>NC_069783.1:60555550-60858363 GCF_027406575.1 Nycticebus coucang
CACTGCACATATCTTACTTTGAAGTAAAAAAACAAAACAGGAACAAATACAATCACACCGCCTCATGTGGCTGGCGGCCGTAGTTTGAGGACCCCTGTGACACTGCAACTTTCTTTATAGTTCAACAATGGGTAGCCAGTCACTAATCAATGTTATTTCTGTAAACTCATGAGAATTCCTGACTTTTGTAATTGCCCCTCCCCTTTTTTCTGTAAAATCCTGAGCTTCTCCTTTGTTCTCCTGAGCACTCACCAAGGCAACCTGAAAGTGTGTCCTGGGCTGTAGTCCTCAACCTTGGCCCAGATAAACTGCTTTAATTTTGCCTCAGCTTTTTCCTTTTGTTTAGGTCAACAATGGCTTCACCACAGGGATTGCAACTGTGTGTTTTTGCCAATCGGTGAACTTGTTGTAGCCCACCTCCCCCGTCTTGTCTCCCACTGATCTTTTCCTCCCACTACACGCTGTCTCCTCCTGCCTTTTACCTGCCTAATGCCTGCTTATCCTTCAGTCCTCACCTCAAATAGCACACCTCTAGGTCAGGTTCCCGTTACATGGAGCCACACTCTCCTGTGCTTTTTTTACTTTCCCACCCCCCAGTATTTATTACTAGTTATTTCTGGATTCTTCTCTTTTATGAATGAATGTCTGCCTTGCACATTAGACCATAAACTTGTTGGAGGCAAAGACCATGTTTGGATTTGCTTAATGCTGTATCCCCAGTACCTAGCAAGGTACCTGGCTCCCTCTGGTAGTTACTAAATAGTTATTGGATGACAAAGGGTGGTGTTTCATTCATTCATCTCCTTTAGGATAGGAAGTGTCTTATTGATGTTTGTGGCCCCAGTCAAGATTTGGTTGCACAGGTACACAATTCCTTCACGGTATGAAAGAGGAAGTTAGGAAAACAGTTCTGTAGGGAGGCCAACAAGATGGAAAAATAAGTCTTTATCACCTATGAACTGTTCTTGCCAAAAGTGTTTAACCTGAACCCAATGAAGCCTTTAGTCCAAGCTTCTAGTTTACAGGATATACAGCAATAGAAGACCATGTTTGATAACACCACGAGGAAACAATCAGACAAAGCCAGAATGTCAGATGTACTGTAGAACTGGCTTGGACCAAAGTCATGATAAGAAAAAAGATGTGAGGATTATTCTAGATTAAGAGATTGAAGAGACATAACCAAATATAGTATATGATCTTTGATTTGATCTAGTTAGAAAAAGGCACTGCCATGCTTGCTTTAGCAGCACATGTACTAAAATTGGAACGATACAGAGAAGATTAACATTGGCCTCTGTGCAAGGATGACACGCAAATTTGTGATGAGTTCCATATTTTTGTGGATGTAGTTAAAACATAGTCTTCTTAATAAAGTATCTCAAGAATGGAAAAAAAAAAAGAAAAAAGGCCAGGCATGGGGGCTCATGCCTATAATCCTAGCATTCTGGGAGGTCGAGGCAGTAGATTACCTGAGCTCATGAGTTTAAGACCAGCCTGAGCAAAAGCGAGACCCTGTCTGTAAAAATAGCCAGGCATTGTGGTGGGCACCTGTAGTCCCAGCTACTTGGGAGCCTGAGGCAAGAAAATCGCTTAAGCCCAAGAGTTTGAAGTTGCTATGAGCTGTGACGCCATGGCACTCTACCAAGAGCAACAAAGTGAGACTCTGTCTCAAAAAAATAAAATAAAATAAGATAAAATAAATAAATAAATAGGTGAATTTTACTCTATATAATTACACCTCAATAAATCTGGCCAAAAACAAGTTTCCAAAAAACTTTATATACCTTCCATTCAGATTCAACAGATGCCATTATTTGACAATTTGCTTTATCTATATCTACTGTCTATCTATATGTGATTTTTGCTGAATCATTTGAAAATAAGTTGCAGACATAGGACACTTAAATATTTTATCATACATCTTCTAAGAATAAGGTGTGTAGACAACTACACACCCACAGAAATGATAAAACACAATACAGTCTAGCAAGATGGAGGGAAAGGAGGTGGGGAGGAAGCAGGGCAATTGGTGGGATCTCACCTAATGTGCACAATTGAATGATGTTCAGCACGACCCCTGGGTGAAAGGCTCAACTACAACCTGAACTTTACCTTAGAATGGAAAACAATGTAACCTAAAAATTTGTACCCTCACATTAATTTGAATTTTTTTTTTTTTTGGGTTTTTGGCTGGGGCTAGGTTTGAACCCACCACCTCCGGCATATGGGACCAGCGCCCTACTCCTTGAGCCACAGGCGCCGCCCTAATTTGAATTTTTTTTAAAAAGAAAAAAAAGACATTTTGAGTGCAATTGGAAAAGTTGAAATATGGATTATAAATCAGACGATAACTAGAGTTATTTTTATTTTTCATAGATATGTAGAAAATTATCCTTATTCTTTTTTTTTTTTTTGAGACAGAGCCTTAAGCTGTCCTCTTGGGTAGAGTGCTGTGGCGTCACAGCTCACAGCAACCTCCAACACCTGCCTCTGCCTCCCAAGTAGCTGGGACTACAAGTCCCGACACAACACCCAGCTATTTTTTTGGTTGCAGCCATCATTGTTGTTTGGCAGACCCGGGCTAGATTCGAACCCGTCAGCTCAGGTGTATATGGCTGGCACCTTAGCCACTTGAGCCACAGGCACCGAGCCAAATTGTCTTTATTCTTAAAAGATGTATGATAAAATATTTAAGTGTTCTATGTCTGCATCTTATTTTCAAATGATTCAGCAAAAATCATGTATAGATAGATATAGATAAAGCAAATTGTCAAATAATGGCATCTGTTGAATCTGAATGGAAGGTATATAAAGTTTTTTGGAAACTTGTTTTTGGTCAGATTTATTGAGGTGTAATTACATAGAGTAAAATTCACCTATTTATTTTTTTTTAATTAATTTTTTTTTTGAGACAAAGTCTCCCTTTTTGCCCTTGGTAGAGTGCTGTGGCATCACAGCTCATAGCAACCTCAAACTCTTGGGATCAAGCAATTCTCTTGTCTCAGGCTCCCAAGTAGCTGGGACTACAGGTGCCTGCCACAACACCCAGCTATTTTTTTTTTTTTTTTGGTTATAGTTGTCATTGTTTGGCAGGCCCAGGCTGGATTCAAAGCAGCCAGCTCCAGTGTATGTGGCTGGCGCCCTAACCACTGAGCAACAGGTGCCCAGCCAAATTCACCATTTATTTAAATGTAAAGATTTATGAATTTTGATAAACACATGTAACCATATAACTACTCCCACAATTGGAATATAGCACTGTTCCATCACCCCCCAATTCTCCCTTCCCCTTTTTTAGTCATCCCTCACCCTACCCCCAACCATGGAACCACTGATCTATTCTCTATCCTTACAGCATTGTCTTTTCCAGAATGTCAGATAAATGGAAGCATATAGTGTATTGCCTCTTGAGTCTGGCTTCTTTCACTTACTGTATTAGTTTGCTAAGGTTGCTGTGACAAACTGCCACAAACTGGGTGACTTAAAAAAACAGAAATGTATTGTCACATAGTTCAGGATGCTAGAAGTCCAAAGTCAAGTTGTCACAAGTGTCACGCTCTCTTTGAGGCTCTCGGGGAGAATTTGTTCCATTCCTTTCTCTTAGCTTACGGTGTCATCAGCGATCCTTGACATACTTTATCTTGTAGCTGTATGACCTCTGCTGCTGTACTGTGTGTCATTCTTCCTGTGTGTCTCTTTATAAGAACACCAGTCATATGGGATTAAGGGCCTACACCCAGGGGTGTCTAACCTTTTTTTCCTCTGCCGCACTCTAGAAGAAGAAGAGTGATGTTGGACTATTCATTAAATAAACAAACATTAACTGAAAGCTGATTAGCAAGAAAAAAGGTCTGTGCATACTTTTTGTGATATCCAACACCACAGATAAGCAAAAGAGGTACTCACAAAATAAGCATGTGGCCCTATCCTATTCTACTATGAGCTCATCTTAACTAATCACATCTGCAACAGTCCTACTTTCAAATAAGATCATATTCTGAGGTGGGTTAGGACTTCATATTTTGCAAAGGATACAGTTCAACCTATGACACTTAGCAAAGGCATTTGAGATTCATCCATGTTTTTGCATGTACCAGCAATTTATTCCCTTTGTTTAATTTAATTTATTTATTTTTTATTTTTGAGACAGAGTCTCACTATGTCACCCTTGGTAGAGTGCTGTGGCATCATAACTTACAGCAACTTCAAATCTTGGGCATAAGCAATTCTCTTGCCTCAGCCTCCCATGTAGCTGGGACTACAGGCACACACCACAATTTGTCATTGTTGTTTAGCTGGCTCAGGCGGGATTCGAACCCGCCAGCCTTGGTGCATGTGGCCGGTGCCGCAACCACTGTGCTATGAGTGCTAAGCCTATTTTATTTATTTATTTTTTTGAGACACAGTCTCCTTCTGTTGCCCTGGGTACAGTTCCATAGCATCACAGCTCACAGCAAACTCAGATTCCTGGGCTCAAGTGACCCTCTGGCCTCAGCTTCTTGAGTAGCTGGGACTATAGGCACCCACCATAATACCCAGCTAATTTTCCTATTTTTAGTAGAAATGGGGTCTCACGGGGGCTGCCTGTTGCTCAGTGGGTAGGGTGCTGGCCCCATATACCAAGGGTGGCAGGTTCACCCAGCCCCAGCCAAACTGCAACAAAACAATAGCTGGGCGTTGTGGCGGGCGCCTGTAGTCCCAGCTGCTCGGGAGGCTGAGGCAAGAGAATCACCTAAGCCCAGGAGTTGGATGTTGCTGTGAGCTGTGTGATGCCACAGCACTCTACAGTGGCCAATAAAGTGAGACTCTGTCTCTAAGAAAAAAAAAATGGGGTCTCACTCTTGCTCAGGCAGGAACTCGTGAGCTCAAGCAATCCACCCACGTCAGCCTTCCAGAGTGCTAGTATTGTGCGCCTGGCCCTTTATTAATGTGTAGCATTCCATGTGTTAGGCAATTATAAATAAAGCTATTATAAACATTTGAATGTGGATTTTAGTGTGAACACAAATTTTCACTTCTCTTAGGTAAATATGAAAGAGTGGAATTATATTTAACTTTGTAAGAAACTGCCAGTTTCCCAAAGCATTTTCCATTCCCACCAGTAATGTGTGAGAGTTCCAGCTCTCCATGTTTTCACCAACACTTGATATTGTCAGTTTTCATTATCTTTTTTTTTTGACACAGGGTCTGGCTTTGCTGTCCAGGCACAAGAGTAGTGGCATGACCATAACTCTCTGCAACCTCAAACTCCTGGGCTCAGGTACTTCTGCCTCAGCTTCCACAGTAATCGGAACCACAGGTGCACACCACCACAATGGGCTAATTTTTCTATTTTTTACTGAAATAGGCTCTCACAATGTTGCTCACCAGTCTAATACACCTCCTGATTTCAAGCGATCCTCCCTCCTTGGTCTCCAAAAGAGATTATAGGCATGAGCCCCCTCACCTGACCCAGTTTTTCTGATTATAGCAACTTATGAAATTTTCATTTTATCTTTTCATGTATTTATTTTCCATTTGCTTATCTTCTTTAGTGTCTGTTCAAATCTTTTGCCCATTTTTGTTAGGTTATTTGTGTTCTTATTGAGTTTTGAAAAATGTATTCTGGATATATGTTGTTTATCAGATATCTTTTAAAAATATTTTTTTCCAGGGTGGCACCTGTGGCTCAGTGGGGTGGGGTGCCGGCCCCATATGCTGAGGGTGGTGGGTTCGAACTCCACCCTGGCCAGACTGCAACAAAAAATAGCCAGGGGTTATGTTAGGTACCTGTAGTCCAGCTACTCAGGAGGCTGAGGCAAGAGAATTGCCTAAGCCCAGGAATTGGAGATTGCTATGAGCTGTGATGACACGCACTCTACCCAGGGCAACATAGTGAGACTCTGTCTCAAAAAAAAAAAAAAAATGTTTTTTCCCCAGCCTATGGTTTGTCATTTCTTTTCCTTAATAGTGCTTTCAAGGAGTAGAAGCTTTTAATTTTGATGTTCAATTTATCTTTACAGATAGTTCTTTGTTTTTTTTTTTTTTGCAGTTTTGGCTGGGGCCAGGCTCGAACCTGCCACCCCTGGTATTTGGGGCCAGTGCCCTACTCCTTGAGCCACAGACACCACCCTACAGATAGTTCTTTTGATGTCATTTTATTATAGCTGTTTTTCAACTTTTCTGTGGATTTGAATTTTTTTTTTTTTTTTGAGACAGAGTCTCACTTATTAACCCTTGGTAAAGAGCCGTGGTGTCCCAGCTCACAGCAACCTCCAAGTCCTTGGGCTTAGGTGATTCTCTTGCCTCAGCCTCCCGAGTAGCTGGGATTACAGGTGCCTGCCACGATGCCCAGCTATTTTTTGTTGTTGCAGTTTGGCCAGGGCTGGGCTTGAACTCACTACCCTTGGTATATGGGGCCGGCGCCCTACCCACTGAACCACAGGTGCAGCCCGAATTTGAAATTTTTTAAAATTCAGGACCACTATATATTTTATTTATTTATGTATTTAGATAGAGTCTCACTTCGTTGCCCTTGGTAGAGTACTGGCATCATAGCTTTCGGCAACTCAAACTCTTGAGCTCCAGTGATCCTCTTGCTTCAGCCTCCCAAGTAGCTGGGACTATAGGTGCCTGCCATAATGCCTGGCAGGAACCCTGTAAAGACAGGGTCTCGCTTTTGCTCGGGCTGGTCTGGAACTCCTGAGCTCAAGCAATACATCTTCCTCGGCCTCCTAAAGTGCTAGGATTACAGGTGTGAGCCACCTTGCCAGTCAGCTCTTCATTTGTTTTTTGTTTTTTAATGGAAACAATTAGTAAAAGGCAAACAATAACAAAAAGATAATGATCCCCTCCCCCACTCTCCAATCGGGCTCCTTTTCACCATTTAGTCCTCCACAGGAAAAATCACTTTTAAACTCTTGAACTGTTTCTTCTTTAACTTCTTATTTAATCGGTCTCTGATGAGGGTTGGGAGAGGCACTGCCAGGGCAAACAAGGGTCCATGACAGGGAGCTTTGGATCTGCTCTGGAAATACCTGGAACCTAGAGTGGGCAGTGGCATAGATTCTTCAGCAAAGGGAGACAATTCTGGCTGTGAAATGAGCACTTAGCTCTTGTTAGGAGCAAGCTCTGAGACTGCAGGGGTCCACTCCGCTGGTTGGCTTGGTGTTCCCTCTGCCATCGACCACACTCCCAATCTCTGACAGTTGCCAGGCCTTCCTGCCTTAGCAGGACCTGAGTAGGCAGCCTGTTGAAGCTGGAGAATCTGTGGCCTGAGAGCAGCCCTCAGCATAGCAGGTAACTGTTTCATCTTCTTGCATGTTAAATTCTTCCAAACACAGAGGAGCAGGCTGGGCCAGGTGGCTCACGCCTATAATCCTAGCACTCTGGGAGGCCGAGGCAGGTGGATTGCCTGATCTCACCAGTTTGAGACCAGCCTGAGCCAGAGCGAGACCCTGTTTCTACAAATAGCCAGGTGTTGTGACGGTTGCCTGTAGACCCAGCTACTTGGGAGCCTGAGGCAAGAGAATCGCTTGAGCCCAGCAGTCTGAGGTTGCTGTGAGCTATGATGCCACCGGCACTCTACCAAAGGCAACAAACTGAGACTCTGTCTCAAAACAACAACAACAACAAAAATAGAGGAGTAATGGGAATTCCAGCCTGTGAACTGGCTTCTTTCCACCTGTCTCTCGGCTGTTTTGCTGTACACACCTCTCTCATCTTACTAACCAAGCATTTTCCTTTCATGTCCTATCCAGAGACTATTAGTATCTCCCTTACTCCTCCACCCTCCCATCCTTTGAAGTTGTTGTTGTTGTTTTTTTGTTGTTGTTGTTGTTAAGATAGAGTCTCACTATGTCACCTTGGTAGAGTGGCGTGGTGTCACAGCTCACAGAAACCTCAAACTCTTGAGCTTAAGTGATTCTCTTGCCTCAGCCTCTCAAGTAGCTGGGACCACAGGTGCCCACCGCAACGCCTGGCTATGTTTTTTTTTTTTTTTGTAATTGTCATTATTGTTTGACAGGCCCAGGCTGGGTTCGAACCCGCCAGCTCAGGTGTATGTGGCTGACGCCCTAGCTGGTGAGCTACAGGCACCGAGCCCCTTGAAGTTGGGTAACCTGGGTAGAGGAAGACTTAAGACATTTTTTAGACTCTTTGCCCATGCCCCTCTGGTTTCTTTTACTTTTCCTGCTGCTTATTTCATTCTGCTATAAAGGAAAAAGTTGGATACTTCACTGAATTTGGGTAGTTTCCTGGCCTGAGCCTGTGTCAAACTTCCTGGGCTGGCTCTGGATTCTGGCCCACAGTTAAGTTCTGGATGATCTTTGGAATAGGCCATTTTGGATGGTCTTTGTAAGACCCCAACCCACTCAAGTCTGTTTTAGGTTAAACTCAATATTGTCGCTGGTCCAAAAGTGGACCTCTTCCTAGAAGAAGGTGCCTCTCTTTGTCAGGGCAACAGCTAGCCTTGACCCTGCTGAATTTCTCCAATTCGTGGGAGACAGACAGATGGAAAAGTTCTTCAACCACCTCCAGGGTAGTTTTTATGTTGTCACGGGCTTCCCAAAGTTCTTTCCTTGCCAACCATTCAGACCTGATTTAAACCATATTGGAGTTTCCCTGTGGCCCATGCTCCCTGTCCCTCAGACCCTTCCCCAGCACTACTAATTCCTGATCTTGGAGAAGCTACGGACAGACAGTCTCCACCTCACTGTTGGTACATGGTGGCTGCTCCGATGAGAACAGCGGCTGCCATTAGTATGGTATTTTCTGTTTAGAAAGCACCATTACATACAAGGCCACTTCTTGCTCACCCTTACTATGTGAAGTAGATACTATTAACCCCATTTTTCAGATAAAAAAATCTGAGGTACAAAAAGGTAAAGTTATTTCCCCTGGTCACCCAACTGGCAAGGAACAAAACTGGGATTCAACTCAGGCTTTCTGAGGAAAATAAGACTCATGTGTTTCGTGTAGAATATCCCTTGAGGCATACGTAAGAAACTAGCTTTATTGCCGACCTAGCTGTAGAGGGAAACTGGGGAGCAAGGGATGGAGTGGCTGGAAGATTTTTTGTTATGTACATTCTATAAACTATGTTACTGTGTTATCCATTAAAAAAAAAAAAAAAACCATCACCACCACCACCATCACAACAAAAACCCTGTCCCGGCCTTAGTCTTTGATCAACTGACTCCTCTGTCTGTGAGCAGCTCCATAAGCCACTCCACCGACAGCACCAAGACAATCTGTTCCTACACTGGCAGTATTGGGTGTAGAAATAGCTTCAGTCTTTCAGCATGAATCCATCACATAGCCAATCCCCTGTAGGGAAAAAAGAAAGCTCTATTTTTTATTCAAGGTGGGCTGGCGCCCTGGGCGCCACACCTCAGCCTGCCTGGGAGCGGCTGAAATCACCAGAGGTGACAGCATGTTCACTCTCACTAGCCACAGAGGACCTGGAGGCTCATGCTGTCAGAGGAAGTTAGAATTTGCAGGTATGCTGGGGGCATTTTTCTTTCTATCAGATTCTTGGTCATATAAAGAATCGATCTTGAGTAGTTGAGACTTCTAGAAAGGGAGAGTAAGGAGCTCCAGCAGACTCTCTCTGGCAAACAACAATTTGGTGAAAATTATTGAAAGTATTTTAAAATTGCTGAGAATTGTCCTGAGGGCATACAGCAAGTGAAGAAATATTCATTCAAGGAAATCCACTAACTTAGGAGGCCAAGGGGGAGGATCACTTGAGCCCAGGAGGTAGAGGTTGAAATGAACTAGGATGATGCCATGGCATTCTGGCCAGGGTGACAAAGCAAGACTCTGTCTCAAAAACAAAACAAAACAAAATACTAACAAAGATCAGAAAATGCACTAAATCCCAACAAGAAATGAGAGTCTATGTTAACGGTTCTCAACCTGAGGGTCTCGACCCCTTTGGGGGTTGAACGAGCCTTTCAACAGGGGTCACCTAAATACATCCTGCATATCAGATATTTACATTATGATTCATAACAGTAGCAAAATTACAGTTATGAAATAGCAAGGAAAATAATTTTATGGTTGGGGGTCACCACAATGTGAGGAACTGTATTAAAGGGTCGCAGCATCAGGAAGGTTGAGAACCATTGGTCTATGGCATTAGGTAAATGACCACACAAATAAGGTCATTTACCCTTTCCTCCAGCTTCATGTTCTGGAAGTTTTACTTTGGGCATTATGGTCCCTACAAATGCAGCCTAGAGGACAGGGGCTCCCTCTCCTAGAGCTCCCAGGCTATAGCCACAGTTTAACCCGAGGACAGGAGGCTGCCTGTATTTCTCACCCTTCCTCCCCACACCCTCCTCGCAGAGGCTCTTTGACAGGCAAATGCATGAGAGGACCAGGTGTCCCTTCCCCAGCTCAGCCTTCACTCCTAGGGCAAATGTTGTACTGTGTAGCAAAGGAGCTAGATCATTCATTTATACATTGCTGGATGAAATGTGAAATGGCATAGCCATGCTCGAAATCAGTTTGGCAATTTCTTTAACAACTAAATATACAACTACTATACAACTCAGTGGTTTCAATCTCAGACATTTATCCCAGAGAAGTGAAGACATATGTTTAAACCAAAACTTGTACACATGTTTACAGCAGCTTTACGTTAACAGCTCAAAACCAGAAACACCTCAAACGTCCTCCCATAGGTAAATGGTTAAAGAAGCTGGTACATCCCAAGCATAGACTACTACTGAGCAGTAGAAAGAAACAGCTGTCACATAACAACCCGGGTGAAACTCCAGAGAATTACACTGAGTGGGAAAAAATAAAAATCCAATTCCAGAAAGGTATAGGCTATCTTATTTCACTTATATAACATTCTTGAAATGACCAAATTATAGAAATGAAGAACAGATTAGCGAGTGCTAGGGGCAAGGAGGGAGGGGCAGGAAGGAAGTTGGTGTAGCTTTAAAAGGGAAACATCAGCGTGCATGTGGCGATGAAAATGTTCTGTATCCTGGGCGGTGCCTGTTGGCTCAAAGGAGTAGGGTGCCAGACCCATATACCAGAGGTGGTGGGTTCAAACCCGGCCCCGGTCAAAAACTGCAAAAAAAGAAGAAGAAGAAGAAGAAAATGTTCTGTATCCTGACTGCATAAATGTCAATATCTTGGTTGTCATAATATATCACAGATTTGCAAGATGTTACCATGGGGAAACTATGTAAAGGATACACAGTATCTCTGTATTATTTCTTACAACTGCATGTGAATTTATAATTACCTCAAAATAAAAAAAAAGTATTTATAAAAAAATAGGAAAAGAGTTAGCAGACATTTGTCCAAAGAAAATATACAGATGGCTCATAAGTACACAAAAAGATGTTCAGCATAATTAGTCATCAGGAAATTGTCAAAACCAGACAATGACAAGTCTTGGGGAGGAAATGGAGAAATTGGAAACCCTGTGCATTGCTGGTGGCATAATAAAATGGTGCAGCCAATTTCAAAAACAGTTTGGCAGGTCCTCAAAATCATAGAGTCACTGGCTCGGTACCCATAGCTCAGTGAGTAAGGCGCCAGCCACATTCACCGAGGCTGGAGGGTTCAAGCCCAGTCTGGGCCCTGCCAAAATAACAACAACTGCAACCAAAAAATAGCCGGGCATTGTGGCAGGCATCTGTAGTCCCAGCTACTCGGGGGGCTGAAGCAAGAGAATCGCTTAAGCCCAAGAGTTTGAGGTTGTTATGAGCTGTGACAACACAGCATTGTACCAAGGGCAACATAGTGAGACTCTGTCTCAAAATAAATAAATAAATAAACAATGAGTTATCATATTGCCAAATATTTCTATTCGTGTAAGAGAAATGAAGCATACATCTACCAAAAATCATTTTTCAGTAATAAAGAGGAGTAAATTACTGATATGCCATAGCATGAACAAATCTTGAAAACATTATTCTAAAGCAGCCGTTCTCAACCTGTGGGTCTCGACCCACAGGAACTGTATTAAAGGGCCATGGCATTAGGAAGGTCGAGAACCACTGTTCTAAAGGAAAGAAGTCACAAAGGACTGTAAAATATTAATTATATTTATAGGAAATATATTAATTATATTTATAGGAAATGTCCAGAATAGGCAAATCTATAAAGACAAAGTAGGTTAGTGGTTGCCTAGGGTCAATCTGTCTGACTGCTAATGGGTATGGGATTTATTTTAGAGGGAATGGATGTCTAAAATTAGATTGTAGTGACAGTTGCGCAATTCTGTGAACTTACTAAAAAACAATGACTTTAAATGGAATGCCAAATGGACTTTAAATAAGAACATTGACTTTAAATTAAATTTACCCCTTAAATGGGTGAATGGTTTGCTATGTGAATTTTACCTCAATAAAGCTTTTTGTTTTAAGAAATTTGCTTTTTGCTTTTTTGTTTAAGGAATCAAGGTTTCTCTCTTTTTAAAATTTCTATTGAAATAATTATTTCCTTGAAATAATTTCAAGGTTACAGAAAATTTCAAGTTTCAACAATTACATTTGGCTCTTTTTAAGGACAAATTCCATCAGCTTTAGGCTTTTTTGTAGACGTGAATTTCAGATTGTGTTGCTTATTCTACAGCAGTTGTTCTCAAACAGGACAGCAATCTGACAATGCTGGGAAATGTTTTTGGTTGGGGGTGGCACCTACTGGCATCTAGTGAGAAGAGGCCAGGAACACCACTAAACATCCTCCACAGGACAGCACTGTCAACAAAAAATTATCTAGACCAAAATGCTAATGTCACTAAAGTTGAGAAACCTGCTTTACTCACTGTATTTGTCAAAAAGAGAAGTAATTGGCTTGGCACACACAGCTCAAGTGGCTAAGGCGCCAGCCACATACACCAGAGCTGGCGGGTTCGAATCCAGCCTGGGCCTGCCATACAACAATGACAACTACAACCAAAAAATAGCTGGGCGTTGTGGTGGGCACCTGTAGTCCCAGCTACTTGGGAGGCTGAGGAAAGAGAATCGCTTAAGCCCAGGAGTTAGAGGTTTCTGTGAGCTGTGATGCCACAGCACTTTACCCAGGGCGACAACTTGAGGCTCTGTCTCAAAAAAAAAAGAGAGAGAGAGAGAAGTAATCCAGGTGTCATGGCATGTGTCTGTGGTCCCAGCTGCTCAGGAGGCTGAAGATCAATTCAAGGCCAGGCTGGGCAACAAAGCAAGATCCTATCTCTAAAAATTGAAAAACAAATGAATAAAATAAAGTAAAAAAGGAAAGTTTTATGGTATGATTAAACAAATTAGGGGTTTGAAGCATGGGGTGTGTATACCTCATATGGTTTATTTATTAGCTGGTCTCTCAGTCTGTTCTTATGTCTGAAATAGTTGCCTGTCACCTGAGAGGGCAGAGGCCAGACTTAAAGTGCTGCAGCACCTGGGAACCACCCTAAACTAAGGGGCACTTAAGTATTTGGAAAAGAAGATAGGTCAGCAGTTGGGAAGTCGGGCAGCAGAATTAACAAGGTCCAGGTGGTCGGTAAGGCCTGTGGCTTAGAAATCTGGCCCTTGTTTAAGGCAGCCCTATCATGGCACCGGGATCAACCACAATCACAGAACTTAAAGGACTCAAAGGGACATTTCACACATGACTTCTTGCTACTGTGTTGTCCTCAAAAATGGTGGTGCTGTGGCCATTTCCAGAGGTTGGGTGGCTTTAGGCGTGACTACATGCTAGGACCAGCAGCTAGCCAAGGCTATTTGGAGCTGTATCCTCATCATATCAAATAAGGATGCCCCTCCCTCCCAGCCCTACACCATAGTTGGCTAGTGGAATAGCCAAGGAAGACGGGAACTGCAAAGGGAACCCTGGTTCTTCCAAAGGGCTTGCATAAAAAAGTCAAAACTTTCACCCGCCATTAGAGGTATATGCCACAACTGGCCTTGGGTGGCGGAGGAGTTGCTGATCAGGAACTCCTGAAACTTTTATTTCTGGACATTCCTAGAAAGTCTAAGAGCTGTATCCTGCTCAGAGAAGGCACTCAATTTTCAGTAAATATTTGAGGCTCTACTGTGTCCTGGGAACTGTATAAGGACAGAGTAGGAGACAAGAAAGACAAGGCCCCTACCTCGTATAGCATAAGTTAGCAGGAATACTTTAATATATATTTGTTTATCAGTTGATTTGGCTCTTAGTCAATTGTGCTGCTATAACAAAATAGCATAGAGTGGGTGACTTAAACAACAGACATTTATTTCTCAGGGTTTTAGAGTCTAGGAAGTCCAAGATCAAGGTGCCAGTTGATTTGGTTCCTGGTGAACACTCTTTTGCTGGCTCACGGACAGCAGTCCTTTCACTGTGTCCACACATGACAGAGAGAGTGAGAATGAGAGAGAGTATGTGGTTGCACATTCTGATCTCTTTTAGAAACTATTCCACTAGAAACTCCTTTTTTTCAATGTTCAAAAAAAACATATTGATAAAAAATACAATGGGATAAGTTTATGCTAAGAAATGCAGCAGTAGCCCAGGTCCGGGGCAGCAACCAGTGAAAGGTGTATTCCCGGTCCCACCCGCCTTCCCTTGCCCACTAGCACCTTGGGATGTAGTATGTGCATGGTCCAGAAACCAGAGCAGCAGGACAAAGTTGATGCTTCAGGTGAACAGAAAGGAGCTCTCCAAGCTGTCTCAGGAGCAAACTCTGGAGGCCCTGCGCTCCTCCAAGGAGCCCCTGGTGTTCCAGGTGCTGAGATGCAGCCCCCACCTCTGGGGGACGGCTCCCACAATGACCTGCAACTGGTGGGCACTGGCACTCAGACTGACATCACCTTTGAGCATATCATGGCACTGGGCAAGCTGCGCCCACCTATCCCACCCATGGCCACCCTGGAGCTCTCTGAGTTCCCCTGCATCAGCCATGAGTATTATGACCCTGGGGATTTCCTGGAGGCTGCCCACAGGAGGCAGAGCGTATGGACCAACTTGGGTATGAGGAGGTGGAGCTTTGCAAAAGCAGCCACCAAACAAGCTTGGCCTGACGGTGTGCTACTGCACGGCCGGGGAGGAGGACTTGGGGTCTACATGGGAGGGGTAAATCCCAACAGCACTGCAGCCAAAGAGGGCGGATCCGCAAGGCCTCACCCATATTAATGGTGTGGACGTCCAGAACCGGGAAGAGGAGGTGGCCATGCTGAGTCAAGAAGAGAAGACCAACATTTTTCCGCTGGTGGCCCCGCAGGACAGCCAACTTGCAGGGCCGTGGAAGGACAGTGACCGGGATGACTTCCTTGATGACTCTGGCTCTGAGCATGAGGGGGACCTATGGGCCCGTAAACTGAACCCGCCCCCTGCCTAGCAGCTTGGACAGGAAGAGGAGGAGGCAGCTTCAGATGCAGGCCTAGACCTAGAGCAACAGCCAGGAGCAAGACAGCAGGGCAGGCTGCACAGATGAGAGAACCCGAAAAGAGAGCTCTGAGCATTCCTTGCTGGGGGATGAACCCCCAAGCAACACCAACACCCCTGGGAGCCTGCGCAAGTTTGGCCTGTAAGGGGACGTGCGGCAGAGACTTCCATCTCAGCGTGGACTGAACATCTCAGCGTGGACTCACTGCTGGCCAAGGGGCCAGGGCTGGGAGGGAGCGACGTCCCTGGCCTCACCTAGGAGTAGGAGCGCTACCTGGAGCTTCTTGAGATCAAGTGCCACCTGGAGAATGGCAACCAGCTCGGCCTCGTCTTCCCTTGGGCCTCCCGTGGCAACGATGCCCTGAACGTCCACAGCAACGAGAGCCTGGGCCATGAGATGGCCATGCTGGAGCAGGAGCCTCTGCACCTAAAATCAAGTGCGGCAACACCCAGCGTGCGCAGAAGTGCAGCAGCTGCGGAGGACGCCGCGCGAAGGCCTGGCTGCTGGAGGAGGAGAGCCTCTGTGACCTAGTGGCCAGCGAGCCCAAGAAGCAGGAGCTGTCCGACACCTCCAAGCTGCGAGAAGTCAGGCAAAGACAGACCCAGTGCCTGCACCCCGGGAGAGAGGGGCGCAGCACCCGCACCCCGGGAGAGAGCCACCCTTCACAGAGCCCTTCCTGGAGATTCCCTCGCAGCGGGCAGCTGCCAGCAGCTCCAATTTGAACCGGACCCCTCCTGGCCCTGCTGCTGCCGTGCCACCCAGGGAGGCTTCTCCACAGGGCAGCCCAGCCTCCACAGGGCAGCTCAGCCCGTCCCGGGAATCTGAGGTGGGCCGGAGACACCACGCAGAGGAGTGTGTCTGCTGCACCCCAAGGCTGGGCTGGCTCTGGAGCACGTGGGCCTGAAGGCCGCCCTTACCTCTCACGGTGGCCAGGGCCAGGAGAGCCAGCACTACCATCGCTACATGCAGCTACCCCCTGCCCCCACGAGGCCTGGAGGGGCTAGGCCACGGCCCCCTGACTTTGGCTGGGGGCCCTCAGGTGAGCGGGGTGGCGGCCACCGAGGTGGTGAAGGTGCGCAGAGACTTGGTGCGTAGCCAAGCGGCCGGTGCGGGATTGGCTTCTGAAAGCCCAGGCCCTGAGGATACGGGAGGAGCGCGGTGGCGTGACCACGATGCTGTGAGCGAGATGAAGATGAGCCGCTACTGGGGCAAGGGGGAGCGCAAGCTGCGCCTGACCCGGTCCGGAGCATGAGTTCTGATGCAGAGCAGGCTGGAGCGTCTGCGGGAGCAGCAGAACAGTCAACAGCAAGCCTGAGCTCAACATTACTGCTCTGAACCACCTCAAGATCATGAAGAAGCGGAACCAGAAGATCCTGGACACCTGGATCTCCACCCAGGAGCTGCTGGCCCACGGTAGGCGCTCGGCCGATGGCAAGCCGGTCCACAACCCTCTGCTCTCGGTCACCACCGTGTGAGCCATCCTGGCAGAGCCTGACCCAGGTCCTCCTGGCCTCAGGCCCTCACTCTCCTTAAAATCGAGTGTGTTTCTGTGTGCGTGTGTGCGTGCGCGCACGTGGCTTTGTTAGAAAAGAGAAGCCTCTGAGCAGAAGGGACGCTTTTCTTGCATCTCCCCAAGGTGACTGTGTTGGTGGCCATCATTGGGGGCACATCTGTAACAGGCACCCCTTCAGCTGTGTGTGTGTGTGGCCATGGTCATACATCTCACCCACTCACACACAGCTCTCTTGACCCCTGTACTTGGAGACCAGGAGGTCGAGCTGCACCGCGGAGGTGAGGAAGGCTGGCTATCCTCAGCACAAGAGAACATCCCCATTAGCTGCTGAGCATGGCCTCGCAGTTTACTTCTAGACAAAGGCAACCCTGATTTTTGTGTCCCCCCCCTTCTATGCTTGCTAATAGCTGTTTTTCTGTTTTGTGGACCTGCTTGGGGGGCTGGCAGTTCCTTCAGGCAGCCTGACTAAGGTGGAACCTCCCTCCAGTGATGGCTGGGAAGGAGGTGGGGGGAGGAGGAGAGGGAGGGGGGAAAGGTGGAGGAATGGGAAGCAGCTGTCCTAGTGGCCTTTACTCTGAGGTCCATCCCCAGTGACTCAGGGAGAGTGCAACTGCAGGGATTGAGGGGGCAGTCTCCATCCAAGAAGAAATCCCAGCCTGGGTCTGTGTGTGATGCTCTCTGGAGTGGGGGCTTCTCTGAGGAGTGGCCCAAGGAGGGGGCTTCAGCATCAAGGGTCTAGAAGCCAAGCCCCATGAATACCCATGGAAGAGCTCAGGTCTGGCCCTGGAAGACTTGCTGGTGACCTGTGGCCTGGGCCCCAGTGAGAGGCAGTGGGCTAACCCAGGGATATTGCCCCAACCCAATCAAGTTCTGTATGGGTGAACCAGGCTGCCCTTGGCTGCCCCTCAGGTTTGGAGAGCCCCTGCCCCTGCCCATGCCTTGAGAATAAAGCAAGCTGCCTTTTTACTTGGTTGAAAAAAAAAAAAAAAGAAAAGAAATGCAGCAGTAAATATGGTTGCAGAAAGCAGAGCAACGTGACATTGACACATTGGCACAAATAGGAAGAACAAACACACCACCCAGGCCTCAATGTCTACAGGCCCTTGGAAAATCCTTTTCAAGATGTTTATTTAAGTGGATAAGCCACTAAGATTTCAAAATATGAAAATATAAATTGAATTTTGAAGCCATCATATGGGAAAAGTCAAATGACGGCTTTCTGGAAGAGTGTTGTTACATTTGAGCATTAGAAGCTAAGAAGTAAAGTATGATCACTGCAGATGATACATGCTAATTTGGCCACATGTATTTTTCTGCTCCTTTTAACTAGTTTTGGTTCTATTTCCTTTTTGTCGTCCCGTTTTATAGGGAAAAATATTTCAATTTTTAAATTACTTCAAAGCTTTTGTGGAATAGGGTGGGGTATAAATAAATACTTTTAAAAATCAGATTAGAGTGTGAACAATAGATGTCCCCTGAGGTGGAGGGCAGGAAGGGCAGGGGTGGAGAAAGGTATGCAGGAAGGACAGAAAGTCCCCTCTAGCATTATTCCTCTCTGAGGTCCTGGGCGCAGTGTTCTGTGTCAATTCTAGACAAACTTGATCTTCGTCTAAAGAGTTTTTAAAAATTACTTCATTATTATTAATAGTACTATTATTAGAGACAGAGTCTGTCACCAGAGCTAGAGTGCCATAGCATCATCATAGCTCATAGCAACCTCAAACTCCTGGGCTCAAGTGATCCTCCTGCCTTAGCCTCCTGAGTAGCTGGGACCACAGGTACCCATCATGATGCCTGGCTAGGTTTTCTTTCTTTCTTTCTCTCTCTCTCTTTCTCTCTTTCTTTCTCTTGAGACAGAGTTTCACTTTGTCGTCCTCAGTAGAGTGCCATGGTGTCACAGCTCATAGCAACCTTAAACTCTTGGGCTTAAGTGATTCTTTTGCCTCAGCCTCCCAAGTAGCTGGAAATACAGGTGCCCACCACAATGCCCAGCTGTTTTTTTTTTTTTTTTTTGTCGTTGTCATTATTGTTTTGGCAGGCCTGGGCCAGGTTCAAACTTGCTAGCCCAGGTGTATGTGGCTGGCACCCCTAGCCTCTGAGCTACAGGCACTGAGCCCCCGGCTAGTTTTTCGATTTTTAGTAGAGATGGGGTCTTGGTCTTGCTCAGGCCGGTGTTGAACTCCTGAGCTCAAGGGATCCTCCTGCCTCAGCATCCTAAAGTGAGATACTGGACTGCACTGTTTTTATTTAAAGCCAGATATTAACACTTTCAATACATCAAGGCCCTCTGCTCCTTAGATAACTGACATCCATTAATTGTACAGTAACATGGTTTTATCCACATTAACAAATGGAATTTATTGCCCTAGGCTTGAGACACTAGCCAGAAGTTGAAGAAAATGATAGAGTTAGACTTGGACACTAACCTCGGGATCTTTTCAACAGAATCCACTGGAAATGGTACTCTCTCAGGTTGAAAATCAGTACCATTTTGCCACAAGTGGGGCAGAAATTTTTGTTAGCTTTGTCCTGTTTCCTTGCAAAACACAGGCAGAATCTAAAACCCTTTTTGGAGACCCAGAGAATAAATGCCCTTCCTTTTTCTTGAAGCTTCAAACAGCTGACTCTGAGCCTTTCTGAAGCTAGATAGTGATTTGCTTCTCTAACCCTGCCACAGAGTTAGTTTTTTCTCTCTGTGAAAAAGGTAGGTGGACCTCCGGGAACCTTTTCTTGACACAGGTTCCTACGGGGCCCCCGAGCTCCTGGTTCCTCACACATCATACCTGTGGAGTCTGCAGGGGTCTCAGGCCGACTCTGGAGAAACTGGCTTCCTTTCTCACTTGAGTCTTGTCTCTCCAGTCCCTCGTATGCAGGAGCTCGGTCCCCTCCACACTCAAAAAGCTTAACTTGAGCCACAAATACTAGAAATATGAGCAGTTAGTATTGACTTAATTGCTTTAAGATGTGTGCAGCTTCCCAAAAGACAGTGTGAACACATCTACCAGAATGGTTGAAACCAAATTAGTGATAATACCAAATGCAGCAAGGATGCAGAAAAACCAAATTACTTACATGTTGCTGGTGAGAATGTGAAATGGTACAGGCATTCCATAAAATAATTTGGCAGTTTCTTACTTATCTAAACACATACTTACCATACAAGGTCGGACAATTAAGTTTGCAAACTCATCCTAGAAAAAGTACCTCATGGGTACTCTCTTTGGCCATCTGGTGACTGTGGTGATAGTCAGCAGTGAGGTTTGTAGCACTTTTTCTGGGATGAGTTCATAAATTTAATTGTCAGATGTTATATGACCCAGCAATTGCACTCTTTGAGAAATAAAAACCTAGGTTCACACAAAAATATATACATGAATGTTTTTAGAAGCTTTATTCATAATAGCCCCCAAATAGAAGAAACCCAGATGTGCTTCAATAGCTAAACTGTGGTCATTCCATACCATAGAATATTAGATAGCAAGAAAAAAGAATGAGCTATTAGTACATGGAATAACTTGGATGGAGCCCAAGAAAATGATACTGAGTAAAAAAAAAAAAAAAAAAGAGAGAGAGAAAAGTCCATCCAAAAAGACATACTGTGAGAATCCATTTATATGACATTTTTGAAATAAAATTTTAGAAATGGAGAACAGATTAGTGGATGCCAGGGATTAGGGAAGCAAGGAGGCGGAGTGGATGGACATGGGTATGGTTATGAAAGGAAAGGAGAGAGACCTCATGGGTATGTAACTGTTCTGAATCTTGACTGTGGTGATGGATACACACCTGGTACATCCACACAATGGAATATCATACAGCAATAAAAAGAAATGAGCTGTTTAAGACATGGAAGAATCTTAAAGGCATCTAGCTAAGTGAAAGAAGCCAGTCTGGAAAAAGCAACATGCTATGTAAGTCCCACTGTATGACATTCTGGAAAAGGCAAACTACAGAGAGAACAAATAGGTGACCACCAGGGGTTTAGGCTGGGGTAGGGTTGGACAATAAAGCACAGGGTATCTGTAAGATACCACAGTGGTAAATATAAGGCACTAAGCATTTTTCAAAATCCATAGAACTTTACATCATGAAGAGTAAATCTTAATGTATGAAAAGAAATTTTTTTTTGAGACAGAGTCTCACTTTGTCACCCTCAGCAGAGTGCTGTGGAGTCATAGTTCACAGCAAACCTCAAACTTTTGGGCTTACGCAATTCTCTTGCCTCAGCCTCCCAAGTAGCTGGGACTACAGGTGCCTGCCACAACGCCTGGCTATTTTTAGAGACAGGATCTTCCTCTGGCTCAGGCTGATCTTTAACTGGAGAGCTCAGGCAATCCACTAGCCTTGGCCTTCCAGAGTGCTAGGATTACAGGTATGAGCCACTGGGCCAGCCTTAATATATGAAAAAAAATTTTAAATCATTTAGGAAGTCAATAAATCCTAGGATGAAATGTGTAACATGGCCAAAAAATATAGATATATTCCAAACATAAAAAACGCCTCACTGAAAGGGGTGGATGCACTAAGTGCTGACCTCTGTAACTTTGGGAGTGAAAGAAGTCTATAAGACTAAAAGCAAAAGGAATTGTATTTAAGTATCATACCCTACCTGACAAAGTTAGGAAGTTGTGGATTCAAAATTAGTAATTCTGAAGCCACTGAACATGTATACTGGAACTGAACATCTAAATAAATGCATAATGGATGATGAGGCCATTGTTGGAGCGGAGGGTTATAGATAAACCAGTGAAAGAAGGTAGAAGAACCCATGTGGTAATGGATTGGAGTTGGAGACATGAGTTTGAACTCATGTTTAGTTTAAGATAGGCACAAGTGGTTAGGTCTAGAATGTGCACATATTTATACATATGTGTATATATATGGCTTCGTATATACAGCTGTATTTTTTTTGCTGTCACCTGAGAGAGCCTCAAAGAAATGACAGCCTAGTAGAAATATACCTAGAGCCAAGTTTCTTTCCTTCTTTTTCTTTTTCTTTTTCTTTTCTTTTTCTTTTTTTTTGGACAGAGTCTCACTATGTCCTATGTTGCCCTCAGTTGAGGGCTGTCGCATCACAGCTCACAGCAAACTCTAACTCTTGGGCTTACGCGATTCTCTTGCCTCAGCCTCCCAAGCAGCTGTAATATGGTTGTTGTTACATGAGCCCACCTCAACACCCGGCTGTTTTTTGTTACAGTTGTCATTGTTGTTTAGCTGGCCTGGCCCGGGTTTGAACCTTGCAGCCTCAGTGTATGTGACTGGCGCCATAACCACTGTGCTACAGGCACCGAGCCTGGTTATACACTCGTACTTGAAATTATTGTGATGAACAGCCCTTCACGTGAGTCCATTAATACAATCACAGATAACTGCTAAAAATCAACAGTAGGAAAATTACCAAAAGGCAACCTCGACATTAAGAGATTCCTATTTAGGGCCAGGGACAGTGGCTAATGCCTGTAATCCTGGCACTCTGGAAGGCCAAAACAGGTGGATTGCCTGAGCTTAGGATGTTAAGACCAACCTGAGCAAGAGTGAGACCTTGTGTCAAAAACTAGCCAGGCGTTGTGGCAGTCACCTATAGTCTCAGCTACTTGGAAGGCTGAGGTAAGAGCATTGCTTAAGCCCAAGCGTTTGAGGTTGCTGTGAGCTGTGACGCCACAGCACTGTACTGAGGGCGACAAACTGAGCCTCTGTCTCAAAAAAAAAAAAAAAGAGAGAGATTACTATTAGTAAAGTAAACCAAAAAACTTTTTTTTTCTTACTGTTTCAGGCTCTTTGAGGGTACAAAGAATTAGGTTATACTGTTTGCATTTGTTAGGTAAAGTCCCTCTTATAAAAGTGTCCTGCCCCCAAGAGGCATGCCATACACTGTCACCCCACTTCCCTCTCCTTCCTTCCTTCTCCCTACTTCCTCCTTTCCCCACACCCCACCTTGAATTGATTTAGTAAACCAAATTTTTTTCTTTCAGCCAAAGAACCTTACAACAAAATCTGAATTTTATGCAGACGCATGAGAGCTGTCTGGAAAGGTATCCAGCCATTGTTAATAGTATTTTCTTTTTTATTTATTTATTTTTATTGTTAAATCATAGCTGTGTACATTAGTGCAATCAAGGGGTACAATGTGCTGCTTTCATATACAATCTGAAATATTCTCATCAAACTGTTCAACGTAGCCTTCATGGCATTTTCTTAGTTATTGTATGTAGGCATTTGTATTCTGCATTTAGTAAGTTTCGCCTGTACCCATTCTAAGATGCACCTTAGGTGTAGCCCCACCCATTACCCTCCATCCACCCTAACATCCCCCTCCCTTCCCCTTCCTTGGCCCTTTCCCCATAGTCTTGTGCTATAGTTGGGTTATAGCCTTCATGTGAAAGCTATAATTTAGCTTCATAGTAGGGCTGAGTACATTGGATACTTTTTCTTCCATTCCTGAGATACTTTGCTAAGAATATGTTCCAGCTCCATCCATATAAACATGAAAGAGGTAAAGTCTCCATCTTTCTTTAAGGCTGCATAATATTCCATGGTATACATGTACCACAATTTGCTAGTCCATTCGTGGGAAGAAGCACTTGGGCTTCTTCCATGACTTAGCAATTATGAATTGGGCTAGAATAAACATTCTGGTACAGATGTCTTTGTTATATTGTGATTTTTGGTCTTCTGGGTATAAACCTAGTAAAGGAATTATAGGATTGAATAGCAGGTCTATTTTTAGGTCTCTAAGTATTCTCCAAACATCCTTACAGAAGGAAGGTATTAGTGTGCATTCCCACCAGCAGGGTAGAAGTGTGCCCTTTTCTCCACATCCACGCCAACATCTCTGGTTTTGGGATTTTGTTATGTGGGCTACTCTTACTGGGGTTAGGTGATATCTCAAATTAGTTTTGATTTGCATTTCTCCTATGATTAAGGATGATGAGCTTTTTTTCATGTGTTTGTAGATCATGCGTCTGTCTTCTTTAGAGAAGTTTCTCTTCAAATCCCTTGCCCACCCTGAGATGGGATCACTTTTCTTGCTAATACGTTTGAGTTCTCTGTGGATTCTGGTTATTAAACCTTTATCAGAAGTATAACCTGCAAATATTTTCTCCCATTCTGAAGGCTATCTGCTTGCTTTACTTACTATGTTCTTGGCTGTGCAGAAGCTTTTTAGTTTGATCAGGTCCCAGTAGTGTATTTTTGATACTGCTTCAATTGCCTGGGGAGTCCTCCTCATAAAATATTCACCCAGGCCGATTCCTTCAAGAGTTTTCCCTGCACTTTCTTCAAGTATTTTTATAGTTTCATGTCTTAAGTTTAAATCTTTTATCCAGTGAGAGTCTATCTTAGTTAATGGTGAAAGGTGTGGGTCCAGTTTCAATCTTCTACAGGTTGCCAGCCAGTTCACCCAGCACCATTTGTTAATTAGGGAATCTTTTCCCCACTGAATGTTTTTAATTGACTTGTCAAAGATCAAATAACGGTAAGTAGCTGGATTCATCTCTTGGTTCTCTATTCTGTTCTAGACATCTACTTCTCTGCTTTTGTGCCAGTACCATGCTATTTTGATCACTATCGATTTATAGTACAGTTTCAGGTCTGGTACTGTGATTCCTCCTGTTTTGTATTTATTGCTGAGTAATGTTTTTGCTATTCAAGGTTTTTTCTGATTCCATATAAAATGAAGTATTATTTTTTCAAGATCTTTAAAATATGACAATGGAGCTTTAATAGGAATTGCATTAAAATTATATATTGCTTTGAGTAGTATAGACATTTTAACAATGTTGATTCTTCCCAGCCATGAGCATGGTATGTTTTTCCATTTGTTAACATCTTCAGC
Source organism: Nycticebus coucang (assembly GCF_027406575.1). NCBI lineage: Eukaryota > Metazoa > Chordata > Mammalia > Primates > Lorisidae > Nycticebus > Nycticebus coucang. The sequence continues at coordinate 60,580,247 of NC_069783.1, forward strand.
TATTTCTTTTCTTAAAGTTTCATGGTTGTCTTTGTAGAGATCTTTCACGTCCTTTGTTAGGTATACTCCCAAATATTTCATCTGTGAAAGGAATTGAGTCCTTGACTGTTTTTTCGGCTTGGCTATTGTTGGTATATATAAAGGCTACAGATTTATGGGTGTTGATTTTGTAGCCTGAGACATTGCTGTATTCCTTGATCACTTCTGAAAGTTTTGTAGTAGAATCCCTAGTGTTTTCCAGATTTATGATCATATCATCTGCGATGAGTGAATGTTTGATCTCTTCTGACCCTATGTGGATGGATACCCTTGATCGCCTTTTCTTCCCTAATTGCAATGGCTAAAACCTCCATTACAATGTTAAAGAGCAATGGAGACAATGGGCAACCTTGCCTGGTTCCTGATCTAAGTGGAAATGATTTCAATTTAACTTCATTCAATACGATATTGGCTGTGGGTTTGCTGTAGATGGCCTCTATTAGTTTAAGAAATGTCCTTTCTATACCAATTTTCTTAAGTGCTGTGATCATGAAGGGATGCTGGATATTATCAAAACCTATTTCTGTGTCAATTGAGAGAATCAGATGGTGTTTATTTTTTAGTTTGTTTATGTGCTGAATTACATTTATAGATTTACATATATTGAACCAGTCTTGAGACCCTGGGATAAATCCCACTTGGTCATGGTGTATAATTTTTTGATGTGTTGTTGAAGTCTGTTTGTTAGGATCTTATTGAGTATTTTAGCATCAATATTCATTAGTGATATTGGTCTATAATTTTCTTTTCTTTTTGGGTCTTTCCCTGGTTTGGGGATCAAGGTGATGTTTGCTTTGTAGAATGTGTTGGGTAATATTCCTTCTTTTTCTATATTTTGGAAGAGGTTTAGTAATATAGGTACTAATTCTTCTTTCAAGGTTTGGTAGAATTCTGACGTAAAGCCATCTGATCCTGGGCTTTTCTTTTTAGGGAGATTTTGTATAGTTGATGCTATTTCAGAACTTGATATAGGCCTGTTCAATATTTCGACTTCATTCTGGCTAAGTCTTGGTAGGTGGCGTACTTGTAGGTATTGGTTGATTTCTTTCAGATTTTCATATTTACAAGAGTAGAGCTTCTTGTACTATTTGTTAGGGATTTTTGAATTTCTGAGGGGTCTATTATTATTTCACCGTTACCATTTCTGATTGATGAAATTAGAGATTTTAGGCCTGTGGCTCAGTGAGTAGGGCGCTGGCCCAATATACCGAGGGTAGCGCGTTCAAACCTGGCCTCGGCCAAACTGCAACCAAAAAATAGCCGGGTGTTGTGGCAGGCGCCTGTAGTCCCAGCTGCTCAGGAGGCTGAGGCAAGAGAATCACGTAAGCCCAAAAGCTGGAGGTTGCTGTGAGCCGTGTGACATCATGGCACTCTATGGGCGGCAAAGTGAGACTCTGTCTCTACAAAAAAAAAAAAAAAGAAATTAGAGATTTTACTCTTTTTTTTTTCCTGGTTAGGTTGGCCAAAGGTTTATCTATTTTATTGACCTTTTCAAAAAAACAAATTTTGATATATTGATCGGTTGTATAATTCTTTTGTTTTCAATTTCATTTAATTCTGCTCTGATTTTGGTTATTTCTTTTCTTCTGCTGGGTTTGGCGTTGGAGTGTTCTTCCTTCTCCAGTTGCTTGATATGTCCCATTAAGTTATTAACTTCTTCTCTTTCCGTTTTCTTGAGGAAGGCTTGCAGTGCTATAAATTTCCCTCTTAGGACTGCCTTTGCAGTGTCCCAGAGGTCCTGATAATTCATGTCTTGATTGTTGTTTTGTTCCAAAAATTTGGTGATTTCCTTCTTAATCTCATCTATAACCATCTATCCTTCAGCATAGGGTTGTTTAGCTTCCATTTTTTTTTTTTTTGTAGAGACAGAGTCTCACTTTACAGCCCTCAGTAGAGTGCCGTGGCCTCACACAGCTCACAGCAACCTCCAACTCCTGGGCTTAAGCAATTCTCTTGCCTCAGCCTCCCGAGTAGCTGGGACTACAGGTGCCCGCCACAACGCCCGGCTATTTTTTGGTTGCAGTTCGGCTGGGGCTGGGTTTGAACCCGCCATCCTCGGCATATGGGGCCGGTGCCCTACGGACTGAGCCACAGGCGCCGTCCTAGGTTCCATTTTTTTGTATGGGTATGCAGATTCATATTGTTATTGAGTTCAACTTTTATTCCATGATGGTCTGAGAAGATGCAAGGAATAATTTCTATTTTTTAAAATTTGCTGAGGTTAGATTTGTGGCCTAGGATGTGGTAGACTTTTGAGTATGTTCCGTGGGCTGATGAGAAGAATGTGTATTCATTTTTGTTGGGATGAAATGTTCTGTAAATGTCTGTTAAGTCCAGAGGTTGAATGGTTAAGTTTAAATCTAAAATTTCATTGCTTAGCTTCTTTTTGGAGGCTCTATCCAGCACTGCTAAAGGGATGTTAAAATCTCCAACTGCTATGGAACTGGAGGAAATCAAGTTGCTCATGTCTGTTAGAAATGCACCTCTCATAAATTGAGGTGCATTCTGGTTAGGTGCATAAATATTAATAATTGACATCTCATCATATTGAGTTTTACCTTTAACAAATATGAAGTTAAGTTAATATGAAGGATAAGTTCATCCTTATCCTTCCTTATTTTGGTTGGTTTAAAGCCTATTGTGTCTGTGAATAGGATTGCAATGCCTGCTTTTTTCTGCTTTCCATTTGCCTGGAGTATAGATGACTATCCCTTCACCTTGAGTCTATATTTGTCTTTTAATGTAAGATGCAATTCTTTTATGCAGCAGATATCTGGCTTGAGTGTTTGTATACAGTTAGCCAACCTGTACCTCTTTAGAGGACAATTTAAACCATTCACATTAATTGAGAATATTGATAAGCCTTTCGAGAGTCCGGTCAACACTTTTAATCCTTTTGCAACTGTGGAAGTTGGAATTTGATCAAAATTTTCTGAGCGGGTTTACTTTTGTGGTGGAGGGTTACGCTGGTCTTTATGGAGGATAGGTTCGAGAATATCTTGGAGATCTGGTTTAGTTTTGGCAAATTTCTTCAACATGTGAATGTCATTAAAGTATTTAATTTCTCCATCATAAATGAAACTCAGTTTAGCTGGGTACAGGATCCTTGGTTGAAAGTTATTTTGTTTTAGTAGATTAAAAGTTGATGACCATCCTCTTCTAGCTTGAAAGGTTTCAGCAGAGAGATCTGCAGTTATTCTAATATTCTTGCCCTTGTAGGTGATGGTTTTCTTTCGTCTGGCTGCTTTCAGTATTTTCTCCTTCATATTAACTTTAGTGAAATTGATTATGATGTGTCTGGGGGATGTCTTATTTGGGTTAAGTCATGCTGGAGTTCTCAAACTGTCTGCTATCTGTATTTCAGAATCTCTTGGCATGTCTGGAAAGTTCTCCTTCATAATCTCATGGAGAGGAGAGTCTGTGCCTTGTAAAGCCACTTCGTCGCTTTCAGGGATCCCTGTAAGATGAATATTGGTTTTCTTCGAATTATCCCAGAGCTCTCTGAGAGAGTGATCTGTTTTTGCTCTCCATTTCTCTTCTTCTTTGAGAGTTTGGGAGCGTTCGAAAGCTTTGTCTTCAATGTCAGAAATCCTTTCTTCTGCTTGGTCCATTCTGTTACTGAGGGATTCTACTGTGTTTCTCAGATCTTTGAGGGCTACAATTTCTTATCTCAATGTGTCAAAATCTTTGGTCATTTGTTCTTCAAATTTGTTGAATTCTTGAGATATCTTTGGGTTACTGCTTGGAATTCTAATTTGATCTTATTTGCTATCCAGATTCTGAATTCAATTCTGACATTTCAGCTATTTGTTTGTGTGTAGGATCTTGTGCTGTGTCTGTGCCATCAATCCTTTGGGGAGTTGATCTATTCTGATTATTCATATTGCCAGAGTTTTTCTGTTAATTTTGCCTCATGATTGTTTTTCACCATTCCCTCTGGCCATCCTCAGAGTTGGGGAGGTGTGTCTCCAAGATTAGACCCCAGTGGGATCACTCTATTGTTGCTAGATCTTTGTAGGGAGTGACCCTGTGTAGTTCCTCTGAGGCTGCCCCAGCCAGGGAGTTCTGGTTGTGGAAGCAGCTCCACAGTGTGACACACCCGGAACCAGCAACAGGGCAGGGGGGTGGTTCACACGGTTCTGGGAGTGCCTGGCACCCAGTGATTTTGGCACAGAGAGCCTAAGGCTCTAGCAGTCTCTGGCCAGGAGAAGAGCTCTGCACAGAGGCAGGGAGGGCTCTGAGGGCACGTGGCTACCAGAGTTCCTAGCCCAACAAACAGGCCGGTGTGGAGTCAGGGAGGGTACAGGAGGGAGGACGCGGGGTTTCCGGGCTCCCGTAGTTCCTGGTCAGGGCTATGGAGGCCTGGTGGGGGGCAGGGTGCGGGTTGGGGGTCACTGCACAGCTCTACGGAGGTCCGGGGGGGATGCTGATCACAGTCCTGGCACAGCTCTTACGGAGGTCCTGGCACACGCCAATCATGGTCGAGGTGCAGCTCTTTTGGACCTCCGGGTGACACCGATCACAGTTATGGCACACCTCTTACGGAGGTCCATGCGGGCACCATTTGTGGTGAGGTGCAGCTCTTATGGAGGTCCGGGCGGGTGCAGTTCCTGGTGAGGTGCAGCTCTTACAGAGGTCCGGTGGTCACGGTGCAGCTGTTGACTCAGGACAGTCATGGCCAACTGGAGATCAGAACAACTAATGTGTGAGATTCCTGATTTGGTTTCATTGCACCAAATGTCCCTAAAGGCTCCGAAGTAAACGGGAATGTGCATCTAGGTCACCATAAGTGGTTAATAGTATTTTCATATTACATGTCTGGATACTTTCCAGACAGCCCTGGTATTAATACCAAACATTTATTTACAAGTTTTTGACATAATTTTGACCATAATTAATTTGACTCTCTCTTTTATTAACACTTAATGTTGAGGTGTTTAAAAAAATTAAGTTTAACTTCTCCTAAATTAAGTTCCATTAATATTGTAAGTTCTCTAAAATATTAGTTATTGATAGACAGAATGAGCAAAATTATGAATTACCAAAAAATAATAATGAAAGGGAATAGACTATTGATACAACAACTTGTATGGATCTCAAAGGAATTGTGTTGAGTGAAAAAAAAAAACAAAAGCCAAACTTAAAAGGTAACATTTATATAACACATAAAAATTTATATCAATATTTTTAAATGAGAAAGTTACAGAGATGGAGAACAGATTAGTGGTTGCCAGGGGTTTTCGGATGTGGGAAAGAGTACAGACAAGTCCCACAAAGGATCTTTATGATAAGGGAATAGTTATATACCTTGTTTATGGTTGTTGTTACAGTAATCTACACATATGTAATAAAACTACATAGAACTACACAAGCATGTGAAAATGGCAAAATCTGAATAAATTTTCTAGATTGTACCGATGCTATTTTCCTGTTTGTGATATGGCTCTGTAGTTTTGTCAAATGTTATGATAGAGGTAATCTGAGCAAATGATAAATGGAATCTCTCATTACAGTTTCAAAGGCATTAGCTATTGTTTTTATTCTTTTTAAAATTGATATGTACTTCATATACCATTAAATTCACCCTTTTAAAGGGTATAATTCAATAGGTTTTAGTATATTCCCAGTCGTGCAGCCATTACAACTAATTCCAGCACACTGTCATCATCCCAGCAAAGAAACCCTATACCCATAAGTTGTCACTCACCATTCTCCTATCCCCCCCATTCTCTAGAAACTACTAATAAACTTTCTGTCTCTGTGGATTTGATTATTCTTGATATTTCATGTAAGTGAAATCACACAATATGTGTTCTTTTGTGTCTGGCTTCTTTGTATAAGGTTTTCAAGATTCATCCACAATGAATAGCTTGTATCAATACTTCCTTTCTTTCTATGGCTGAATAATACACATGTTCTATTGTATACATATACTATGTTTGGTTTAGGCATTAATTTATGTACATCTAGGTTGTTTCCACTTTTTGACTATTATAAATAATGTCACTATGGCCTCAGAGAGTGGTTCATGCCTGTAATCCCAGCACTTTTGGGAGGCCAAGGGGGGAGGATTGCTTGATGCCAGGAGTTCAAGACCATCCTGGGCAACATACTGAGACCCCATCTCTACAAAAAATAAAAAACTGGCCTGACATGGGGGCCAGCGTCTGTGGTCCTAGCTACTCAGCAGTGAAATGGGAGGATTGCTTGAGCCAGGAGTTTGAGGTTACAGCAGTGAGCTATGATTGAGCATTTAGTAACAGAGTGAGACCCCTGTCTCAAGAAAAAGAAGAGAAGAGAAGAGAAGAGGAAAAGGTAAGTAATGTCATTGCAAACATTTATGTACAAAATTTTGTGAACATATATTTTCAGTTCTCTTGAGTATATACTATAAGTGGAATTTGGGGGTCAAATGGCAAGTCTACATTTAATTTTTTTGAAAGACTGACACAATTTTCCAAGATGCTGCACCATTATACATTACTATGCAATATAAGGGTTCTAATTTTTCCACATCCTCAAAAATACTTGTCATCATATGTCTTTTTGATTATAGCCAGCCAAGTTGGTGTGAAGTAGTATCTTATTTGGGTTTGATTTTCTATTTCTACTACTTAACTGAGTATTAGTAACTTGTCCTTCTTGGAATTTGTCTCTTTCACCTAGGTTATCTGATTTGTTGTTATACACTCAATCCTTTATAATCCTTTCCATTTTTATAAGATTGGTAGTACTGCTCCCTCATTCATTTGTAATTTTAGTAATGTGAATCTCCTTTTTCCTTCATCAGACTAACTAAAGGTTTGTTAATTTTGTTGCTCTTTACAAAGAACCAACTTTTGGTGTTACTCATTTTCTCTATTGTTTTTCTCTTTTCTCTTTCATTTATTTCCTTTCCAATCTTATTTCCCCTTGGTTTCTTTGAATTTAGTTTGCTATTCTTTTTCTAGTTTCTTTAGGTGAAAAATTAGGTATTGATTTAAGCTTTTTTTTTTTTAATACAGGCATTCACTGTATTTTTTTTTTTTACAACTTCATGTGAATATACAATTATTTCAAAATAATAACTTAAGATAGAAAGAGCAATGCAGTAGATGAGAGAAGGAGATTGGTGTCTGTTGCACCGCAAAATGCCCAGGAAAGCCCGGAAGGCACAATCCAGGGTTGATTTGATGTGAAGAGCGATGCTTTTATCATGAGAGTTCCATACTCAGAGAGGCCAGCCCCTAGGGAGGCTGTCATTTATTTCTCCTTAGTGCTTTAAAATCACAGCTGAAGCCATTTAGGACAGAGATGGAGTCACACTCTGATTAAAGATAATGTTTCTAGCGGAAGGCTTTTCTCTGTAGCTCAAAATGTTCAAAGACACCCATCTCATACCAAGTCACTCAAGTTTTCAAAATGTCCAGATTGACTTCCTTTACAAAACATGGCAAGAATAGTGTTTAAACAGTAAGGGAAAACTGTAGAAAAATTGTTGGGGTGTCTAATGCTGAAAACATTCAACTTTTTTTTTTTTTTTTTTGCAGAGTTTGGCCAGGGCTGGGTTTGAACCCGCTACCTCCGGCATATGGGGCTGGTGCCCTACTCCTTTGAGCCACAGGCGCTGACCATTCTTTTTAACTTTTAATTTTAAAATAATTCCAGAATCACCAAAAGTTGCAAATATAGTACCAAAAAACTCCCACAGACCCGGCAGCCAATTTTTTCCAACTCTCCCAAAAGTTAACAGCTTACATTGGGTTGCTAACACTTTGGAGGGGCTTATTTTTTAAGCTTTTGTTCTATAAAGCAAAACAATGTAAAGAGATAAACAAGTGAAAAATCTTTTTCTCACCTTTACCCTTTACACTCCTTACTATCATTCATCGTATATACAACTGACCATCTGTACTTTTCTTTTTTTCTCAGACAGGGTCTCTCTTGCCCTGTCACCCAGGCTGGAATGCAATGGCATCATCATAGCTCACTGCAACCTCAAAATCTGGGCTCAAGCAATCCTCTTGCCCTAGCCTCCTGAGCAGCTGGGACTACAGGCTTGAGCCAGAATACCCAGCTAATTTTTTTTTTAGAGACAGAGTCTCACTTTGTCACCCTCAGTAGAGCGCTGTGGTGTCACAGCTCACAGCAACCTCCAGCTCTTGGGCTTAGGTGGATTCTCTTGACTCACCCTCCCTAGTAGCTGGGACTATAGGCGCCTGCCACAACACCCAGCTACTTTTTTGTTGCAGTTTGGCCGGGGTCGGGTTTGAACCCACCACCCTCAGTATATGGGGCCGGTGCCCTACTCACTGAGCCACAGGTGCTGCCCAAATTTTTCTATTTTTTTATAGAGACAAGGTCTTGCTCCTGCTCAGGCTGGTCTCAAACTTCTGGTCTCAAGCGATTCATCTGCCTCAGCCTTCCAAAGTGCTAGGATTACAGGCATGAGCCACCACACCTGGCCTTGTGTTTTTCTTTATGCAAACATAAACATAATTTTTTTAACTTCCCCCCTCTCTGCACACATACAAAAGCCAGCATTCTATGCATACTGTTCTGGATGGACCTTGCATTTGTTATTTAACAAAATAGCTTGGAAATACTTCCAAATCAGAAGGTAGTCATGCTTTCGTTTTTTAAAGGACTTTAGTATTTACCCCAACTCAACTCCCCTGTCCTCCAGTATCACCTGAGACATTGCTATGCTCCCTCTTTCCTGTCTAACCTAGATTATTCAAATCCCAAATCCTCCAAGCATACTTTATTCTCTGTGCTGACAAACCTAGGGCTGACACAGACCCCAGCCAGTAAGACTGAAGCAAAGCTACCAACCCCTTGTGCCATCAGATCACAGGGACACATTCAGAAGTGACAGCAACAGGGTGATGATTGCTTTAGCATGAGCAGTGCTCCAAAGAGATCACTCTGGGCCAAGGAGAAGAGATGGTCTGGAACAAGGCCTTGTTGCCAAGCAACCCCAGAGGGGATGAAATTAACGCAGTCTGTTTTTCATGTAACTGCATCTCAAATGAAAGCTGAGGCCAGAGTTGATCCCATGCAAAATTAATAATTACCATATGATTCTTTCTTTTAAATGGCAGTTGCCAGAAGACTGAGGACTAAAGAAATCAGCATATCCTTTATTTAATAGGGGTGAGAGAAGGGGGTGGGGGGGGAGAACAAGTAAATTCAGATCCTGTGTTTTTCCATTTGCATCTTAGGTAGGAAATCAGACATTTCTGTCTTAGACTGCTGTTCAATCTGCCTGTAGGAAATGTGCTTTAAAAGCAGCTCCCAAGCAGAAAATAAATGCACAAAAGAGCTGAGAAAAGATATTTTTTTAGGAGCAAGAGAAAGCTTAGGATCATTTTGAGACCCTTTTAGTGTCCTATTTGGAAGATCTAAAATGTGCCTTTTCCCACTAATACATTCAGAGAGTGTAAACTGTTATAAAAACAAAAATAACCCTACTGCTTTTATGCACTCTTCCTAACCTCATACCAAAGGCTGAAAAGAGCACAGCTTGAGGTGCCCAGTAACTTTTTTCTTTTTTAAAAGGGCTTATCAATATTTTTTAAACGGCGGGGAGAGGATAGAAGATTCTACTCTCCCACTGCTTCTTTTGCATTAATTTGGGTAAATTAACTTCATGGTTAGAGCTGAACAATGGCCTTTCTCACCAAGAGAAACTTTCTGATTTTTTATTTTGTGGTTGTGCAATAAAACATGATTCAAAAACAAAGCTTTTTTTTTTTTTTTTTGGAGACAGGGTCTGGCTCCACTGCCCAGGCTAGTGTGCAGTGGCAAAATCAAAAGCTCACTGCTATAATCTCAAACTCCTGGGCTGAAGCAATCCTCTAATTCCAGTCTCCCAGGTAGTTAGGACTATAGACATACACCACCAAACCTGGCTGATTTTTTAATGTTTTTGTAGAGATGGGGGTCTTATTCTGTTGCCCAGGAGACTCTCAAACTCCTAACCTCAAGCCACCCTTCCTCTTTGGCCTTCCAAAGGTGCTGGGATTTCAGGTATCAACCACTATGCACAGTCAAAACAAAGTATTTTTAGCCAAAGAAACTAATTTTACCTGAGATGAAAAACTTTCTTGCCATTATAATAGGAGCTTGGACCAGACTTCATTCAGGGGAGAGTAAGTTCCCTATCACATTCATGCTATCACTGGCATTGAGGGGTGATTTCACTTCTATCCCTCCTGCCACCCACCACCTCACACTGGGTCAGCCTGAACGAATGTCCTCTCAGCCAACCTGCCTCTGTGAAGCAAGGAGCACTTGCTGTTAGAGTTGAGCAGAATGTACTAGTATACAGAGAAAACCAGATAGCAAAGATTTTGTACTCAATCTTTGGAACCTCTATCAGTCAGGGTCTCAGTAGCAAACAGATAATACACTCAAACTGGGTGATTTGAAGAACAGTCTTCAAATAATAAAGGGATTATTTACTTGGTGGGAAAACTGCAACTGGTGTTACCTTGGGCTGGTGACGTTGGTTTGGGAGTGGTTACCATGTCTAGCCTGAAGACAGGAGAGAACTAGGAGGCCCAGGGGCTGTGTAGGGAGGTGGCCTCAGAAAAATTAGCCAGCCATTGTGGTGGGCACCTGTAGTTCTAGCTACTTGGAAAGCTGAGGCAGGATCACCTGAGCCCAGGAGTTTGAGGTTGCTGTGAGTTAGGCTGACCCCACAACACTCGAGCCAGGGTAACAGAGTGAGACTCTATCTCAGAAAAAAGAAAAAGTACTGTTGGGTGGGGTATGCATATCCCAGAGTCACTTGCCCCCTTTCCCCTGATCTCTGGCTGGAGTTCCTGGTTTAGCTGAACCCCTGCTGTCTGAGGACAAGGAAGCCTTTTAAGGTAGGTTCCCACAGGGCAGCCTCCCAGGGACTGGAGCAGCAGGGAGATGGTGTCACACAGAAGATGACCAAAGGGAAATTTTAATTAATCTTCCCGTTCCCAGTCCATTCAATCATTCAGCCAGCACTCATTGATCGCCAACTTATCGATCAGCCAGCACTTACTGCTCACCAGGCAGGCACAGGAGATACACAGTAAACAGGGCAGTGCTGTGGGGCTCACAATCCCACTGCTGCATCAGGCCCAGGCAAGCTTCAAACAGGCTGAAGGTGTAAGATCACACTCCTCCATCCTGCCCCATGGTCACTGTGCTGCCTTCCCTATTGTCTTCTCTCTTGCTAGGAGTAGAGGTTCCCTGGTTACTGTAAGCAGTGCTGGTAATGAGGTCATGCCCGTGTTGGTGTATGTTAAGGTGTAGATACTGAAAGGATGTATATACAGAAAAGCCCAGAAAAAAGGAAAACACAGGGCCCCAGGAAAGGCAGGACTGGTGGTAAAGCTAGGTCACAGGAGCTCTTCTTTAGCACTTGGCCTCTTTTGGGGGCGAGAGAGATAGCCTTGCTCTGCCACCCATGCTAGAGGGCAATGGTGTGATCATAGCTCACTGCAAACTGGGAACTCCTGAGCTAAGGCCATCTTCCTGCTTCAGCCTTTTTCTGAGTAGCTGAGATAACAGGTGCACGTCACCATGGCTGGCTAATCTTTTATATTTTTAGAAATGGAGTTTCACTATATTGCTCAAGCTGCCTCAGCTCAAGTGACCCAGCCCCTATGCATGCATTCTGACTCTTCTGTGTATGACCAGCTCTGGCTCTCATTCCTGTAGTTTTGGCCCCGTTCATCTGTCCATGCTAGCCTCACCATTCAAGATCATTGCCTAACTACGCAGGGTGGCCATTGGGCTAGCCTTTTTGTCCTGATCCAACCAGTAGTCATTCTTGGTGCTACCTCTGAGCAGAAGGCTATAAATGGAGCTGTTTCCCCTCCCCTCACAGGAGATACTGGATGTGGCAGAACCCAAATCTGACATGCCTAGGCCCCCTATTACTAGAAGATAAAGCTCCCTGAGACCTGGGTCACACAGCGGTTTACCAGTAGTGCATGACATCTTTTCATGTAAGTCAGTAATTTAGTCAATATTTATTGAATTAGACTGGGCAAAATCACCTCAAAGTTATAATTACATACCCAACCTTGTCTGCTCATAGGGATCTTTTAAAGGACAAAGACATTTGACATTTGTTGAAAAGGACATTGTTGATCCGTAGGCAGAAAAGCCAACCTGTGTTTGGGCTGACAGGGAGATAGGCTGGCAAGGTGTGCATCCTGTTGGGGACAATGGCTCCCTTTTTCCTGAAATGCCTCCCAGCTGCATATGGCCAAGCCAGGGCCAGGCTCAGTCCCGTGCGTGCGCTAAGAAAGGTGCTGCCTTTGTGCTATGGTGACCTTCTTATTCCATTTCAGTGACACAAGTTTATTGACATTGTATGGAGAGACTAATGCCATCGATTCTTTCCGGAGCCAGCTTGGCCTTTCTGATGGTGAGCACAGTGCTTCAGTGCTGTGTGCCACAGAGATGTCTTCTTCCTGGGTGGATTTGGGGAACAGAATTCCTTTTGCTGAAAATTAGAGCCATGAGCCATGTAAAAACTGTTATTAGAAAGGCCTCTGGACTTCCCTATGCTTTTGGCTTAGAACAACTGTTTCCTTGTAGGGACAGCCAGCACTTTGTACATGGCACAGTTCTTTAAAACAAATTGTTAAGTCCATAGACTAAGCTGGGAGACCAACTTGAAGTTTCTCCATAAACAGCAGGCACTGACCTTTAGGGGAGAGGAAGGTTTTAATTAACTTCATCTGAAAAGTTTCCAAGGTCCTTTCAGCTGTTTTAGAATGTTGTGTTCCAGGTTGTAGAGGTTACAACTTCCTCTTTCTGGAACCCAAAAGTGACTCTGGGAAGCAAAATGAGAATAGCTTTTGGTCTCTGATACTACACGCATCAGGCAGGCCTGGGTGTTGCAAACAGAGGAGAAACTGTCTGTGGGGTCTCCTTAAGGCCAGAAAGGCATTTTTGACCTTAAACATGAGGACTTGCAGTTTGGGAGCAGATAGCCTATTCGGCTGTTGAGCCTCTGCTAGGGTCTGGGTCTTCTTCCAATGCTTGGGAATTTGAGAGACAGCCAGTGGCTGTAATGGTCATCTGTGCAAGGTGGAATACCAGTACCATGAGGTCTGAAATCTTGGAACAAAGGGTACTCATCTAATGGATCTAAAAATGTCAAAGAAAAGGGTGTGAGAACTTTTTCACCTTAAAGGATGTGCTGCATCTTTTCAGGAATAGATATCCTATTCTTCCCTTTAGGGAAGACTGACTGAGCCCCCTGTCTGCCAGGTGTCATACTGGGGTTAGAGGATAGAGCAGTGACTCAGTCACATGTTTTCATGTTCCATCCTTCTTTGTCTTGCTCCTAAGGTACTCGGGCCATACTTCAAAGTCACGTGGCTTTACCCCATGGAAAGCCTCCTCTGACTGGTCTCCCAGCTCACCAGCTTCAGGAACTTGCAATGTCTTCAGCCTTGCACAGAAATTCATCTTTAAACCAAACCACAGTCTACCAATCAAACTGAAAGGAAATAAGAGAAGGAGGGAGGTAGAATTAGCTTCCCTCTGAACCCCGCTTAGTTTTCATCTGGTACAACCTGATCCTAAGCGGTTGCTCCTCACGCTGGCAAAAACCCTGTTTCTCCTTAATTCTTCCTCTCCGACTGCCTACTCTCTCATTTAAAAAGAATTAATGAACATTTTTTGATTATAAAAATAATGTCACTTGGAAGACAGAATACATTGTCCTCACCCTCACCACGTTTTTTTAAAAGACAGAGTCTTAGTCTGTCATCTGGCTAGAGTGCCAATGGGGTCAGCCTCGTTCACTGCAACCTCAAACTCCTGTGTTCAAGTGATCATCCTGCCTCAGCCTCCAGAGAAGCTGGAACTACAGGTGCCCATCCCAACACCTGGCTAATTTTTTTCTATTTTTAGTAGAGGTGGGGTCTTGCTTTTGTTCAGGCTGGCCTCAAACTCCTCAGTTCAAGTGATCCTCCTGCCTCAGCCTCCCAGAGTGTTAGGATTACAGGTGTTGAGCCACCATGCCTGGCCTTCACCACATTTTAAAAATGATTTTCCAAAGTCACTTTCTGAAGCCGTGTTCAGCTCCTCCTGCTCCAGGTTTCTGGAGGAGACAGATGAATGAGCCTGTTATTGCTGACCCTTAACTCCATGGAGGAATCTAGAGCCAGTGGTGAGAGCTTCTGTCCCAGGGTCTGTGACTTCATGCTGATGGTCACAGATGCCCACATGTTCATTTGAACAAAACTTCACTTGAGAGAACCAGACTGATGCCATCTTAAGGGTTCAGCCATTTTGGCTTCTGTCAGCCATTTTGTTCAAAACTGATGAGTCACGGTGAATCGCAGGTTTTCCACCTTGAGTCATCGGTGTCCAATCAGAAACTGCCTTCTGGAGTGGGCCATATGGCAGGACCAGTGGCAGCCAATCCAGAAGCGGTCCCTTTGTTTAACTAGTATACACCTACTTTGCTGTGTTATACTATAAAAACACCCCTGTTACAGAGCTCAGGGCTCCTGGCTTGGATCTGTTGTAAGCAGAGTCCCTGAGAGCCCAAGTTTGAACTTGCAATCAATAGCCCTTTTGCTTTTGCATCAGACTCGGTTCCCTGGTGGTCTCTGTGGGGGATTTTGGGATCTGGGCACAACACACTCATGTAAAGTGAAGGAAATAGGGAGGCAAAGAGGAGAGGGGCCCAGTAGTGAGATTTTATGTTTACAATGGAAATAGCACTACAGTTGGGGCTGAGCTGTCAGTTTGAGTCCCAGCTCTGCCAGTAACCAGCTGTTCCTTTACTCAAGTGTCCCAGCCTCTCCAAGTGTTTATCATTTGTGAAATAATACAATTGATTTGATTGTCTCCAAGGTGCTCTAAATGGCCCTGGCTTACAGAGTTTGAGAATAAAATGTTTATTTGGTTCATCTGCTTCCTTTACTGCCATGCTTCTTCCTCTTTTTACCTCAGAGACCTACCAGTTTTCACTGTTTCTCATGACCCAGCCCTGCTGCTCTTCCATTTGGTAAGGAGTGTTTCCACCTTGCTCAAGCAAACTCTCTCCCCTCTTAGTCATCTTCCTGCTCTTTGTGCTCTTCCTGTTCTCTTCCCAGCTTTTTATCCCAAACAAGGCCTCACACCAGCAGGTTTGCCTCTCTGATCTGTGGCTTTAATTGACATAATCAATGAATGAACAAGCCGATACTGGGCACCAATAATGAATAAAGCACAGCTCAGTGCTATTAAAAAGATAAAATAGGTTTAAGACTGTCCTTAGTCTTCTGGGAGGCGAGACCCTTAGCTGCCTGTGGTATGCCACTTACCTCCACGAGCCAACACTGGCAACCGCCCTGCTGAGCTAAAACCAGCTCTTCTCTGGGCTGCTCTTCTGCACAGTCTGGCTTTTCTCCTCCTCTCACTTCTTTCGGCTTCCTTTGGCTGGATTCTCCCAGGGGTCCAGTCACTAAATTTGATCCTTAGAGGCTCTATCATAGACCCTCTTCTCCTCTCAGTTTTTCTTTTCATTTCTTGGACCATTTCAATCATTCCTACAACTTAACTTACCATATATATGCTGATAACTCCCAAGTCTGATGTATGTATGTCTATATCTATATCTGCCTGTATCTGTATCTTCATTCCTGGTTGCCATGGTTTGTCTCCACCCCTACTCAAGTTGAGGCTTGGTCCCCAGTGTAATGGTGTGGAGATGTGGTGGGACCTTTAAGAAGCATTTGGCCTGCACAAAGAGACTAGTGCAGTCCATTGGGAGTGTGAGAGCAGGTGATTATAAAGCAAGCTTGCCTCTTGTGTTTACTCTTCTTACACACGCCCACCTCCCCTTTTGCTTCTTTGCCATGTGGCACAAGGTCCTCACAGAAGCTAACAAGATGGGCAGCCTGATCTTGGACCCCCCAGCCTCCATAATCATGAACTAAATAAACCTCTTTCCTTTATAAATTGCCCGATCTCAGGTATTTTGTTAGAGCAACAGAAAAGGGACTAACAAATTGGTCTTTCTTCTGGGTTCCAGATCTGTATATCCAGTTCTCTCATAGACATTTACACTTTGACATCACACAGGTACCTCAAATGTCCCACAGTCACCACCAAGTTCATCACTTTCCCCATCGCCCTGCTCTTCCCCCTCCCTTTAGAGTTCCCAAACTCACTTAGCTACCCAGTTGTTCCGTCCAGCAACCCAGGACTCCTTCCCCTCCCACAATCTGTCCCTAGTCCTAGTCGAATGGCCTCATAATATCTTGAAATATCTGCTTCTCTCCATCACCATTGCCCCTGCATTAGTTCAAACCATCACCTTTTTTTGTGTACCATTTAACTGGTCTTCCAGGCCAAACTTGCTTCTTCCCAGTTCACTTCTTTAGTGCAGGCACTAAACTAGTGCCAAGTTTAGTTTTAAGAGTTCAAAGGAGTTTTATGTGGGACAGATGAAAATCAGCCTCTTAGGGTTCTTGTCAATGGAACATGATGATGTATTTACAGGGGAAGGAAGTGCCAAAATCTATTTTAATAGTTCAGGCTCACTGCCTCCCTGTTAAATGGAAACTTTCTTTTTTTTTGGCCAGGGCTGGGTTTGAACCCACCACCTCTGGCATATGGGACCGGCGCCCTACCCCTTTGAGCCACAGGCACCGCCCTAAATGGAAACTTTCTGATTTATCTAATTGTTTGCTCCACCTTTACCATGGAGTGATTGGAGAACGGGCATATTTTCTCAGTTCAGGGGATTTTAATTTAAAAAGAAAATCTGGATAAGACATTCACTATACACATTCAAAAAAGAACTCATCCAGAATTTATAAAGAATACCTATAAATAAATAAGAAAAAGACAGACAACATAATGTTAAATGGACAAAAGATTTGAACAAGCGCTTCACAAAAGGGGGTATCTAAATAACCACCATGCATATGAAAAGGTGTGGGCTATTATCAGTGGTTCACAGTGAGGTACCACTACACCTTTACTAAAACTGCTAATATTTAAAACAAAACTGTCAATATCAAGTTTTGGTGAGAATTTGGAGCAACTGGAATCTTTGTACTGATGGGGGTATATAGTAGTACAATGTTGGAAACCTGTTTGCCTGTAACTACTAAAACCAAACATACATATGCCTTATGACCCAGCAGTTCAATCTCGGGTATATATACTCCAGAGTAATGAGTGCTTCTGCACCAAAAGACATGGCCTACGCTCCTGATTTTGCTGCTGTTCCAACATGTGAGTGGCTGGATCTGAAGTGGCTCCCCATCAGCCATTTGCTGTGCCCAGACATGGACACACACTGCCTGCTCCACCCCCAGCATGAGCCCTAGAGTTAAACCTCCTGCTCGCCAACCTCAATTGGGTCGTCTCTTTCCATCAGATTTTTAGAGAAGTAATGGGTGCATGCACCATATTCTAGCGAATGTCTCCAGGTTTTACTACAGATATATTGATGTGCCTGAAGGAACACTGTGTAGCATTAACCAAACACATTAACATATTTGTAGCAAAACATGGGATAGATAAAATGTGATAGGTGGCGCCCGTAGCTCAGTAGGTAGGGTACTGGCTGCATACACCCAGGCTGGAGGGTTCGAACCCATGGGAGGCTGAGGCAAGAGAATCGCTCAAGCCCAGGATTTTGAGGTTGCTGTGAGCTGTGACTCCATGGCACTCTACCGGAGACGACATAATATAATGCTGTCTCCAAAAAATGTGATAAATAGTCCAGGCATGAGCCATCACTTTGGAAGCACTTTGGGAGGCCAAAGGTGAGAGGATCACTTGAGGCTAGGAGTTCAAAATCAGCCTAAGAAAGAGCGACACCCTTATCTCTACCAAAAAAAAAAAAAAAAAAAAAAGAGGCTAAGTGCCCGTAGCTCAGTGGTTAGGGTGCCAGCCACATACACCAGGGCTGGTGGGTTCAAACTCGGCCAGGGCCTGCTAAACAATGACAACTGCAACAAAAAAATAGCCAGGCATTCTGGCAGGTGCCTGTAGTCCCAGCTACTTGGGAGGTTGAGGCAAGAGAACTGCTTAAGCCCAAGAGTTTGAGGTTGCTGTGAGCTGTGACACCACAGCACTCTACTGAGGGCGACATAGTAAGACTGTGACTCAAAAATAAATAAATAAATAAAATAAAAAAGAAAGAAAAATCAGTCTGGCATGGTTGCATGCACCTGCAGTCCCAGCTACTCAGGAGGCTGAGGCAGGAGGATCATTTAAGCCTGGGGGTTTGAGATTGCGGTGAGCTATGTTAGGCCACTATAGGCAATACAGCAGTACTCCGCTACAAAAAAGAAAAAAAGGTGACAAATAAAAATTATGACTGTCCTCCCAGAAGTTCTATCAGATTTTGCTGCCAAGTTAGTTTTAGTGCCACCTTTCAAAAAGAAAAAGAAAACTTTCAGAGTTTTCAGAGCTTTATGGACTTTAGAACTGTAGGGATGGTGTGCGCCTGCATGAGGAGGGGTGGCCTTCATCAGTCCAAAGAGGGGAAAAAGATAAAGAAAACAAAATGTTTCTTCATTTCCCTTTCCCCCAAATAACAAACATCCACTGGTCTTACATCTATATAACCAAAGGGACCCTCCAGTGGTCCCTTCCAAGGAGTCTTGATGTCTCTACTGCTAGAATGAGGAGATGAGGAGTGATGAGAAACTTGTAAACAGTTCTTCTTGTTAAAAGAATAATGTTCTACCACAGCTGGCTGCCCACTCAGCTAGCAGCACCTGCAGCATGATATTCAAGCTCCTCATTCTACCTATTCACATAGCTGAAATGCTTGAGGTTTCTGTAACACATAATCTCTGGACTTATAGAATATATACACAAACCCTCATGTATATGGCTTTAATTTGTAGGTAACTACCTACATAACAATGAACAAAGTAATTCCCCCTGCTCCTTTCCAGCAACTATTTTCATACCCTAGCATAACACTTCCTATGAGTTGGCCCCTGCAGCCAGATTAGTCACAGAGCTAGGAAATATTCACAGGGTGGTGGTGGATGGCAGGGCAGCACGGAGAGGCCGGATAAAATGTTATTTTCATATTTTCAGTGAGACAGAAAAAAATTCATGCAATCTGCTTTAATCCTTCCCTCACTTTTGTTTTGTAAAATCTTTGTCCAAAACTCAGGTTTGAATTAGACCCTTGTTGACTATATCTGCTCAAGTCCTAGATAAAGGCTTATTTATTTGACCTGCGTATCCATATTTGCTCTAACTGCTCCTTTTAGTTTTCCTATTGTGTAGCCTGCGTTAGGAAGCTTGGCATGAAGCACACTGTGGAAATGCGGAACTGAACAGTTTAATGTGTGTGATTTGGGAAATTCAGCAGATGCCAGGACTTAGCAGGCTCCCAGCTTGTTCAAGACTAATCCTGTGGATTTTCATTCTTGTCTGCATTATGCCCCTTAAATCTGAGGGCTTAAGTCCCACCCAAACCCAGTCCACAAAACCATCTTTTAAGTCCTACTCTTTTTATTTTATTTATTTATTTATTTTGAGACAGAGCCTCAAGCTGTCACCTTGGGTAGAGTGCCATAGTATCACAGCTCACAGCAACCTCCAACTCCTGGGCTCAAGCGATTCTCCTGCCTCTGCCTCCCAAGTAGCTGGGACTACAGGCGCCCGCCACAACACCCAGCTATTTTTTGGTTGCAGCTGTCATTGTTCTTTGGCAGACCCAGGCTGGATTCGAACCCGCCAGCTCAGGTGTATGTGGCTGGCGCCTTAGCCGCTTGAGCCATAGGCACCAAGCCATTAACTCCTACGCTTAAAAGACCATGGTAGTAGCCGACACCCTAGAGGCTCTCCTGTTCCCTCTCCCTAAGGAAGTGGGGAGGTAAGAAGATAATTTGGGGGCTGCACCTGTGGCTCAAAGGAGTAGGGCACCAGCCCCATATGCTGGAGGTGGCAGGTTCAAACCCAGCCCTGGCCAGAAACTGCAAAAAATAAAATAAAATAATAATAATAATGATAAAAAAATATATATATAATTTGGTTCCAGAAATGGTCCTGATAAAAGCTGTCATACAATGTGTTCTCTGGACATGCATGGGGACTCCAGGTTGGTTTCTAAGAGAGCTGAGGGGCTCCCCATGCAACATCCATCTCCCTTGCAGTGGATAACATATTGTACCACCTAGATCTCCACTCATTTTCCTGCCTACTGGGAGGATCAATGGCAGAAACTCTCAGCTGCCAACTCTCTGACACTTGTCCTCTGATAAAGAGAGAGCCACTTTACCTAAGATTACGATCACATTGACCAAGGATAGCCCACTTTTAATGGCTGGCTGACAGGATTCAAAAGTCCTAGTACTCTTATCTTAATTTGGAACAACTCTGAGCCATCCCAGCACCAGAGCTCCCTGAAAAATCAGCTAAGGCCTTTCCCAGGACTGCACTGCAACTCAATTTCTTTCTTGTCCCTTCCTGCTTACTTCCCCTCACGTGTTGATGCTGTACTCCCCAGTAAACTTCCTACGTGTGAACTTCCCCATGTCAGAGCTGGGAAAGCCTACCTGCAATGCCCCCTTCATCCAGGTTGGTGGAGCCCTGTGTTTGGGGGCCCATACCTTCTTCACCGTAGAAGTGAACTGTAGGGAAAGCTTTCCTGGGGCACAAAAAGAGACAAGGGAAGAAAGTTAAATGTTCGATGAATGAGACGCCTGAAATAGCTGTAGATAGGAATAGATGTATGTGGGAAGAAGGTAGCAAGAGAATAGCAGAGAATTTAAATGGAAGCAGAGCTACAACATGTTGGGCTGGAACCTATCCCATCTAAAAGCATTTTGTTGTGTGGAATAAATCCCCTTTGACAGCAGAGAGATTTGTCAACAAGTACTTAATGATAAAGTTGCATCTGCAATTTGCAAGTTTTGTTTCAGCTGCCCATTCTGTTTTCCCACCCTTTGCTTTGATGTATGGTTATTAGGATTCTTGCTTCTTGAAAGTTTCTTGGTGAATCAAATTCTCTTTCTTTTCTGATTTTTTGATGGTCATTAATGTGTGTTTGGTTGAGCAGTGAAACTCTGCTTCTTTTTTGTGTGACATTATGGGCATGAAATTTACAGAGCCAATGCTATGCAATAATGCCTATGTGCTACTGAGGGTGGAGGGATGCCCACCCTAACAAAACATTCCTTGGGGTGGCCTGAGATGGGGAAAGAAGGAAATGATGATGAAAAGGCTTTCAAAATGTAGAGGAACAGGGCTTGAACCTAAATAGTTAGCCCAGACTAGGATATTAATTTTTAGAAAAATGCATCCCTTTCTATTTTCAGATTATAAGTATTTTGACATGTAAGGTCACAACTGTAAGTTGGCCCTGGGGAAAACACCTTACACAATAATGGGATTGATGGGTGGGGAACCCCCTTTCTTGCTCACACTCCTCTGCCTACAGACTGCTGTTTCTTTTTTTGTTTTTAGTAGAACTATAATTTATAAACAATAAAATGTACATAGGCCAAGCAGTTAACTAATACAAAGATAATTTTTTTCAGAAAAAAAGAACCTACAGAAGTCTGAAGTATAAAGAGTTGTGACAGTGGTATGCACTCATGTAACCGCCATTCCAATCAAGAGATTAACACTTTGGCTTGGCGCCCCTGGCATAGTTGTTATGGTGCCGGCCACATACACCAAAGCTGGCGGGTTCAAACCTGTCCCAGGCCTGCTAAAAAACAATGACAACTGCAACAACAAAAACAACAACAACAAAAATAGACAGGCATTATGGTCGGCGCCTGTAGTCTCAGCTACTTGGGAGGCTGAGGCAAGAGAATTGCTTAAGCCCAAGAGTTTGAGTTTGCTATGAACTGTGATGCCACAGGACTCTCCCAAGGGTAACATAGTGAGACTCTGTCTCCAAAAAAAAAAAAAAAAAGATCAGGGTGGCACCTGTGACTCAAGGAGTAGGGTGCCGGCCCCGTATACTGGGGGTGGCGAATTCAAGCCTGGCCCCAGCCAAAACTGTAAAATAAATAAATAAATAAATAAGATCAACACTTCTGTTATCCCAGAAAATTTCCTCATGCCACTTTACAGTTAAAGCTCTCTTTATCCCAGAGACAACTTGAGTTCTGGATTCTACCACCGTAAATTAGTTTTTGCCTATTCCTGAACTTCATATGTACTCTTGTGTATGACTTCTTTCACTCAACATACTATTTTAAGATTCTATCAATGCTGTTGTATGTGTCCTGCTTCCCTTTTATGACTAGTCATGGAGTCTGTTGCTCCCTGATTTCCTCAACGTATGTGTCAGGGTTGGGGAGGAGGCCTTTCACCTCCAGGGTTGTATGTGTCAGGGTTGGGGAGGAGGCCTTTCCCCTCCTGGGGATGGTTTTGCTTTGAGATAAACTTGCCAACTAAGTTTCATAAGTTATTGGGTTCTAAAGACCAAGTAAGTTGTTCCTCCTAGGGATAGCCAATTGATTTTTCCGTTCTACGTTCTGACGGTGATAATGTTAGAACCCTTCAAAATGAGGATAGAATGGTACTTCTTCTGTGGGAGGCATAGAATGAATGTTGAGAATGTCCAGCTTTCCATGCCAAGATATCATCTGTGCTTCATCTTGGTGAGGGCTTAGTGCCATGGCAAAGGTCAAGGAGGGAAGCAAACACTTATTAAGCACCAAGTATTTGTAGGCAAATACTTCCCAAAATGGGAACTGAACCTGGATTTAGAGGCTTCCATACTACAATTTTTCACCAACAGCAGCCAGGACTGTGTCCATCTGAGGTGGTGCATGCATATCTGCAGGTGGTGGTTAGACTTCACAGTTATATCTGCAACTAGATTGCAAAGCTTGATAGAACTTGGAGTCAAATATACTTACTTTCTCAAAAAGAGCCCGCTAGACTAGACAGACCAGTCTTCATTTTCCAGAAATGTTCTTTCTCCTTAGCCAGGCAGCTTTGCCTTTGGTAAAGGTCAGCAGATCTGTTATGTCCCTTGAAAATCACTGTTTTGTAACAGTTGTGTTTACAACTGAGATAGTTTCTATACCCTGGGAAGCATTACAAAGGATGATGGCAGCCAAAAGGCATTAAGTTCTTTAATAGGCTTATTCCCTGGTAATCATATTAATGGCACTGTCTCATGCTTGATGCTGCAATTATGGGCCTCTCCTCTTGAATACAATTTTTCAGTTTGATGATAATTAAGAATATGGTTTTGCATTTTTCCTTAATGAGGGTTCCATTCCCCCAAACAATATGATAATCCTAATAGTGACAGCTGTTTAAGTTCCTTCAAACTGCTGACCTTAGGCACCACCACAGTGTCATATACAAGGTGGATTTTACTAACCTGGGGATTTTGAGTTCTTCCAAATCACAATTCTGTGAGATATGGGTTGAGTCCCCTAAGAATCAAGACATTTGTTTCTAGTATCTGCATCTGATAATGAGACTTTTTGTTTTTCTGCTGTTGCAAAGTCATAGTAACCTTGGGAGCAAAGGGTCTGCTCCAGACAAGTTTAATTTTTTTTGAGACAGAGTCTCACTTTGTTGCCCTCAGTTGAGTGCTATGGTGTTATAGCTCACAGCAATCTCAGACTCTTGGGCTCAAGTGATCCTCTTGCCTCAGCCTCCCCAGTAGCTGGAACTACAAGCCCCTGCCACAATGCCTGGCTGATTTTTAGAGATGAGGACTTGCTGTTGCTCAGGCTGGTTTCTAACTCTAGAGCTCACACAATCCACCCGCTTTGGCCTCCCAGAGTGCTAGGATTACAGGCATGAGCTTCCAGGCCTGGCCCCCAAGTCTAAGTGGAGATGCTGGGGATCAAACCTGGGGCCTCATGGAGCCAGACGAGTTTTAACCTATGATCTAATTATCCAACATTCAAGGTATTATCTTTGATGTCAGGCGTTTGGCTTCCAGAAAGCTATTTTGGGGCCCTTCTTTTCCTCATTTGCCAGTTCCAAGGGATTGGATTAGAATTCTAACAATTCCTGTTCCAAGCTTCCACACTTCTGATCAATAATTAATATTTTAGCCATTGACAGAGGTGGTATTGTTTTCATAGTCCCACCTGGGACTGATTAACAGACTAGGAAAACACTGCTATCCTTCTGTAACAACCTAAGCTCATAGTATACACAAGGGATTTGTGTTGCTGTTGTTATTTATGTGTACCTGGCCCTTAAGGATGCTGGGACCTTCTCTAGCCTGTGGTGAAAGGAGAAGTGCTGGGGCACCTACTGGGTGGTGGGGCTTGCCACTGAGAAAGGAGGCCTTCATTGTGAAACATGCCTGAAGGGCTGCAGGAGTTCATTCCAACAGAACCAAGGAGGTAGAAGCCAGCTTTGGGCTTATAAATGCTGCTGCTATGGGGTGGCAGCTCCCTGGTGCCTCTACCAGAATGGTGGGTTGGTGGGTGCTCCTGGCTAGTGAGGCAGAGGCTCTAAAGAACAAAGGAGGTGGGTGTAGCCCAGGGCTTTTGCTCTGTGGGCACACAGGTGTCCTAGGCTGGCCAGGTGCAGAGAGGCACACCACAGACCTTGAAGGTGAGGAGGAGGGGTGTCCTAGTCTACTCCCTCAAAAGCTTGCAGTCTGGCTGGGCAAAAATGCCAGGTGGGGGCTGGCACCAGAGGGGGCACAGGAAACTTGCTGAAGATCAACTGCTTTCCTCAGCACAAAAATGGGTGACATGGGAAACCCAAACATGAGAGGCCCAGAGCAAAGCACACAGGATTCCTTGTGTAGCCCAGATAGCCAGTCTACCTGGGAGGAGCATAAGAGCATGATGGAGAGGAGGCAGGGCTACAGGAGAGATCACAGGCTGGGGAGTCGAGTGCCAAGAGAGGAATCTAGGACCAGAAAACTTTTTGTAGACCCTTATCACAAGCCACAAATGAACGGGCATATTTGCAAACGTCCTCCTCATAATGTGCTCCTGAAGGAACGGTCTGGGTGCCTTCCCCACCTTCTCCAGGAAGCCTCCCAGACTTCCCCAACCCTGGCTAATTGTTCTCATTTCTGATCTCAGAGCTCTTATTGTCCCCAAGTTATAATTTCGCACTTAATCAGACACAGCTGTGCATTCCTCTCTAATTGTTTTGGGTGTGTTTGTCCTGTCTCCGGCAAGACTACAACTTCCTCAGGAGCAGGGACTTACAGTCTTCTTGGGAGAGCTCCCAGGAGTGAGGTGAGTATATGTGGGGGCATGTGGGGGTTCGGAACAAGGAAAATCACTCACATTCACACAGGGCTTTAAGTTTAGAAAGCCTTGTCCTTAGTTACCTTTACTCTTCACCATAGCCTTGAGAGGTGTGTTTGTTTGTTTTTTTTTTTTATTTTTTATTTTTTTTATTGTTGGGGATTCATTGAGGGTACAATAAGCCAGTTACACTGATTGCAATTGTCAGGTAAAGTCCCTCTTGCAATCATGTCTTGCCCCCATAAAATGTGACACACACTAAGGCCCCACCCTCCTCCCTCCATCCCTCTTTCTGCATCCCCCCCCATAACCTTAATTGTCATTAAATGTCCTCATATCAAGATTGAGTACATAGGATTCATGCTTCTCCATTTTTGTGATGCTTTACTAAGAATAATGTCTTCCACTTCCATCCAGGTTAATACGAAGGATGTAAAGTCTCCATTTTTTTTAATGGCTGAATAGTATTCCATGGTATACATATACCACAGCTTGTTAATCCATTCCTGGGTTGGTGGGCATTTAGGCTGTTTCCACATTTTGGCAATGGTAAATTGAGCTGCAATAAACAGTCTAGTACAAGTGTCCTTATGATAAAAGGATTTTTTTCAACCACAAGACTCCTAGAAGTCATCAGAAAATACAGTAATGTTTCAGGATATAAAATCAATGTCCACAAGTCAGTAGCCTTTGTATACACCAATAACAGTAAAGATGAGAAGCTAATTAAGGACACAACTCCCTTCACCATAGTTTCAAAGAAAATGAAATACCTAGGAATATACCTAACGAAGGAGGTGAAGGACCTCTATAAAGAAAACTATGAAATCCTCAGAAAGGAAATAGCAGAGGATATTAACAAATGGAAGAACATACCATGCTCATGGATGGGAAGAATCAACATTGTTAAAATGTCTATACTTCCCAAAGCAATCTACCTATTCAATGCCATTCCTATCAAAGTACCTACATCGTACTTTCAAGATTTGGAAAAAATGATTCTGCGTTTTGTATGGAACCGGAAAAAACCCCGTATAGCTAAGGCAGTTCTTAGTAACAAAAATAAAGCTGGGGGCATCAGCATACCAGATTTTAGTCTGTACTACAAAGCCATAGTGCTCAAGACAGCATGGTACTGGCACAAAAACAGAGACATAGACACTTGGAATCGAATTGAACACCAAGAAATGAAACTAACATCTTACAACCACCTAATCTTTGATAAACCAAACAAGAACTTACCTTGGGGGAAAGACTCCCTATTCAATAAATGGTGTTGGGAGAACTGGATGTCTACATGTAAAAGACTGAAACTGGACCCACACCTTTCCCCACTCACAAAAATTGATTCAAGATGGATAAAGGACTTAAATTTAAGGCATGAAACAATAAAAATCCTCAAAGAAAGCATAGGAAAAACACTGGAAGATATTGGCCTGGGGGAAGACTTCATGAAGAAGACTGCCACGACAATGGCAACAACAACAAAAATAAACAAATGGGACTTCATTAAACTGAAAAGCTTCTGTACAGCTAAGGAGACAATAACCAAAGCAAAGAGACAACCTACACAATGGGAAAGGATATTTGCATATTTTCAATCAGACAAAAGCTTGATAACTAGGATCTATAGAGAACTCAAATTAATCCACATGAAAAAAGCCAACAATCCCTTATATCAATGGGCAAGAGACATGAATAGAACTTTCTCTAAAGACGACAGACGAATGGCTAACAAACACATGAAAAAATGTTCATCATCTCTATATATTAGAGAAATGCAAATCAAAACAACCCTGAGATATCATCTAACCCCAGTGAGAATAGCCCACATCACAAAATCTCAAAACTGCAGATGCTGGCGTGGATGTGGAGAGAAGGGAACACTTTTACACTGCTGGTGGGACTGCAAACTAGTACAACCTTTCTGGAAGGAAGTATGGAGAAACCTCAAAGCACTCAACCTAGACCTCCCATTCGATCCTGCAATCCCATTACTGGGCATCTACCCAGAAGGAAAAAAATCCTTTTATCATAAGGACACTTGTGTTTGTTTGTTTTAGAGAAAGAGTCTCACTTTGTCACCCTCAGTAAAGTGCTCTGGCGTGAAGCTCACAGCAACCTCCAGCTCTTGGGCTTAGGTGATTCTCTTGCCTCAGCCTCCCCAGTAGCTGGGACTATAGGCCCCCACCACAATGCCCTGCTATTTTTTTGGGTGCAGTTTGGCCTGGGCTGGTATATGGGGCCGGCGCTCTACCCACTGAGTCACAAGCGCTGCCTGGTGGGTGTGTTTTAATATCCCCACTTTATAGACAATGAAAGCAATCAAATAACCTGTTTGAGGAAGAGAGAAGGGGAGTAGCAGAGGTTTGGGAGTGCATGGGGACCTTCCACACTCCTTTCCCTGCAGGAAATCTTGGGAAGGAAAGGAAAGTGAGGGGATGTGCCCTGGTTGCAGAACTACTAAGTCAGGCTTTGTAAAGAGAAAACGCAGAGAAATCCACTGTGCACTAGTTTCTGTTTTATTGTCATTCCCTCACACATCCTCTATCCCTCTGTCCTCCCACAATACTCTGCTCTTCCCAGCAAGGGACTTATCCCCTCTCAGCACCTACCCTTCTCCAAATCCTTTCAGATGGTCCTCTAGAACTGCAGACATCAACAAATAAACGGAATCAAAGGTTAGTCCATCAGTATGTGCATCTCAGTCGGCCATCCATCCATTCATTCATCCATTCTTAACCTCCATAGAATTGAATTCCCACCTTCTTGCTTCCCTTGCAGCATGGGGAGGGGAGGTTGGGGACTCACCCTTCTCCCCGGAGGCCTCCCCTAATGATCACCACCCCTCCCCTTTGAGGCACCCATACTCTGTCGTTTCTGGTGCTTCTCATCTTCTGATCTCTCTTTCTCACTCTTAAAACTTTAATTCCCAGCTGCATGACCTTGGCACCATGACCACAATTCCTGCCTACCTCCCAGGCGGTCACTGTTCACACAGCTGACCCATCCAATACTCTGACTCTTAATCCTTGACCTCGTGTTCTCCAGTAACCTCCTCCTGTATTCCTCCCCCATCCCATCTTGGCTTTATCATGACCCTAAACTTCTCCATCTCCTGAACTCCTTCCTTAAGAACCCAAACCTCTGGCCAATCTCCTCTCCTAACATGATTGAGACTTCACCCCTTTGACCTGTCTAGTCTGCTGACTTCTGTCCTTTATCTTTGATCACGCATCATGTCACCTTACTCTTGCTACCATCTCTCAATTCCTCTGGTCCTCTGCCTCAGCAATTTCCTCACCTGAGCCAGCACCAGAGTGGGTACCTCAGCTGTTGGAGGAAAGCAGACAGGAAGGCCAAAGGGCACCTTACAAACTTATGCCATGGATCTGAAGTGGACTACCATGCTGCCTTGCTATCTGGCTGTTTCTCTGATTGTCACAACTCTCCCAAACTACTTCAGTGACTATGTCAAACTTCCCCACGTTCTTCAAATCTCTCTTCTCTCCTACTTTAATTTCTAGCCTCCTATATGCCACCACAGAAAGAGAGGAAAGATTCCGCTCCCTACACCAAACTTACCTAGCTCAGTTCTACTCCACACTGTTCCCTCCTCTTAGAATAGGGGAGGTGACCCCTGTATGAGGTCAGTCTCCCCACCCACAATCTGGTGCCATCCCCTCCCAGCACAGGAACCTTCCTCTTTCTCTTCTCGATGGAATCCTCCCCATCTGTGTTTAAATACACTCAGGTAATTCCATCCTAAAAATAATAACAAACATATGCTGACATAACATCCCTCATTATTTTTCTTTCTGACTCTAACAATCAAAACTTTTTTTTTTTTTTTTTTTGCAGTTTTTGGCCGGGGATGGGTTTGAACCCGCCACCTCCAGCATATGGGGCTGGTGCCCTACTCCGTTGAGCCACAGGCGCCACCCCCAACAATCAAAACTTTTAAGAGCTATATATGTGCCATGCCTTCATTTCTTTCTTAATTTTTTTTTGTTGCAGTTTGGCCGGGGCTGGGTTTGAACCTGCCACCCTCGGCATATGGGGCCGGCGCCCTACTCACTGAGCCACAGGAGCCGCCCCTTAATTTTTTATTTTTAGAGACAGAGTCTCACTCCATTGCCCTCGATAGAGTGCCGTGGTGTCACAGCTTATAGCAACCTACAACTCCTGGGCTTAGGCGATTCTCTTGCCTCAGCCTCCTGAGTAGCTGGGACCACAGGTGCCCACTACAACTCCGGGCTATTTTTTGTCGCAGTTTGGCCGGGGCTGGGTTCAAACCCGCCACCCTCAATATATGGGACCAGTGCCCTACCCAATGAGCCACAGGTGCCGTCCCTGGACCTTTATTTCTTCATCTCTCACTCCTTTCCCAATCCACTCCAATCTACCTCTCACCAACTTCACTCCACCAGTCAGTGCTGAAGTCCCAATGATACCAATGTCACTAACTCCAGTAGATGTTATTCAATCTTAATTTCACTTGGGTCTCTCAGCCATTAAAAAAAAAAAAAAGTTGTGTGGAGACCAGGTCTCACTGTTGCCCAAGCTGTCCTTGAATTCCTAGGCTCAAACAATCTTGCCCCCTTGACCTCCCAAGTATCTGGGACTATAGGCACCTGCCACTATACCCAGATTCTGTTGGCCATTTGAGTGCTGGTGACTACTGCCTGCTTCTTATGGCACATGTGTTCTCTACACTGTGACCCTATTTCCCCAAGTCTTCACTGTCTTCCAGCCTCTCTGGTTGCTCTTCAACCTCCTGAGCCTTTAGATAAGACCTCCTCAAGGCTCAGTGCTAGGCCCTCTTCTGGTCTAACTCTGCATTCTATTAGGAGCTCTGCCCCTAAGGCTGCATTACCATCACTACCCCAGCTACTCCAGCCTCTCCTCTTCTCAGACCACCAGAGCCTATAGCCAACCACCTGCTCAACATCTCCACTTGGACATCTCAAACTCAGCTTGACCAAATGTGAATCTTGGTGTAACAGAGGCAAAGGCCTGAAAAAGAGCAAAGATGTTTTTTATGAGCTATTAATTACCATTTCAGGAAGTTAAAAACTGCATTCCTGCACCAGGACAGTAATCCAAAAGGTAAGTTCTTTGTTCTGTGTGCCACAGGAGATGGCTCAGTAGAATTGTCTGGGAGGAGGTCATGAGTTTGTCTTCACCAAAGATGTTATAGTTAAATAGAAATAGCTGGAAGCTGAAAACTCCCTTTGAAAGCTCTGTATTTCTGCTTATAGTTGGGCAATGGTACTTTAAGATGAGAGTCTGCCATCCTCCTCATATGCCTGTGAATTACTAGACTTCTCTTTCCTTTTCCTCAAACCATTTTTCCCCCTTGTTCTTCTCTTTCTTCCTTCCACCATGGAGACAAACAGCAAATTTTCAGTAACATTGGGAGGGCTTTCTCAGTACTTTTCTCCCAGAGTTCCTCAACTCAGAAAATGGTATCAACCTCCATCTAGTTGAAGAAGCAGAGCTTGGGGATTTTTTCTTGATTCCTCCCCATTGAAGCAATTACCAAATCTCATTACCAAAACTGCAAGGGGTTTTCAGCCTAGATCCAGTTGCTCACTGCAGAAACATCCAATGATTGAGAAAACAAGGATTACCAAGGAAGAATGGAATTTTAATGCTAAACATGTCTGTTGGGAGATAGGGAGAAATGGTCTCAATTTCCCTTCTCCATCAACAGAAATTATGGGCTTTCAAAGGTGGGGGCCACATACATTGGGGCAGGTCATGGGGATGGTGATTCTTTGCATCAGTAATCTTACTCACAGGCCCTTGGATTCTCAATTCCTTTATCTTATAAAAATTCTGCCATTTCTGAGAAACAATTAAAAAAGTTCAAGTAGTTAAGGGAGGAGATACAAAAAATATATAGGTGTCATTGAAATGTGTTTACAAAGGCAGTAATAGTCTTGTTGGTGCTCAACAGTCGCTGCACTGGTTAATCTTGATAAACAGTCTCCAATATATCCCTCCACTCCACTCCTCCTTCTCCCCTATTCCTTCTTCAGATTGCAGTCAGACTGATTTTACCCCAAAGGAACTGCAAATTTCAGTATATAACACCTGCTTCAAATGTCTCTTAGGAGTCACAAAGTCCAAACTCTATAACATGGTGTAAAAGTCCTTTCCTTATCTAGGCCCTACCCTGCCTTTCCCCCTCAACCACTTCTTGCCAGTGGCTTAAACCAACCAGAAACTTCCCTTGTACTCCTACGTGATCCCACAATCTTGTACCCCCACAACTGTATTATATATCTGATAGTACATTTAATTATTAACCTCCTCTCTCCAGCTTGTGTGTGAGGTCCAAGCGGGAGGTATATTTCTGCCACGTTCACCACTCCAGTGCCTGGTCCTGTGTCGTGTACCTAGTTGGTAGCAGGTGGCCAGCACATATTTGTTGAATAGTGGATAATCAATCTTCCTACTGATAATGGAGCCTGGTCCCTCTCTAAGAGTAGGGACTGTAGCCAAGGGGCTGTGGAATGTTAACATTGAGTTATTCCCCCCAAAGACACAGTGTAACAGTTGCAGATATACTTGACTAAGGGGACCATGGATAGAATGCCTTTGGTTTTAAATTTCAGGTCAGTCTTTGGCAACTATGAAGGACTCAAGCTTAATTTCCTTTTTGGTTGCCAGCTGACACTGTAACAGTTTCTTTACTAAAAACTCTTCCGCTGGCAGTCCCCGGAAGAATGTCTGCGACTTTAAATGCATTTAAAGGGAAGACACATATGTATAGAAACAATATACTAATCTAATGGTACAGAAAAATGTCAGCTTTGTCCCATCACTGCATTTAAAAATCAGACCAGCAGCCTAGAAATATCTATTTAAACCAAGGAAAATGGACTAAAAAATTATTTTAACAGAGAATAAAATAAATAGGCTTCATTTACTATTAATTTATACTTTCTGTAGAGCTTTTAAAAAAATTTCAGCATCTGTTTCTTTAAAAATGTTTTATTAGGCTTGGAGCTTTTAGCTCCAGGGACTATGGCACCAGCCACATACACCAGAGCTGGTGGGTTTGAATCCAGCCGGGTCCTGCCAAACAACAAATGACAACTACAACCAAAAACATAGCCAGACGTTGTGCTGTTGTGGCGGGGGCCTGTAGTCCCAGTTACTTGGGAAGCTGAGGCAAGAGAATCGCTTAAGCCCAAGAGTTAGAGGTTGCTGTGAGCTGTGGCACCACAGCACTGTACCAAGGGCGACATAGTGAGTCTGTCTAAAAAAAACAAAAAAGTTTTATTAGCTTTCTAAATTATGAAAGTAAATGTAACTGGAAAAGTACAAAATCCAAAGTCAATAAAGTCTAAAATTTATCTTCTCTCTTTCCTCCACCCTAATCCCACATCTGGGTAGCCACGGTTAACTGTTGGTGTGCACCCTTCCAGACGTTTTTTTCTATGGATACACAAAAATCTGACTTGTTTCTTGGACTTTATGTTGCAGTCTAAGGAGAATCATATGACCAACATAAAAGCAAAAAAGTCTTAAGACTGCAAATCATAACATTTCCAAATCTACTGACTCAGAATTCCTGTTTCTGGAGGACCGCACCCTCGTGGCTCTGTGCGTTGAGCAGCAACCTGCTCCTCTTTGACCCAGAGTTAAAAGTGGCTGACCTCACAGGTGCTTGAAATTCCTACATTAGCATTCGCCTAAGTGTGCCTCAGAGAGCCTTTGGAAAAATGCAAATAGTTGGGTTGATGTACCTAATTCCTCCGTCCAATTATCTAGAAGGGAGCCCTTTCAACCCCCAGAGATAAGGACCTAGGGAAGGAGGGGCTTGTTTCCCTGAGGCCAGAGCTGGGCCTGTCAAACCAGGGTAACTCCTCCGTCCCGTTGCGCCGGGCTTGCCTGTGGGACCCAAAGTTGTGCGGCTCAGACTCACAAGGGGGAGCAGTGCTCTGGGGAGCCGGCAGGAACGCTGGTGGTCTAGGGTGTGCTTGGCACTAAGGCCCATCATGCCCGCGGAGCCAGCCGGGCAGGGAGGGAGGTTATCAGAGTTCAGCCGTTTAGGCCGCGCCTCGGGATCCGCCCTATCCCTCGGACCCGCCGCGCCGCTCCCGGCCCAGCGCCCGGGCATCTTCTTGCGTTTCCGGCTTCCTGAGCCCGCCGGAGACCTCGAGGAAACTCCCCTGCAGGACACCTGGAGGGGAACTCACGACTCCAGCCTTCCCTCAGCGTCTTGGGAGGCTTCATGAACCCGAGTATCCGGGGGCAGTGCCAAGCAGGACCCTGCCCTAGAGCCTTGGGTGCCTGAGAGGCGGGCCGGGGGTGGACCCACTCCTCACTGGCCCCAGCACTTGAGGGGCGGCCGGGGTCGGTCTAGATCCACTCACAAACCGGCTCCGGCCAAAAGGTCGCTGGAGTCCTCGCCAGGCGACGTACTTAGTCCCCTAGCACCGGGCGGACAGCGTGCGGGGCTAAGCGCAGCTGGAGGGGTTTGGTGAGACCTGACTTAGAACACTTTTCGGGAGTTGCGAGCCGCCTGGTTTTTCCGGGGGCTCTACTTCCTGGAGGTCCCCTTGCCCCAGCTTAACCCTTTGCTTTCCAGATGTGTGCGTGGAGCCGAGGACTCCAGGAAACATTGGGGAGCGCAGGTCCAGGCGGGTCCTCGCAGCCGACTGGCCAACCGGAGGAAACCCGCCTTTCCAAAACTTGGGGCGCTGGGTGGCGAGCAGACCGGGAGGTGACGCGAGGGGCGGCGCCGGGCCTGATTGGCGCGCCGGGCGGGGGCAGGACGGGGCGGGCGCCTGGAGGCGGCGGCGGAGCCAAGAGCCTGGGCTGGGAGAGGCGCAGCGGACGCGGTGGCAACAAGTGCGGGAGGCGACACGAGCCGGAGCCGTCCCCGCCGCCCGCACCGCCGGCCGCCAGCCCCGAGCGCCGCGCATGGGGCGTGAGAGGCGGTGGTCTCCGGGCTGAGCCGCGCGGAGCGGCCGGGACGTGGATGCGGCCGCGATCTCCCGCCCCTGCCCCCGCCCGGCGGAGCTGGAACTGCTCCTGGACAAGGTAGGGCCGAGCGGGTGGGCGCCCTCGCAGCCATCCCCCTCTAGCCCTTCTCTCGGCCCTCCCCGCCTCCCCGCTCCTCCACCCCCTGAACCCCCTCTTGCCCCACACACGGTTTCTCTCCGGTTCCGGCTTCGTACCGAGACGATTCCTAGATGCCTCCTTCTGCATTTAAGCTTCCCCCTCCTTTCCCCACATCCCCGCCACCTTTCTCACCCCGGAGGGAGAGCTTCTTGCACACCCACCCCGAGGACGTTTCCTCTCCCCGCTGCACCCCAACTTCCGGGGGATCCCACGCCGGGGTGATGCGGGCTTTGGGAAGGGGCGTCTGGGGCCAGGCCTTCCCATCTGGGGCACACGCGCGTGCTGGGGAGGGGGTCGCGCGCGGTTTCTCGCTCGCACCCTCGCACCCCACCCTCGCACTGCGCTGCTATCCTGTGCCGCATGGGAGATCAGGTGTTTTGTGAGCCAGAGAGCCGCCGGCTGCTGTTCCCCACCCCCAACCGCTTGCCACTGCTGACTCCAGGTCCCCAAAGACTGGCTTCTGCAAAACTTAGGAAGAACCTTTCGGTTTGACCTCTAAAAAAAAAAAAAAATTCCACGCCGCCCGCGTTGAATGATTAACCAGGCTGCTTGCCCGAGACGTGGGGGTGGGGGCCGGGGGTGGGGTGCTGCCGGGGTAGGGAGCGCCTGCAGCCGGTAGCTGTTAAACTCTTGGTGGAGGGTGGGTGCGGGGGCCCCCAGGGAAGGCAGGCGGGCCCCTCTGGAGGCAAAAGTCACAGAGTCACCTTGTTAATTTCCAGGCCAAGGTATTTTACACTCGGGGCTGGGGAGCTGCAGAACTCGATGTCTCCCCATCACGTGGAGACTTCCTACAAGTGTCACAGCATGAAAGCTCATCTTTAAAAATAATATGTACATTTATAACCTGGGTTGGCTAGACGACTCTGTCCAGTCTAAACGTAGGGATGGTTTGTTTCTGCTCCCACAGCTCACATGGCCCCCGGCAACCACCTCAACTTCACGGCATTGTTGTTTATAACAGTTAATGAAACCGGGTTCTTCTGCCCTTCCTTTGTTGCAGCCTAGCAGTAGATATCAGATTGCGAAGCCTGTGATGAATGTGGGCTTCTACTTGTTACAACAAATTCTTCCAATGTAACTATTTGTACTTGTGGAGGTGATGAGATGGTTAACAAGGTGGCCGACAAGGCCGGCTCTGGGACTAGGAAGGCGGGGACCCTGGCTGAGCCCAGCTGTGGCTCCCAGGCAGGCTCCTGGTTGCGCCCAAGCAGATCTGACAGCTGACCCAGCGGGAGGACAGACAGGGCAGGACAGTCACTTCCCACTGTTCTAGCCCCCGGCTTCTGTTTCTTTTGAATAGAAGTTATTAAGCCTGGTGGAATTTGGGAGAGTTTTACACCGAGCCCATGTGCTCTTAAAATAGGTTAGATTTTAAGAGAAGTACAGGCGCCCTATAGAGCTCAAGTAATTTGAGTAAACCTTTTCCACCCTGCCCAGCCTTTACAAATGTGTTTATCGTTAGATCTTCTGTCTGAAACTACTTTTTTAGTTTGGATTTTTTTTCCCTCTGAGATAGGGTGTTGTTCTGCTGCCCATGCTAGGGAGCAGTGGCATCATAGCTCATTGCAACCTCGAACTCCTGGGCTCAAGTGATCCTCCTGCCTCAGCCTCTATAATAGCTGAAACTACAAGCAAGCACCATCATTCCCACCTATTTTTTTATGTTTTGTACTATAGGAACAAGGTCCCATTATTGCTCAAGCTGGTCTTGAATTCCTTGACCTCAATCAGTCCTCCCTGGTCTCCCAAGGGCTAGGATTACAGGTGTGAGCCACCATGCTGGATCTGGAATGTTGCCTTTGCTTTGAGACTTTCCCCACCTTTCCCCACCTTTCCCAGTGCTCTTCATTTAGTTTTGGGTGCAGGTGGCACAGGTATGATGAAAGGCCTGCTTCTCCACTAAATGTACCAAGTTCCCATCCTCACCATTCGTTAGTCTTGATTCTGCCATATGCTATTCAGTGATGTTGGGCAAATTATGTTTTTATCTTGGCCTCATTTTCCATGTCTGGATTTGGGATGGTAGTGTCTACTCTACAAGATTGTTTTTTGAGGACGAACAGAATGTTCACCAAACTTCTAGTGCTACATCACAAGAGTTAAAAAGTAGTGGCCTTTGCTGTAATCAATGTAGAAGTTACTCCTAGCTAACAATGTCCCCTTACCAAAAATGGTAACCCGATGAGAATCATTCAGATTTGTCTGTTTGAGGCTGAAGTCAGCCAAATTGGTCAGATGCAGACAGCAGGGTTTTAAAATCCGAAGAATGAGGTAGTTTTTTGAAGAAAATAAACATAATTTGCTTGCTATAAGAAAACAAATTATTAATTGATTTTTTTTTTTTCCGGGCTCCTGATGGAGGGCTGAGTATGTAGTTTGCAGTTTTGAAAACTTCTTTGTTTAAACAAAAATCATGATTTAGATTTCTCTGCTTCTAATATACTAAAGTTATGCTAGAAATAGGATGGTTCATTTTCACTATGTTGCTCAAATTGTGTTTATTTTTTAAAAAAATTTACATTAGGAAATGAATGAGGATCAAAAAAATAATCATTTTGTTTTCATGATACATTGTTGGTATAAAACTAAGATGTGCTGGAGAGAACTGTGTGGAGCTTTTTCAGCTGATACAAGGATAAGAGAGAAGGTGAATCCTTTGTTTCTCAAAGAAACTTTAAAACATAGATTTTAATATTTTCTAGCAATTCTGGGGTTTTTAGAAAACCATAATTTCGGGATGCTGACCCCCAGCTGTTAATGGGCCTGAAGCACTCTGTTCTTAACTACTGGCTCAGTGTTTTCACTGTTTCTAATTTGCTTAATGGACACACTATTTGATTCTTATTTAGTTTTTTTGACAGTTTAATTGGACAGTCTGTTACAAAGACTTTAAAATTTTATAAATGCCTATGGTTACTTTTATAAACATTGAGATCTTGCCACTGAGGTAATATTTGGTTATGTAACCTATTGCAACACACCTGATGATGATAGTGCATATATTACCAATACTAAAAAATTCTCGTAAAAGACCTTTTGGTCTTTCATTTAAAAGCCCAGGGGAAACTAAAGTCATTTCATTCCAGTGCCTAATATTTTTGGTGTGTACCGAAGGTTAAAACATGAATTCACCAAGGCTCTGGAAATGGTGTTTCCTGGCTGTTATAATGAACAGCACCCAGTAAAGAAAGAAGATAGCAGAGGCAACAGGTGTGGATCCATCTCTTTTTCTCTACTATTTAAAGTGAGATTACTGTTACTAGGTACTTGCCAAGCATGTCTCCAAATTGTGGGCTGAATAAATTTCTCCCTGGAGAGGCAATTACTGTTTGAACAAGAAGTGTGTGTATGTGTGGGGTAAGGCTTGGAGAGAATTGATGTAATGATTTCATCATCACCCACCGGTGATGAGGCTTTGCCAGTCTGAACACAACATCAGCCAGAACTTGTTACTTGATGGAGAATTTATTAGGGCATATGTGGCACAATTACTTTATTTCTGGAGAAAGTTATTTGTACTGAGTTTTGTTACAACTTTTACAGTTAAGATTTTGCCCCTCACTCTTTGTTGCCCTTTACCCATCAGCTTTATTTTCTTGCTTGGTCTTAATTTTTGTAACAGAATTAGAAGTTTTTTCGAGATCATATTGTTGAGAGAGTCATAGTATGTAGTATATATTGAGATGTTTTGTATAATTTTAGATTTAGGCATTTTCATAGCTTTAAGAACCACATTACACTTTATTTTCTGTGCATCTATAAACATTCTTCTAGTAGGGTTAAGTTTTTTTATTGTGTTTTTTTTTTAATTCTGTGTAGTTACAGAGAAGAAAGTCCCAGTAGCCAGGAAATTAATACTTTCTAGTTCTTGTTCTGTGGCATTTTAAAACAGGTTTATTGCTCAGATGTCTTCACCCTGATGTGATTTGAATGTCAGTTGCTTACCTGAAACACTGATAATCCAAACTAATCAATTCTACAGGGTACCCCAAAAGTCTCCCTTAAAGTCGCTAAACATAGAGAAAATGAGAAATAGTAGCTAAACGTACCTTTGTTTGCAAACTGTTCATTACAAAACTTTACAAAGACGTGGGAATGTTGTAAATGTTTTGTAAAATTTTGCCATGAATAGTTTGTAAATAAAAATACATTTAGCTTCAGTTTCCCGTTTTTCTCTATGTATGGTGACTTTGGGGCATTTCTGGGACACACGGTAGAGTGAGGCTAGATTCTATCAGGGTGGCCTTGTGGTGATTTAGTGGTTAAGAGCAGGAACTTGGAATCTATCTGATGAGTTTTTAACTTGAGTAAAATGAGTGAATTGCTCATATTGAGCATGAGCTCCCAGATCAAAAAGTAAAACATTTTCACTATAAACAAGGTTCCTTTGCCCCTTTCTTGTTCCTAATTAGATCATCATAGATGTGATTTGTGGTTTTCCCTGTCCTTGTACTTCATATAAGTGGAATCACAGAATCATAACAGTGCATAGTTTTTTGTGAAATGGACTTAAGGTCTATTTTTGCCACTTACTGTGTGACTATAGACAAGTTACCTAGCCTCTCTGAGCCTGTTTTCTCATTTGTGAAATGGCGGGAATGAAGCCCTATCTCAGATTTGCTGGGAAAATTAATATAAATGATAAACCTAAACTAACTAGTATTGTGCCTAACATCAAGTTTCCTCTCCCCCCGTTTATTTATTTATTTATGTATGTATTTATTTTTATTGAGACAGAGTCTCACTTTGTTGTCCTTGGTAGAGTGCTGTGCTGTCATAGCTCACAGCAACCTTAAACTCTTGGGCTCAAGTGATTCTCTTGCCTCAGCTTCCCTAGCAGCTGGGACTACAGGTACATGCCACAATGCCAGCCTATATTTTTTTTTTTTTTTTTTTAGCAGGCCTGAGTGGGGTTTGAATCCACCAGCCCTGGAGCATGTGGCCAGTGCCCTAACCATTGAGCTATGGGTGCCCCGCCCTTTTTTTTTTTTTTTAAAGGGTAGTAAACTAAGGCCACTGTTATCTTCTGTATTTAAATAAGCCATTTCATTATACAAGTTTTATAAGCCTTTCATTGAAATTTAGAAGACAAATCTTCATTGATACTTTGTTGATATGGCATTTGACTTAAATAAGATGTAGTATTTGTTGATAGTTGATCTCCTATTTTAATTGGTATTTCTTCTTTAATGACTGTCGTTGAAATGTCCCATTCAGAGCTATTGGGTCATCTGTGTGATATGAAGTAAAGTACAGTGATGAGAGCTGGTTTATGTTGGATTGTGAAGCTCATGGAACAGTTTAGTTGAGTCGTCAGTAAGTGCCTAAGATACTCAACACAACATTTAATGCTTTATAATTTGCAAAATAATTATTTCAGAGGTGAGAACACACGGCTAGTTGTTTTAATTGCATGCTTCAGACAAGCTATTTAAAACATTTTTAACTTGCATAATTTTATTCCAACAGTGTTATATATTTAATGGTTTTATAAGATGTTTGTTTAGAAAAATATTCAAGATAAGGTAAAGGAAACTGAAATTAAACCTACTATCTCTTAATGCTGTAACTGCAGTTAACTTGATTTGGATCCTCCTAAGTGCTCCTTCTGCATTTGTGCTCTTCTAGAATGACATTAGGAAAAACTCATCGCCAACACTAGGCACATTTAAAACTGTGTGTGGGCCTGCTTTGAGATGCCTGGCAGAGAGGAGAAGAGTCCTTGAAGGCCTAGG
Source organism: Nycticebus coucang (assembly GCF_027406575.1). NCBI lineage: Eukaryota > Metazoa > Chordata > Mammalia > Primates > Lorisidae > Nycticebus > Nycticebus coucang. The sequence goes on from NC_069783.1 coordinate 60,620,325, forward strand.
TTCCTGTGGCTGTGCTTTTGTCAGGAGTGTTAGATACACAGTCTGTGGAGGCTCCATCAGAGGAACCCCAGGCCTCCAGATTATGGTAACTGAGAGAGAAAAACCTTCTCAAGATGTTTTGTGAAATGGGCAATTTATTCACTTAGCATGCACTGATTGAGCACTCAGTGTATGCCTAGCACTGTGCTCACCCTGTGTATATTTGTAGCGATATCCCGCATGGTTCTGGCCTTCCCTTGGCAGACTGGTAAAGACAGCCAGGAACCAGTGAGCGTGCTCTAGGAGAGCCATAAGCAAATGAGAGGTTGGGGGCAACCAAGAAAGGCTTCCTAAGGAGATGGCCTTTGGGCTTAGCCTTGAAAGATGAATAAATAACATTTCAGGGACAAGAAAGGAATTGAGAGGAATTTAAGTGGTTGCAGGCTGAGAAAATAGAGGATACAACTAAAAGTTTTATAAAGATCTGTTGGGGGAAACAGCAGGTGATCCTGTGGGTTTGGAGTGCTGGGTGCTTAGGGAGGGGATAATAGGCCATGGTGCATTTTCAGTGACCATGCAGAGACTGGGCACTTTAATAGTTAGGGAGGCAGTGGAGGGGACATTGGAGCTTGTAGAGTTGGAGAGTGTGGTGACAAGTCCTGATCAGGCTTGTGAAATAAGGAGTGTTGCATGAGGCAAGCCTGCTTATGGGCCGGTCATTTTATAGTTCTTCTGCTCTCTGCTTCTCATTTGTGTATCCTGCCTTCTAGTCTCAGAAGGAAGCTGGAGGAATCCTTTAGAAACTGAAATGACTTGAGCTGAAGTTACTTCTTTAGTCAGAATCAGTCCACTAGTGACTCCCTTGGAGTAAAGCCAAAGTTCTGTGTCATCTACCAGGACGATGGTGACTGTCCTCCTTTCCTGCCTTCCTTCTCCCTGTCTTTCACTCCAGCCACACTGGCCCCATTGCACTGGCTGTGGTGTTCTCTCTGAGAACAGAGGTTTTCTCTGATCGCCCACTCAAAGCAGCCTTTCCTTATCTCTGCTCTGTGCTTTAAATTTCGTCCAAGAGCTTATCAACCTTATATCGTCAACCGTGACCTTATTCTTCATTGCCTGTTTTAAACATTGCTTGGTTTAAGTAGGTGTTTGGTATTTGTTGAGTTAGGCCACCAGTATTCTTGATGTGGGGGAAACTGAGGGCCCAACCCAGGGCAAGGATGGTACAAGATTAAGATGTGTTTGTTTTTTGTTGTTGTTGAGACAGTTTCACTATGTCATCCTCGGTAGAGTGTCGTGGCCTCACAGCTCACAGCAACCTCAAACTCTTGGGCTCAAGTGATTCTCTTGCCTCAGCCTCCCAAGTAGCTGGGACTACATGTGCCCCCTACAACGCCTAGCTATTTTTTGGTTGTAGTTGTCATTGTTGTTTGGCAGGCCTGGGCTGGGTTCAAACCCACCAGCTCCAGTGTATGTGGCTGGCGCCCTAGCTGCTGAGCTACAGGCGCTGAGCCGTGTATATGTTTTATTTGAAAGAAGTGAGAGACATAAAAAGACTCATGGTGAGTGGGATGGGATTTGGAAACTAATTTAGGGAGGTGTGGAGGAAGCAGCTAGAGACAAAGATATGCTGGGGCCTTTTTAGCATATAGGATATTGGAGTCTATGGTAGTATCTGAGAAGGTCCAGGGGACAGAAATGTGGGGGATTAGGGAACATGGACCCAGAACTATAGAGAGGGCCCATTTGGGGGGATGGGGCCAGGAGCAGAGGCTGCCAAGATACAGGAGAACTGGGCAGCGGGGTTGTCCTGAACTTGGGCTGGGAATAGAGGAGGTGGCCAGGAGTGTTGTTATGCCCTTGGGAGTAAGGAGAGTACAAAGATTCAAGATTCTGGGAAGTGAAGGGGATTGGGAAAGTCAAAACTAGGCAAAGGGCCCTGAGGCAGAGCATAGCCTGGAGCCCCTGGAGGGGAGAGCTTTGAAGTAGAAGTAGTTGGTGAAAGGGCTGTCACAGAGGTGGGCTTTTGGGGCTTGGCTGGAGAACTTGGAGAAGTAGGTTGTACAAGAGCTCCCATCAAATATCTTTGTAACCCTGGCCACCCACTTAGCTTCTGTTTCCCACCTCCCTGCAAAATGGGATAAAACCTGCACAGCCAACTTCACATGTTTTTTGTTTGAATCCGCTGAAACCATGAATATGAGGGTATTAACACTCTAGTAAAGCAGTTCTCAACCTGTGGGTCACGACCCACAGGAACTGTATTAAAGGGTTGCAGCATCAGGAAGGCTGAGAACCACTGCTCCAGTAAGACATTTCTATGGACCATAAACTTGCTATTGCTTATTATTTGGGGTTCCAAAATTTTTTTTTTATTGTTTATTTTCTTTGAAAAGCATGTAACATTCAAATGCTTCTTTTTTGGGAGCTGATCATTGAGTAACTGAATTGCGTGTAGGGGGTTTTTGAAGGGAAAAAAACCCTTCAGGTCCAGCTCTAGATTGTTTGCTGGGAAGCTTATGAGGTTTTTGGAATCAAATATATTTGTCTAATATTGAAAGGGTCAGAATGGGTCTGTTATAAATGCCATCCTTTCTAAATACTTGGCATTTGGAAGTAATGAGATGTATCTTTACATTTATTTTATAGCTTGTGTTTGAAGCTTGTTTATAAGGAACATATGTAGCTTTTCTCTTTAAATGAGATACAGCCGTTTTATTTTTTTCTCCTTTTACCACATAAGGGATTATTTTCTTCAAATGAACTTAAAATATCTCTCATGAATACTCCTATTTTTAACTGAATGTTTCTCTCTTTTGAATTTTTGTTCGTCAAGGGTATGATGGAACCTTTAAAATAAACTTTTTTGTTATGAAAAATTTTAAGCAAGAACCAATGCTGAGAATAGTATCCTGCAGCCTCAGGTAGCCATCTGGAGTTGCAATGTGATGACTTCTCTTTTTCATGCCTGCCCCACCCTTGGCTAGGAGGCTGGGGGCACCTTCTCTAATGGGTGAGGGAGGTCACATGGGACCAAGTGTGGGAGCCACAGATGTAGGGAATGGATCAGATCCCCAGATAGAATGAGAAACAGGCCCAGGAGAAGATTGGAAGCTGTGACTGTGTGGGATAGCCACAGTAGGGGAAGGAAGTATGCATGGATGTACTTAAAACTGAGGTTATTTAAATTACTTGGTACAAGAGACCTGGTTTCTAACCTGTTCAGGAGTACATCCAAAATGAGCAAACAACATATTCACTTTTTTTTTTTGTAGAGACAAAGTCTCACTTATTCGCCCTCGGTAGAGTGCCGTGGCATCACACAGCTCACAGAAACCTCCAACTTTTGGGCTTAGGTGATTCTCTTGCCTCAGCCTCCCAAGTGGCTGGGAATACAGGCCCCCATCACAGCGCCCAGCTATTTTTTTTGTTGCAGTTTGGCTGGGGCCGGGTTTGAACTCGTCTGCCACCCTCAGTATATGGGGCCGGCGCCCTACCCACTGAGCCCGGGTGCCGCCAGCTATGTTACTATTTCACTTCGCCTATGAATACTTGAGACATGTTAGTTGAATGCTTCAATGAGAAGCAAAAAGTCACTGTTTTGAGGATGTGTATTTTAAATCTATGTGATTTATTTTGATATTTTAAACACTTAAAAGCAACAGTTCTTGCATACCAATCAGTAACTTGGAATGGAACTAATATTTGAGAAAGGGAGAAGCAAGAAAGGAATCTGGGAGGTGGGAGCTGGGGAGCAGGAGAACCATTGTGCTTGTTTGGTATGCTGTTCTGATGTTGCCACCCCAGGGTCACATATCACTAGGAGGTCTGTCTCCTGGGATGAGGATGGGCTCTGACCTGGGTGAAGAAGTGGCATCTCAGGGGACCCCTACTTAATTGGATACTCAGTGTGTGTGAAGAGGGGCCTGGCCCTGGAAAGCTGCGGCACTGTGGGTGAGCCCTGCCAGTCCTTGTATGTCACTGGGAGATCCTCAGTGCCAGGAGGGTAGGATGAAATACAATACACTGGGGAATAAAGCTGTCCTTGTGGAGGAGGAGAGGACTGAGAAGCAAGGGAAGGGACGTTTCAGGCTGGGAGAAGTCAGCCTGAACCAAGATGTGGTGCAAAGACAGCAGGTGTTTTAAGGGATGCTGGAGGAGGCCTCTGGGCAGGGATTTTGAGGGTGGGAAGCCAGGATCTAGGGTCAGGGCTTTGTGAGAGTGCTTAATGGGGATGGGGATCCCCACCTCCCTTTCACCCAGCCACGCCAGCCATGCTGCTCCATGCTGGGGTGGCCCATCTGAGTTCCCAGTTCCTGTGGGAACCTCCGTTACCACTTTATATTTCCTGGCACATAGACAAGCCCTTATGGAGTGGGTGGGGACCAGGTGTGCAGTCATTCATTTGACTTGTTATAAGGAGTGTTCTTGATACCTCTATCCCGTTTCTCCCTTTCTTGTCTTTTTCCCCCTCCCCCAAAGTGTCATATTATCGTCCAGCCTGTCTGTAGAGTCCCTTCTATATGTTATTTAAAAATCTCTGCACATGCTAGTTCTGTAGAGCTTTCTGCCTTTTTCATGCCTGTTTTTAGAAGAGTGAGTCAGACAGCTCTTGCAAAGCTGCTGCTCCAAGAGATTCTAGCTAGGTAAGTCGAGGAGTCCTGGAGTCTGAGACTATGCTATCTTTTTTTTTTTTTTTGTAGAGACATAGAGTCTCACTGTACCACCCTCGGGTAGAGTGCCGTGGCGTCACACGGCTCACAGCAACCTCTAACTCTTGGGCTTACGCGATTCTCTTGCCTCAGCCTCCCGAGCAGCTGGGACTACAGGCGCCTGCCACAACGCCCGGCTATTTTTTTGTTGCAGTTTGGCCGGGGCTGGGTTTGAACCCGCCACCCTCGGCATATGGGGCCAGCGCCCTACTCAGCCACAGGCGCCGCCTGAGACTATGCTATCTTATACTCTCCTATGTCTCCTTCACTGGAACCATGTCCCCTTGCCCTTCATTGGAACCAAGGGCATTTATGAAAATGTGTCATTGGAAACCTTTATGCTCACAATCAAGAAATTGAGACTTCCCAAGGCAATTATTAAATTAAAATAAACACACTGAATGTCACTGCTGTAATGTGAAATATTTATTGAAGTTACAAAGAAGACTATTTTTAATGTGCTATCTGTGATCCTAAGTTTGCAGCATGTTGAAACAATGCTTCCCTGGTTTTGGAAGTTATGTTTTTATTTTGGAATGGAGACAAATGTAAATGTTTATATTGCAAGGAAATGTTGGGAAATGCTCTCAAACTCTGCAGTTCATGAAGGACAAGAATTGACAGATATAATTGAATAGAATTGGAAGGTCTGTGGTTGTTTTGTAAGAGGGTGACTATAGGGTACCTCTGGGAAGTGATGCGGATGATTATTTATTCCAGGGAAAATGGAGGACTGAGTTCAGTCACCCACACACTTAACATAAAAGTGCTTCTCTTAAAATTTAAAATTTCTGCTTCTGTTCGTAGTCAGTTATTTCAACTGTGGAACACTGGTAGGAAATGATGAAATTTTAAAAACCAATCTTAAGAGTTCTAGGGAAGTCAACTTTTAGTTTTGTTAATTGGTCATTAATTGGATTTCTGGTACATTTTGCTGTATAAAAGAACAGTAATCACTTTTCCAACGCCTATATGAAAGGTTTTTTTGTTTGTTTGTTTGTTTTTAACTTTTTTTGGCCAGGGCTGGGTTTGAACCCACCACCTCCGGCATATGGGGCTGGCTCCCTACCCCTTTGAGCCACAGGTGCTGCCCTGAAAATTTTTTTTTGTTAATTAATTTCACCAGCTTTTCTGTGTGTCTGTAGACAAATGAGCAGCCCACATAATAAATGCCAAATTATCCCTTCCCCATCTCTGTACACCAAGATCTCCAAGCCAAGGCTGATGGCCTACTTATTTCTAGAAGCATTTATGCAAGGTCAGTTTGATAACTTAGTTTATATAATGGGATTCTGTTTCTAGTCCAGTACTGTAGTTTCAGCTTATGCATTTTTATTAATTTTTAATTGTCTTCTTCCTCCCCTTCTCCTATCCCTGGGGCCTGTGTGTGTTTATAGATTTATTTAATTGTATGTGACTGTTTCCTGAGATGTTTGTAGGCAATGCACTACTTTGAATTGATACGAGGTAATACTGCCTGAGGGGTGAGGCTGAGAGGAAAGCTTGAGAGCTGGAAAAGGCTTGTGACCCTTGTAGTGAGAAGTGGCCAGGACTGGCAAATATGGGTGCCGGGGAGGGCGAGGGTGGGGGCTGGAAATTAGGGCCCATGTGTGAAGTTATCTAAGATTGAGTTGTTTACAGCAGTGTTAAAGATAGCTTGACCAAAAAGATCAAGGAATAAAAATTTCCCTTACTTATGTCCTGGTTCCTTTACTGCCCCTCCTCTTTTATGTCCTTGTCAACAGTTACCGTGTGTTGAGTGGCAGACCTAGGATAGAGAAGTGAGCATGGCTTAGTCTGTCCAGGTGCCTGTGGGTCTGTCAGGGTTGTTATCGCACAGTGGGGTAAGTTAGATCACTGTGGGTGGCAGTGTACTAGGAGGAAGTATGGGGAAGAGAGGGTCCTGGGACAGTTGGCTCTTTTTGTTTTGTTTTTTGAAACAGGGACACTTTCTGTAGCCCGGGCTAGAATGTACTGACATGTCATAGCTCACCGCAGCCTCAGACACCTGGGCTTGAGCAGTCCCCCTGCCTCAGCCTCCCAAGTAGCTGGGACTGCAGGTGCACACTACACCACCAAGCTAATTTTTCTATTTTTTGTAGAGATTGAGGATCTTGCTCTTTCTCAGGCTGGCTTTTTTTGTTTTTATGTGAATGGACTAGAATTGGAAGTATGAATTGTGAGAAAAAGACTTTGTTGCTAATAGTAATTCCCGCTGGTGAACTGCTCAACTCACTCTAACCTGTGGGTGGCCACAGGCAAGATTCTGTTTCCCTGTGCCTTGGCCTCTTCTCCTGTAAATGAGGCCTTTGGAGTAGATGAGGCCCTGGAAAAGAAGGGATGCTCTCTGTGTGGAATTCCTATTTCTGTTATTGTAAAAACAAGTGAAAAGGTGAGATGGCACAGTTTGTGGCTAACACTGTTTCTGTCACTAATAGCCTGGCTGTTCTCTCAGGAGAACTGCATTGACTTGTGACCGGTAGCAGGTTGTAGGGCTGTGCTGAGCTCCCCTGCCTCAGGCTGTGTTGTGGAGGCAGAATTTCTGTGTGTGCAGACAGCTCTGACAAACGGTTTTGCCTGGATGTGTTTGTGACTCGGCTAGTTTAAGTCCCCGCCAATTGCTCATCCTTTAGTATGGATAACTAATCAAAACTAACTCATGAATAACAAATTGCATCTTCAGGGGATTCTGTCCAAGGTACAAAGGTGTCTGTGTGACTAGACCAGAGCCTCTGAGCACTTTAAACCAGGGAGCATTTCCCAACTGTCCACTTTGTCTACATTATTCCTTTCTTAAACTGATTTTTAAAAACTGACCTCGATTTCCCCTGGCTTTCTGTAGAATCATTTACATTTTCCTGGGTATCTACAAATACAGTGATTTCATTTCTTTAATTATTTTTAAAAATTGTAACCTTATTTGCCGATTCTTGAAATCCTGTTTGTGCTGCAGTGTATGTGGTGAAAAGTATAAGAGCTTAGACTTGAGATAGGGTCCAAAGTCCAGACCCTGGCTCCACTGGGATTAGCTCAACTAATTGCTTCACTTTTTTTTTTTTTTTTTTTTTTTTTTGAGACAGACTCTCACTCTGTAGCCCAGACCAGAGTGCCATGGTGTCAGCCTACCTTTCAGCAACTTTAAACTCCTGGGCTCAAGCGATCCTGCTGCCTCAGTCTCCCAAGGCTCTGGGATTACAGGACCTGGTAATTTTCTTATTTTTAGTAGAGATGGGCTCCTGCTCTTGCCCTTGCTCAGGTTGGTCTCAGTCTTCTGAGCTCAAGTGACCTCCTGCCTTGGCCTCCCAGAGTGCTAGGATTACAAGCATGAGCCACTGCACCTGGCCTAATTGCTTCACATTTTTAAGCTTGTTGTGAAGATTAAATGAGATGAGAACATCCTGACATAGAAAAATGGGCAAAGGGCATGGAGAATAGGAAAATGAGGAAGGAACTGTATGAAAAGAGCTTTGATTAAGACGGGAAGGCATACTTTTTTGTTAAAGATTAAAAAGAAGGACAGTGTCCATTGTCAATGTGGATGATTTCATGCTCTTGAGTGAGGATAAATCACTCTGGCCTTTTTTTCTCTTTGGTAGGGAAGGTTTAGGATGAGGGCAAGGGGAATAACTTGATTATATGCTAAATGACTTTAAAAGGTTGTGTTCCCTTGTAATTTTTCCAAATAAAACAATTATGTGGTAGAAAACACATGCAAAGGAAGTTATTTGCCACATTTTTTCCGATTATAAAGAAAATCAGAAACAACTCATATGTCTATTGGTTAGCGATTGGTAAGACCGACCAGATATACCTGTATTCTGTCGGAGATGAGATGGTAGAAAACAAACCGCCAGATCCTGCTCTTTCTTTCTTAGGAACTGAATCTGCTTTGTAGAAATCAATTCTCAGTGAACACAAAAGCCAAGTATATTTGTAATCACCAAGGACATCTAATGTGGAATTCTTCCTTTTTCCTGTGTGATATAATCAGTTTTGTTTTTTAATCAGAGGGAATGTAAAAGAAAACGTTCCTATAATCTATCCAGCAGCAGCATTTGTCAAGTTAGCTGAAAGGCCAGTGACACCCTCCCCCAGCCCAGGGCCTACCTACCCTTTCCCGTGTGGCCTTAGAACATTTTCCAGTTCTGCCTGGGAACTGCTATATGGATCTCAGACACTCTGTCCCCACCACATTTCTTACCTTCCCTGCTTCTCCCCTCATTTCTGAAATCTGCCCTGTTTGAAGTCCAACTCAGGTCCTGCCTCACTCCCTTCACTTTCTGGTGTGGAGTAAGGAACTGTCATATATTTATTGCCTTTCTGCCGATTCAGTGTACAGGACTCATGTTTTATACCCTTTTTTCTCTCTAACTCCAGGCTTGAAATAAAAATGTTTGTGGTTAGAGAAGACTTGGGTGGATGATACAGAAACCTACAACTTGTGCCAGTTTTCCTGTATTGCCTCTTAGCTCTGAATTTACCCTCTGTTGTCAAATCTCTGAAAATGGGTCTGGGCCCTTCAAATACTTTTCTTTTGCCCTCTTTGGGTTGAGATCTGTGAAGAAGACTTTCAGAGAGGGGTCCTACAGGGAAGGGACCTTTCCTTCCTCATTAATGGTGTCTGTGTACGTGTGATTCTGGGCTCCCAGAAAGAACCAGTAGTTTTTCCTGTACTCCTAAGATTCTCTCCAGCATTTGTTGCTCTGCTTTCTCCAGCTCTGGCAGCAGTGGTGGGACTGGGAGCCTGATACAGAACAGGCAACACCCAGGCTGGGTCACTTCTTCCTGAGCTCAGTCCTAAGATGTTCTAGCACAGGTTGTACGGACATTGATATGCCAGGCTTCCCATGCGGGAGGCCTCTTCAGTTTAGGGTTTCAGTACCACCTGGTGACCCCCTCTGCATATCCCTTCTTCCTTTTGCATGCCTGCCCCACCCATCCACCTTCCAGCCTTGCTTACCTGCACCCCAAAGAGTGCTGTTGTTTTCCTGGTGATTGGATAATCTCTGGCCTGGGTACCCAGGAACTTTTCTGCCATCTATACCTTCAACAAACCCTGAGGCTCTTCCCCCTTTCCCAATTTTTCCTTTTAGGGGTACTTTTCATCTGTCCCAAGACATCCATCTTTTTATATACAGTTAATATAGCTATTAAACTGTCCTTGCTTAAATTACTATCTGGTTTCTTCCTCATGGTTGGACCCAGACTAGAAAACATCCTATGCAGCTCACCTATGCAAGCAGGATGAATCAGAGAGAAGTCTTTAGCAACTGATTTTCTGACAGCTCTCCAAGAGCCTGCCAGATTACCCTTGTTTAGACGTAGGTCCTAGAAGCTGGAGTGAAAACATTTACCACGCCCTGAACAGGTTCTTAACCAAGGGCTTCCAGAACACACTAAGCTCCCCAGGAAGGTACTGTTGGCATTGCAACATTTCTTTTTCAAAATTCTTGTTCTTCCTCAGGCTGTAAATCTGCACTAAGGACCGGCTTTCCCTTAGGCATGTTGACTGTATTACTCGTCAGCAGTCGTGACCCCATTGGGGGTTGAACGACCCTTTCACAGGGGTCACCTAAATATATCCTGCATATCAGATTTACATTACAATTCAAAACAGTAGCAAAATTTACAGTTATGAAGTAGCAACGAAAATAATTTTATGGTTGGGGGTCACCACACATGAGGAACTAAATTAGGAATTAAAGGGTTGCCGCATCAGGAAGGTTGAGAAGCACCGCTCTAGGTAGTAACAGTTGCTGGAGGTAGAGAGGCTCCATTTTGGGATAAGTGGGAGGAGGGGCGGCTTGGGCCTGCTGCAGAGAAGGATGGCGCCCTCACCTGGAAGCACTGCTGAACCTCACGCACCTGCCTTCTGCACAAGGCAGGTTCACTTGGAGCACACCACACGTTTGTTGCCTTTGGTGGGTAATGGGGCTGACTGGGAATTGAGAGCTTGGCTATAATTCCCACTCCTGTTGACCGCTCAGGTCTCAGCCCCACCCTCTGATGCAAAACATGGGCTCACTACTTAAACTCCTGTCTCCCCCTACTCTATAGAGAATTGTTAAGTTTTTTCTGTTGTCTTCTAATACTTAATAAAGTGAGACAGATTTATGTAAAACTGTATGTGTAATTCAGCAACTCACATCAAGCAATTTCATGGTGTCATCTCTTTGGAGAAAGGTGTGTATTTAATCCCTGGTTTCTACTGACTATTCACTGTGTCCAGTGAACTTTTATTTATTTATTTATTTTTATTTATTTATTATTTGAGACAGAGTCTTATTATGACGCCCTCGGTAGAGTGCCGTGGCATCAAAGCTCATAGCAACCTCAAACTCTTGGGCTTAAGTGATTCTTTTGTTTCAGCCTCCCAAGTAGCTGGGACTATAGGCGCCCACCACAACGCCCGGCTATCTTTTTGTTGCAGTTGTCACTGTTGCTTTAGTTGGCCCAGGCCGGGTTCGAACCCGCCAGCGTCAGTGTATGTGGCTGGTGCCCTACCCACTGAGCTACGGGCACTGTCCTGTGTCCAGTGAACTTAACCAGATAACCAAAATATCTGTTCCTTCAGCAAATGCTGGATACTTGCAGGTCCCCTGTGCTGGGATGTAATGGGGGTACCATGTGAAGATCTCGATTGTGAAGGATGACCAGGGGTAAGCCAACCTGACAAGGAGAGCATCCCCAACTCCTGGGAAGTGAGGCTGATGTTTAAGTTGAGACATATCCATGGGCAGGAGATCTCTTAGAAGAGAAGAGGTGATAAGGCCCTGAGCTTCCACCTCTGGGAGTGGAGCAGACAACACAAACACATAGCCAGAGTTGGGCTAGTAGAAGCACCTTGGTAGGGGCCTGACCAGACTCAGGGAACAGCATGAACAGGGTACGTATAGGGGACTGAAGACTGGTTAGCTTGGGGAATAAAGCATGTTGGGGATAAAAGTGAGAACTCAGTAGCCAGAGGCAGAGTCTGAGTGGAATAGAGGAGAGGTGAGAATAAGGTACAAGTGACATCATGGAGATGGAAACACAAGACCTGGTTGAATGTGCGGAGCAGGGAGAATTAGCAATTCAATTTTATGCTGGTGTTTTCACCTAGGTGCCTGGGAACTTGATCCAACAAAGCATTTAGAAGCTAATATCTGGAGTTAGATAGGTTGACCTGTGAGTCCTCTTTTTGGAGGTGATGTTTATGGCAGTGGATGGATGATTTTGTAAAGAGAAAACATAGAGGCAATAAAGGACAAACTTGAGAAATGTGCTTTCATTTAGAATGCGTTCAATGAAGCAGAGCCCCTGAAGGAGAACTATTAAGAACCCATTGTATGGTAGACAACAAACTGGTGGGGTAGATAACATCATCCTCTTTTTACAGAGGAAGAAATTGGCTCAGAGAAGTCAGGTAATTTGCCTGAGGTCATACAGCTGGTAGGTAGCATAACCAGAATTGAACTCTGGTCTGTCTGATTCCAGATGCCAGACTGGTTTTCCAAACTAAAAACAATGGATCTGGGTTCTAGGATCTCTGTCCTCAAATATCTGCTAACCTTGTTTTTAAGTTATATAATCTTTCCACCAAGGACCTAAGATCTTGTTCAGTTTTACTATAGGTAGATCAAGATGGCTTCTGAAAAGGTTGATTCTCTGTCATCATTTCTTCTTCTCCCCCTTTTCTGATGTAATTTTATTTTAAGTGGTAAATAATCATTTAAGCAAGTCAGCCATACTGGGCTTTGGGGAGTTGTAATCAGTGGGGACCAGAACACATTCTGCCAGACACTGATCTATAATGTTGCCTGTGGGGGTGTGTGGTGAACAGATTCTTTATAAGGACTTTTCCCTTTTAATTTTGAACATTGAGGGTTAAACTAGGAACTTAATTTTTTGAATTTAGCTAGTAGTATCTGTGTGACCTCCTGACCAGAAAGCAGATGCATCTTACCAGCTTCATGCCAGCCTCTTGGTGAGGGAGTTGGGAGTAAGATGTTCTGGGAGACTCCCTTGCCCCAGCCCTGGCAAGAACCCAGGCCAGGCCTCTTGCCCCATCAAGGAATAAGCTATAGGTGTGACTCAGCTCTTCTGGTCCCACTGATCTGCTCTACTCAGAGCCTTATCATCCCACCATCTGCCAAGAGTGCCAGGAGCTGTTCTCTCCCCCAGAACCACTTAGCTATAAACTGTCTCTGTTCATTTGAGCAGAACCTGGAAAAGGCTGGCAAGGATGAGGCAACAGATGGGATAGCCTGGGAGGTGAGGATTTAGGTAAATGACTCTCAGCAGGCTCCTGGGGATGGGAGGGAAGGAGAGCAGAAGGTAGTGTAAACATGCTCCTCTGCCTGCGTGATATGGCAGGAGGCTTGGGTTCCTTCTATGAAGATTTGCATGTTGTGTTTGAGAAGGAAGCATACATCCATTCCACCCTCCACCCTTGTCACTCCCAGACATGGAGGCTCTTAACTCATACTCTTGTGGGATCAGATCAGAAGCTTGGATTTCCAACCCTTTTGTCTCTGAATGAGGATGACTGGTCATTTTATGTCATGATTACAAGGTCTTGCCTTTCTTTCATCCTTAACCTTGGTGCTGGGGAAAGTGCAGGGCTGTCTTGGCATAGGTTTTAGGTCTGGGTTGGGTGTATTGTTGACTTTGAACCTTGGATAGCTACTGGTGAGCGTCTCCCTAATTTGCCCGAGCTCCTTGGTAGGGAAGTCAGTGCCACCTCAGTTGTGTAAGAATGAGAGTCTTCATGGCTGCTGGTGGCCACACTGGCCACATTCAGGTGTCTTCTGGTTCTGGCCAGCATTTCAGTGCTCTTAGGACTCTCATTACTGGAGGGAACCATTTAGGATCTTCCAGGTTAGTGATTCCCAGTACAGTGTCCATGAATAAAACACTGGAATTGTTTCAGTATTTCAGAGTCCTAAGGAAATTGAGTGTAACCAACTAGTATAGGAGTGTTGATCATCATGCCAATGAGGGGAGGACAGATTATGGCTTCCTGAATAATAGAATGGTGAGACAGTAGAAAAATTGGTCTTTGAAAGCCATGATTTTGCATGGGAGTGGGGGGAAGACAGCCTTTAGATTAAGAAACTAAGGTCTTGAGAAATTGGCTTCCCCATGGTCATAGAAAAGAAAGTCCTCATGAGTCACCATGTATTTTTATGGTTTGGTAATCTTTCCCCAGGTTCCATGCACTAGTAGCAGAGTCTGGAACCAGCAGCTTAGGCTCAAATTCTAACTCCATCCTTTACTGGCTAGGAAGCTGGGACTCTAGAAGCCTCATTTTTCTCATTTTCCTTATTGCACTAGGACTGCATTTTGCATGGAGCTTGACCTGTAATCAGTGATACCACCCTGCCTCCCATATCTGATGTTTGACTCATGGTAGTTTTTGTGAGTTAACATGTACAAATGCAAAGTTTTTGAATTTTCCCTTTCTTTGGAAACTCTTGGTAACTGTCAAATCTTTAAGATTAACCATCGAAAATAAGACCAGTGTCCCTTTGGTTCCCCCAGTCATAATCCTGTGCAGCAGCATTCACTTGCATGATGGCTTAAAACTCAGGCTCTGGTGCCATGTTGTGTGAGTTTGAATGCTGGCTCTGCTACTTGCCAGCTGGGTGACTTTGGGCAAGTTCAGTCATCCCTCCCATGCCTCACTTGCCCCATCTGCAAAATGAAGGCAGGGGGGCTTTGCAGGCAAGCTGATTTTGTGAGGACTGTTTTTGCTTATCTGTAGTGTTGGATATCACGAAAAATATGCATGAAGTTTTTTTTATGCTAATCATCTGACCTTTTCTTTTTGCTAAGCAGCTTTTGTTAGTGTTTGTGTATTTACTGTATGGCCCAAGACAACTCTGGTTCTTCCAGTGTGCGGCAGAAAAGAAAATAGTTTGGGCACCTTGGTTTAAGAGTATCCACCTCCTAGAATTGCTGGTGTCTGATACATGTCTGCTACATACTCATATTTCACCACTATGTTCAGGAGCCCTTTGTAAGTGATGGCACTGGCAGGTGGGAAACCAGGAAAGTGTGCAGATGATCTAGGGATGGGTGTGGTGCCAGGGCCTCTGTGTAACACTGCAGGGGTCAGATACAGCAACACCAAGTCTGGACTCCACCCATGACTCAGGCTGCAGACGGGGCTGTGTGAGTGGGAGCCCAGCGTGCTGTGTGCCTCTACCCAGGTGGTCCGCATTGTGCACCAGAGGCTGCTCAGGGGGAAGGATGGTTGGGCAGCAGTCAAAAATGTACAACAGCTTCTCATCCTGCCACCTGGAGTAAACCAGCTTTGTTTTCATGTGGTATTTTATCTGGATTTTCACGCAGTTTTGGCATCGCATCTGTACCTGTTTGTAATCTATTTTCAGCTAACATTTTTTCTATTACATTGGCTTTCTAAATATTTTAATTTCATTAAACAAAATCAATTGAAGTGTTCTAGAAGTTTCAAAACAATCCCATTTGGGAAGAAGGGAAAAAGCTAAAGTTCCTCTTTGTTTGTATATGTGATTTTCTCCTATTTCTATTACAATAAAAATTCTGTGTTTCATAGCGAGGGTTTATGACATCTTCCCCAGCTTTGGGATAGGTTTTTCTTACTCAAATTCTTCTTATGCAATGTAACTTCCTGCTCAAAAAAGGACATGCAATTGCGTTTTATGTCTGCAATGGGAATATTTAGTCAGCTATTTAGAGAGCTTTTTCCCACAGATATTTTTATGAAGGTCATTGCTTTATCCTCCCATCCATGAACTTCAGTTTGTTACAAGACTCTGCCAAAAGCCGAGAGTTCTCATGCAAGAGACTGCCCAGGTCATAAGTGAAAACCTGACATTTAACCTTGATGGAAATGTGCAATTGAGAATCTTGGTTTTTTTCACCCTTCCTCATGTTGGTTTGGAGGAAAGACCCATTAGCAAGTAGTGGGAAGAGTTCCCCTAACCTGAACCTTTGGAAACCTAAACTCTTTTACAAAAAAGCCTGGCACACTTTCTGAAGTGGGCTGGGAGCTTGTAGGTACTCCCCTTTCCCTTTCTTTGGAGATTCTTGGTATAAACTATCAGAGGTACCATGACTTCATGCCTTGGGTCTTTTCAGTCTTGAGCCATTTTTGATCTGGACCAGGTTACTAGAATGTGGTTGTAGCTTACAGAAAATGAAAGAGATCCAAAGAGCCCTAGATTGTGAGTCAGAAAGCTGTCTCATCTCAGCTTTGTCACTTAACTCTTTTTTTTTTTGTGGTTTTTGGCCGGGGCTGGGTTTGAACCCGCCACCTCCGGCATATGGGACCGGCGCCCTACTCCTTGAGCCACAGGCGCCACCCGTCACTTAACTCTTGTGTAATATTCAGGCAAATTATTTAACCCTCTCCGAGCTGTTTTCTCATTGGGGAAGTAGCATCCTTTCAGCTTCCCTTAGGGTATGCAAATGAGAAATGGGCAGGAAAATGTTATGCAGACTGTAAATCTTGAACAAATAAATATAAGGTAAGGATGGTGTTCCTTGGAGAGCCACAAGCCCTGTCTTGTAAGGACTATATCTTGGCTGAGTCTTGGTTGAGGAAATAAAAGCCTAAATTGTGGCAAATAAAGTTGGAAATCTTGGCCAGGGCCAGCAAGTGTAACATAGTCCTCAAAAGAAGGGTTAGTACTTTCCATGATAGGAACTTCGTATTGTTATGGCTGGATTCCACATATCTATGGGCTCCCTCATAACTGGGATACAGAACTTGTTAATTTATCGAGAGTCATTTTTACATATGATTCACCCTGGGTCTTTTCCTAGGAGAATTAACTCTGGACATTCACAACCTGCTTTGTAAACTATGTGCTTCCCTTTGTTCTTCCTTAAGCTGTCTTCTGTTACTCTAGAAATTTTGGGAATAGTGTTGGTGCCTTAAATTCCTTTACTGAGTTGAAAATTTCTGCCAGGTATTTAGCTGTCCATAGCACATGCTGTTTTTTCCTTAGTATCTTTCCAAATCTTTTTCCCTATTGCAGTTTTTCTCCATTCATCCTCATGGTTTTCCTTGTTGCCCTTCTTTCAGCCTAGGAGGGGTCTAAGACTTAGAGATTGGTGGTACTGTGAGGTCAAATGCTACTTTAGCATTAGGAGAGCTATTGCAATTTGGAGAGAACTATTTAGTTTTTTAAAGTATTTTGTCTCAGATCTAGAAATTAAAGGTATTGAACACATGTAATTTAGTTTAAGAAAAATGGTAAATGCTACTCTTTTTTTTTGAGACAGAGTCTCACTTTGTTGTCCTCGGTAGAATGCCATGGCATCATAACTCATAGCAACCTCAAACTCTTGGACTCAAGCGATTCTCTTGCCTCAGCCTCCCATGTAGCTGGTACTACAGGCACCCACCACAATGCCTGGCTTTTTAGAGATGGGGTCTCACTCTTGCTCTGGTTAGTTTCAAACTCCTGAGCTCAAGCAATCCACCCTCCTTAGCCTTCCAAGGGCTTGGATTAAAAGTGCGAACCACTGCATCCGGCCCAGAAAATGCTACTTTTGATTAACATAGTCACACATAGTTTCACAGGTTGGAGAAGAATGTCTACCAATTCAACATGGTAGCTTTGGAATCTTCCTGTCTTGGCTTGGATTTCAGCTCTGTCCATTCCTCTTTAAATGGATGCCTCCATAGGTATAAAACAGGAATAAATGTAATAATACCTACTGGTAAATTCCCAGTTTTAGAACTAACCTGATAAGAAATCCTTATAGCTCTTGTGTGACCATTCTTTTTACACTGCCTTTTAATGTCAAACCTGTCTAAATGTTTGCTCTTATGTTGGCCATCCCTGTCAATCATGTTAGAACCTTGGGGTTTCCCCCAGCAAACAATTTCATTACTCTTTTTTGTTCTTCTATTGCTCATAGCCTGAAATCTTTTGATATTACTAAAATGTTGTTTGCATTTCTTTTTCTTTTTTTGCTACAAATGGTAGAGGTCTTAAGTATACAGTTTGAGTTTTGATGAATATACATACTTATGAAGCCTTCATCCAGACCAACACCTACATAGTATATTTCTTTACCCCAGGAAGGTCCCTCCTGCCCTTCTCCAAACTCCCACCTCCATCACTTTCATATTTCTAGAGCTTAGATTAGTTCTTGGAGTTAATATAAATAACATTTTGGATCTAGTTTTCATTCACAATGTAATATTGCTTATAACAATAGTTTTCCTTTTTATTGCCAAGGGGTATTCCATTGCATGAATATACCACAATTTGATAATCTGTTCTCCTGTCGATGATACTGGGATTGTTCTCAGTATTTGGCTCTTAAAATAAAGCTGTCACAAGTCTTCTTTTCATCTCTCTGGATGTGCTTTGTGGTGGTCATCTCCTTTACTTCCTAGCCTTGCAATTCAGAGTAATTATCTTAATCTCTCTGTCTCAGTTTCTTCACCTGTAAAATGGCAAGTTGGGAAATCTTTCAGGGTTGGGACCACTATTTTTTAAAAAGTGGAAAAAGAACAGAAATTCAGAATGACAGACATGGCACATGTATTTATAGTTATATGTCTGAGACGCCAGCAGAATGTTAATCACTCTCATAATACTTGGTACTGGCTAGGCACTATTTTAAAAGTTTTCCATATGAAATCATATATTCCTCACAACCATCCCATGAAGTGCGTTATTATGCCCATTTTATAAATGGAAAAGGTGAAATATCAGAAATACCACTTACCCAACCAAGATCATAAAGCTAAAAAGAAAGGGTCATAATTTGAACCTAGGCAGTGCAAGTCTAGATTCTGTGCTCTAAATCACTGTTCTTGGGGAAACAAAGAGGCAAGTAAAAAGTAAGTCAAATGTATGTGCAAATGTGAATTTAATATCTAATCAGCATCATACTCATACCTTTTATTCCAGATATGAGAAATGAGTGTTGGACGTCGAAGAATAAAATTGTTGGGTATCCTGATGATGGCAAATGTCTTCATTTATTTGATTGTGGAAGTCTCCAAAAGCAGTAGCCAAGAAAAAAATGGAAAAGGAGAAGTAATAATACCCAAAGAGAAGTTCTGGAAGATATCTACCCCTCCCCAGGCATACTGGAACAGAGAACAAGAGAAGCTGAACAGGCAGTACAATCCCATCTTGAGCATGTTGGCCAACCAGACAGGGGAAGTGTATGGATTTTCCAATATAAGCCATCTGAATTACTGTGAACCTGACCAGAGGGTCACGTCCGTTGTTACAGGTTTTAACAACCTGCCGGACAGATTTAAAGACTTTCTGCTGTATTTGAGATGCCGCAACTATTCAGTGCTTATAGATCAGCCACATAAGTGTGCAAAGAAACCATTCTTACTGCTGGCGATTAAGTCCCTCACTGCACATTTTGCCAGGAGGCAAGCAATTAGGGAGTCCTGGGGCAAAGAAAGCAACGTGGGGAACCAAACAGTGGTGCGTGTCTTCTTACTGGGCCAGACTCCCCCCGAAGACAACCACCCTGACCTTTCAGATATGCTGAAATTTGAGAGTGAGAAGCACCAAGACATTCTTATGTGGAGCTACAGAGACACTTTCTTCAACTTGTCTCTGAAGGAAGTGCTGTTTCTCAGGTGGGTAAGTACTTCCTGTCCAGACGCTGAGTTCATCTTCAAGGGTGATGATGATGTGTTTGTGAACACCCATCACATCCTGAATTACTTGAATAGCTTATCTAAGAACAAAGCCAAAGATTTGTTCATAGGTGATGTGATCCACAATGCTGGACCCCACCGGGATAAGAAACTGAAGTACTACATCCCGGAAGTCGTTTACTCGGGTGTCTACCCACCCTATGCTGGGGGAGGGGGATTCCTCTACTCTGGCCACCTGGCCCTGAGGCTGTACAATATCACCGACCGGGTCCACCTCTACCCCATCGATGACGTTTATACTGGGATGTGCCTTCAGAAACTCGGCCTCCTTCCAGAGAAACACAAAGGCTTTAGGACATTTGATATTGAGGAGAAAAACAAAAATAACATTTGTTCCTATGTAGATCTTATGTTAGTTCACAGTAGAAAACCTCAAGAGATGATTGATATTTGGTCTCGATTGCAAAGTGCTCATTTAAAATGCTAAGATATGCATACTAAGTTTTGCAAAGAAAGGCATATTTTGAATAGTTTCCATGTTATTGTGTTCTCATATTTAAGGTAATTTCTGTGTTAAACCATCAAAATTGCCTTCATAGGTAGTATGCATTTGAGAGCCTTTAAACCCTTCAGTCTGGTACTTTTATGAAGAAGGAAAGCAAGAGATGATAATATTTTATGGATGCTCATGACAGGATGATTGGTTCTCATCTTTTCTAGTGGCTTGTGTCCATGTGTCCTGCTTTTCGTCTGAAATCATAACAATTTAACTATTTTAAGTTATTTTTATTTTGCTCTCTTTGATAGTATTCCTGACTTCTCATTATAATGACTGATTTATCTGTAATTCAAATCTTTATAAACTTATTGACTGCAAAGAATTTGTTACACAGTGGCTTTTGTGAAATGAAATTACACTTATTTTCATGGGATTTGGATTACTTTTTAAAATTGTCTAGAAAATTGACTTCTGTGGAATTATTCGGCCATCCCAACAATACTTTCTTGTGTTAGTCTAATTAGTTAATTTTGCAAAATGAGAATCACTATGTGACACTCGTCTAATTTATCTTGTGGTCTTACAGTTAGAATAAGAAGAAAGAGAGTTTAATTTTTCTGGGTGGTACTATAACAGTTATCTGATGTTAGCATTTGAGAACAATGAGTTTGATTCCATAATCGCCAACTAAAGATTGAATTGCCCCTGACAGCCATATTAGGTTTGTGAATTTTCACTGGACCAGGAAAGTATATATAACTTTTGAACTTGAGTGAAAAGACTGAAGTTGCAGACCTTTTCATAAGTGATTTGTCAGTTTAAAACTCCAGGACTTATTATTGCCATATTTTCACATGTTGCTTATACAAGATAATTATTCTGAGTAGTGATTGCTTCCCTGTTTCAGTGTAGAAGTGCCTGTGTTTTTATTTATTGTTCAGATCAAACACCAAAACATTTTCTTAAATATATTTTGTGTAATATTTTATTTGTTATACAGTATTGTTGATGAAATATTTAAAGCATGATATTTTAAACATTAAGGTGTAACATATGTTAAATAAAGTGGTTATTTTTAAATTTTAAAATTCGTTTTATTGGGGTATGGACTACTACAATTGATAAAATTCTGCCAAACTGTTGCCTACGTGTACTGAAATATTTTTGTGTTTATAAAGATTTTGGTTCTGAAATAATGGGAAGTGGAAATAAAGTCACTGTATTTTTAATTGTCATGTGTGTGATCTCTTTTTGTTTCCTATGTTGGATTATATTTCCCCCAAAGAGGCCATTTCCCCCCCAGAATCCCTTACAGTAATATTGAACTATAAGTTTTTCTCTCTCAGCAGGTCTTCCACCTTTGCATTTAGAATCTTAAAAGTGCTTTCCCACTTAGTCTTTTAAAGAGAAGTGTGAATATTTATGCTTTCATTTTCAGTGAGTATAAATAATTTAATCAGAGAATGGCACAGCATTATGAAGACATAGTAACCTAAGCCATTTCCATTTTGGGGTTTGTAGCCACAATGATGAAATATAGACATAGCCTTAACCACTCAATTTCCTTTCATAGACCCATATTGAGAAGAAATTGCTAATGTTCAATTTAAAACAAATAGACATTTGATGAAGCTCAAAAACAGAAGGATTAGTGTTACAAGAAGATTTAGCAAACTGTCCCTTCCTGTTGGGATTATTGAAGTCATTCCTGAGCAAATGTGAGGAGACACAGGTACTTGATGGGGCTTGGAAGAGTAATGTAAGCCAGGTCTTTCAGATGGTTTCTTGGGGCCTGCACCTGACCTCTCTATTCCTGAGGTGCTAGCACAGCTAGCTCCCAGAGGGCCACCTGGCCACACTAGGTTTAGAGAAGAACAAAGAACCTTCAACAACATTCGTAGGTAATTGGTTTACAATTTGTATGTGTCCTTATAACTTGATCATGCATTCTCAGGTAATAAGTTTCTCTGAGGGAAATGCCTTTTATCTTACAAGGATTGTCCTTCCCTGAGATTTCAAGTCTATTCTTAAAGAGAAGGAAGAAATGGAACAAGTTATGAAGCAGGTTCGGAAGGCCTTTCATGCCTTTAGCTGACATGCATACTGTTATTTGAACAAGAGTTCTTCGTTCTGATGATATTGCGTGAACTGATCTCTGGCCCTCCTTTATTTTGAGAAAAGTTCTTGTGCAATGGCTGCCCAAGCCCATAACACTGGTCACTGCTCTACCATGAGATAGACTGCACAAAGGGATACTTGTTTTTAGAGCTTTAAACATGTCTAGGCTCAGTTATGACACAGGCTTATTTATTTATTTATTTATTTATTTAGAGACAGAGTCTCACTTTGTAGCTCTCAGTAGAGTGCTGCGGTGTCACAGCTCACAGAAACCTCAAACTCTTGGGTTTAAGCAATTGCCTTGCCTCAGCCTCCTGAGTAGCTGGGACTACAGGTGCCCAACTATTTATTTGTTTGTTTGTTTATTTTTTGAAACAGAGTTTCACTTTGTTGCCCTTGGTAGAGTGATATGGCGTCATAGCTCACAGCAACCTCTAACTCAGCCTCCCAAGTAGCTGGGACTACAGCTACCACAACACCTGGCTAACCCGGCTATTTTTTTTTTTTTTGTAGAGACAGAGTCTCACTGTACCACCCTTGGGTAGAGTGCCGTGGCGTCACACGGCTCACAGCAACCTCTAACTCTTGGCCTTACGCAATTCTCTTGCCTCAGCCTCCCGAGCAGCTGGGACTACAGGCGCCCGCCACAACGCCCGGCTATTTTTTGTTGCAGTTTGGCTGGGACTGGGTTTGAACCTGCCACCCTTGGCATATGGGGCCAGCGCCCTACTCACTGAGCCACAGGGAGATGAGGTCTCGCTCTGGCTCAGACTGGTTTCGAACATGTGAGCTCAGGCAATCCACCTGCCTCAGCCTCCCAGAGTGCTGAGATTACAGGTGTGAGCCTCCGCACCCAGTGACACAGCCTGATTTTTACGATCCATGAAACCCTTTCCTGGTGTCCCGAGATGGGTTTTCACCTGATCTTCCATCTCATAGGTAAAACTACTACAAATATATTCCTTAGGAATTGCTCAACAGATGAGGCCTCAGGGGATATTTGTGTTTGGGGCCCTTTTCATGGCTGCTCCCAAGTCATGCTGATTTTGAGTTTGAAGGTCAAAAAGGCTGAAGGAACATTGCCAGTGTTTGCACTTTTCAAAAATGCAAGCAAGCCTTAGGAGGAAAAGAATGAGATTTTGGATTTTGGAACTAGAACAGCTTATTCCCACCCCTGATCCTAGTTAATATCCATCTCCCTTGTTGAGTTGGTCAAGGGAGACTGAAAAAGAAGAGCAGGACGTTGGGGGAATACTTTGTTGTACTTGGAAGTCGAGTCCAGAATTAAAGATGCCCAGTGTGAGATCATCTCCTACTGTTCTACTCCTGATTGGTAATGATGCGAAATATTTGGTGTTCAGGGTCATATTGGCTCTCTCAGACGCAGAAATGGAGGATGGCCATTACTTCCAGGAAAGCTGAAATGAAGGAAGCCTTTTACTTGGGCCAAAAAGTTTGACTTCTCTGGGATTTGTCTTCTGAAGAAAAATGCCAGATGGAGTAAAACTTTTTGTTTCTTGCTTAAAACAGGAAAACAAATGGGTTATGGGATAAGTTAAGTTCTTCCTTAATATGAATTCTATATTGGTTTTGATTCTTTAATGCTAGGAACATCTGCCAAATAAAGGATTTTGGAACTGAACTTTATTAGCATTAATAATGTGAAAAATTATTTATCCTGATTTGGTCAGATCTCAAAGTAATACATTGAAAAAAATTTTTTGCCCTGAATATCATATCTTCAAAGGAAAGGCCAAAAAATGAGGTGCTTTTATCTTTAAAGAGCCCCCCAATTTGTTAATATCACATAAATTATATTAATAACAATATGCAAAACTTCTATACCCCACTACCAAAGCACTACTAAGCAATATGATTTATATCAATTATATGGTGTGCCTCACCATACAAGTGCTACAGAAATGCTGAAACATGAAATATTACATCTTAGGATGATTCAAGTACAGTGTTCGTCTTTATATACGTAGTTTTATAATTTCCTTGCTTATTTTTTATTTTTTTATTTTTATTTCCTTGCTTTTTTGTTGTTGTTGAGACAGAGTCCCACCCTACTCCCTGAGCAGAGTGCAATGGCATCATAGCTCACTACAACCTCAGACTTGAGCTGTGGGCATCCACTGCCTCAGCCTCTAGAAGCCGCTGGGATTACAGGTGGCGGTGGTGCCCAGCTGGGTTTTTTTTTTTTTTAATGAGTTGGGTCTCGCTCTCAGTCAAGTCTTGAGCTCAAGCAATTCTCCCTCCTCAGCCTCCCACGGTGTTGGGATTACAGGCGTGAGCCACCACACGCCACTGTATGTATTTTTTTTAACTCTTAAATTGAAAGATTGAACCCTGTTCAGGTGCATTTCCTGCTTCTCTGCAACTTTGATCTGTATTTGGGAATTCTCATCCCAAGCCACCATGATGGCTTTTGAGCTTTGTCAGTGGCTTTTGTTTTTTAGAGACAGAGTCTAACTTTGTCACCCTCAGTAGAGTGCTGTGGCGTCACAGCTTACAGCAACCTCCAGCTCTTGAGCTTAGACTATTCTCTTGCCTCAGCCTCCGGAGCAGCTGGGACCACAGGCACCTGCCACATCGCCTGGCTATTTTTTGTTGCAGTTTGGCTGGGGCCGAGTTTGAACCCGCTACCCTCAGTATATGGGGCCGGCACCCTACTCACTGAGCCACAGGTGCCACCCCAGTGGCTTTTTTTCTGTGTATGTGTGACAGAGTCTCACTTTGTCCCCTTGGTAAAGTGCTGTGGTGTTATAACTCACAGCAACCTCAAACTCTTGGACTCAAGCAATTCTCTTGCCTCAGCCTCCCAAGTAGCTGGGACTAGCAGTGCCTGGCTATTTTTAGAGGCGAGGTCTTGCTCTTGCTCAGGTTGGTCTCCAACCTGTGAGCTCAGGCAGTCATCTGCCTCAGCCTCCCAGAGTGCTGGAATTGCAGGCATGAGCCACATTGCCCAGCTTTTGCCAGTGGCTTTCTTCTGGACTGTTGTGAAAGGGATGTTTTAGGGCATGCACGGTGGCTCACGCTTGAAATCCTAGCACTCTGGGAGGCCAAGGCAGATGGATTGCCTGAGCTCTCCATTTGCAGACCAGCCTGGGCCAGACTGAGACTCTGTCTCTAAAAATAGCCAGGCATTCTGGTGGGTGTCTGTAGTCCCAGCAACTAGGGAGGCTGAGGCAAGAGAATCGCTTGAGCCCAAGATTTTGAGGTTGCTATAAGCTGTGACGCCATAGCACTCTACCAAGGGTGACAAAGTGAAACTTTGTCTAAAAACAAACAAACAAAAAAAAAAAACAGAGAGAGGGGATGTTTTGCCTGCACTGAAACAGCAAGAATAGGGTTTTTTTTGCAGTTTTGTTTTGTTTTGTTTTTTTGGCCGGGGCTGGGTTTGAACCCGGCATATGAGGCTGGCACCCTACTCCTTTGAGCCATAGGCGCCATCAGGGTTTTAATTTATTGTAATCTAAGGGCTTCTTTCTAAGTCAGGTTTAATGAAGGTGCTTGCAGCTTCCTCACAGCTGCCTTGCACCAGGGGAGAAGTGCGGTCTCGTCCTACTCAAGCAGTAAGCCATGTGAAGAATTTGTAGCCTAAGTTAGCAAAGGCTCACATCACTGCCTTGGAAACGGACCATTCTGTGGTTTGCCCTTTCTTATCTTCAAATAATGTTCTGTCTTCTTGCTCATCACCCAAGCTCTTCCTGAAATTGGCTTCCCTAACCTTTCTACCAACATGTCATCAATAACCCTGATGCTGGTTACCAACTGCAGCCACCTCTTCTGTAAAAATATGTCAGAAGAGTACAAAATGAAAAACATTATCCTACTCTTAGCTTTGGGTCTTCCAGAAACAGACTTTAGGACAAGGATTCTAGTGCAGTAGATCCCCCCCCCTTTTTTTTTTTTTGCCGTTTTTGGCTGGGGCTGGATTTGAACCCACCACTTCAGCATATGGGGCTAGTGCCCTACACCTTTGAGCCACAGGCGCTGCCCATTCCTTTTTTTCCCCTCCTCTGAGACAAAGGCTCAGTGGTTTGTTGCCTGGGCTCACTGCAATTCAAACTCCTGGGCTTAAGTGATCTTTCTGCCTCAGCCTCCTGAGTAGCTGGGACTACAGGTACATGGCATCATGCTTGGCTAATTTTTTTTAAATTTTTGTAGAGATGAGGTCCCTTTCTTAGGGTGGGTCTTGTACTCCTGGGCTCAAGCAATCCTCCCATCTCAGCCTCCCAAAGTGCTAGGATTACAGGCATGCGCCACCAGCCCTCTCATTCCTTTATTTCTTTCTGAGTCAATCCCACCTTTCAATCCACCCCTGTGACAGACTGTTGGCCCTTCGAGCTAACATTTACTTATAACTCACTCCCAGTCCCCTGCCCTGGACTCACAGTTGACCTCCCCTCCAATCAGTCCCACCTACCCACCTGCTCCCTACTGTATGTGCAGACTCAGCATTCCATCTGTCTATCTGTGTAAACTTCTCATCTTCACAGTCAAACCCAGCAAACGTCCTCCTGCCTCATCCCCATCCTGGGGAACTGCGTCTCTTCTCAGCCCCCAGACCTGCGGAAGTCTATTGTGTAAGAAATAGAAGGGGTTCCAGTTTAGGTTTGATAATCATTAGGTGTTAACTAATCACTGGATAACTTACTTCTAGTCTGTGGTTGTGGAGAGAGGAAACTGAAAATGTAGAACTTTTGTTGGCACAACACAAAGACAGCAGAGGGGAGGCTTGCAGGAAACCTGGGCAGGGACCCAAGAATTAGATAAGAGGTGCCAAGGTCCAGCACAGGAACAAGGCACCAGTCCTGCCTTGTTTTGGCTATTGGAACCTTTGAGGCCAACATACTTGCTTTCTAAGCTGCAGTCAACCAGAAGCCAGGGCTGCTGCCGCTTTGGCAACAGCCTCTGAGCTGCTGTTATCCTCCTGGCTGGAGACATGGGAGAAACCCAGGGAAACGCCAAGAGAGAAAAACAAAGACAATAATTAAATGTGGACAAACTCAAACCTCTCAAATAGCAACAATCTCACATTTGTGCTTTCTCTCACGGTGTGTGAGAAACAAGTGGTAGGTAGACATTGAAGGTTAAAGTTGGTGGGACATGCCTTTGTTTGATTGCAAAAGCCTCTAAAAGTGAGTCACCATGGAAGGAATGAAGAAGGGGGGGGGGTTGGGATGCGTTGTCAAAAAAGCTGGAGAGCTCTCATTCACTGCCTTGCTGTTTTGAAGTACAAGACAAACAGAAGATGTAAAACGACCTCATGGAGAGCCCAGGGCTCTGGAGGCTGGGGAAGAGCATTTCCTTTTTGGTGGTGGCCTTCTCTCCTGGCGGATGCTTACTTAGGTGAGTATTTAGCACTTGTCCCTGCAATTGAGTACCTGCTCAACACATAAGGGCTATCATAGCAATAAAACAAAACAAAACAAAACAAAACAAAACAAAACAAAAACTGGCTCTGTGCCTTTTGCTCAGGGGCTAGGGCACCAGCCGCATACCTCAGAGCTGGCAGATTCGAATCCAGCCCAGGCCTGCCAAACAACGACAACTACAACAAAAAAGTAGTCAGGCATTGTGGCAGGCGCCTGTAGTCCCAGCTACTGGGGAGGCTGAGGCAAGAGAATTGCTTGAGCCCAAGAGTTTGAGGTTGCTGTGAGCTGTGATGTTACAGCACTCTACCGAGAGAAACAGCTTGAGACTCTGTCTCAAAAAAAAAACAAAAAACCAAAAAACAGGTGGTGCCTATGGCTCAAGGAGTAGGGCACCGGCCCCATATGCTGGAGGTGGCAGGTTCAAACTCAGCCCTGGCCAAAAACTGAAAAAAAAAAAAAAAACCCTGCTAGGCACTATCATAGCAATAATGAAAAACAAAAACAAACCAAAAAACTGCTACAGCAGATTCTTACCTTTCATCGTATACCATGTTGTTATTTTCTGCTTTATCCCAAGTCTGGGGGTTTTTTATGGCTGGCAGACTATCCCAATAAGTTACTTTTCTGAGATGGAATTGATTTGTTAGGTGAATCTTCTACTTAGAAAGTTTAGATTCGGGTGGCACCTGTGGCTCAATGGATAGGGCGCTGGCCCCATGTACCAAGGATGGCAGGTTCGAACCCAGCCCCGGCCAAACTACAACAAAAAATAGCCAGGCGTTGTGGCGGGCGCCTGTAGTCCTAGCTACTTGGGAGGCTGAGGCAAGAGAATTGCCTAAGCACAAGAGCTGGAGGTTGCTGTGAGTTGTGACGCCACAGCACTCTACCGAGGGCAACAAAGTGAAACTGTCTCTAAAAAAAAAGAAAAGAAAGTTTAGATTCAAAAATAATTTTAAAAATTTCAATTTGAATTAATTTTGACTTGTCAAAAAGTTATAAAAACAGTACAGAGAGTACTCATGCCCCTCTACCCAACTTTCTCTAATGTTAACATCTTACATGACCTTATAATTATCAAAGTCAACATTGGACCAGCCAAGAACAGGAAATCAACATTACCATAATTCTGTTACCTACATTGCAGGCCTCCTCAGTTCTATTTCTCAGCCTTTCCTATCTTTGATGACTTTTAACACTTTTGACAAGTACTGGTTATTTGTAGAATGTCTTTCAGTTTGGGCTTGTCTGATGTTTTCTCAGGATTAGAATGAGGTTATGTATTTTGGGCAAGAATATCACAGAAGTGATATTTTGTCCCTCTTGAGGCATTGCATGGGAGGGCTCATGATGTCACTATGTCCTATTGCTGGTAAAGCCGATCTTGTGCACTGAGTTTCTTACCTTGAGGGGACATTTGAATATTTAAAATGTACAAATAATTAAATGAATTAATGAGTAAAATGCTTAGAGCCTGGTATGTGGGATGTGCTCAATGAGTGAATAGCTGCTACTAATACTTTTTTTGGTCATTGTTATTACGATCTGTGTCCCAGAACTGTTTGTCCCTAGCTTCCCCTGTTAGTGATCAGAGCATTTACCGTTTGTTCCTTGTCTTCTGCCTGCTATGTGACATCCTTGGCTGGTTACTTCCTCACATTAGAATTGTCTATCCAGCTGGGCACTGTGGCTTATGCCTGTAATCCTAGCGCTCTGGAGGCTGAGGCGGGTGGATAGCTGAGCTGGAGTTTGAGACCAGCCTGAGCAAAAACGAGACCCCATCTCTACTAAAAATAGAAAAACTGAGGCAAGAGGATCATTTGAGCCCAAGAGTTGGAGGTTGCTATGAGCTATGATGCCACAGCATTCTACCCAGGGCTATAGCTTGAGACTCTGACTCCAAAAAAAAAAAAAAAAGAAGAATTGACTATCTCATTCAAAATGTCTGTGGCCTAAAGGGCACAAAAAAGCTTAATGCTTCTTTCTCTCTCTCTCTTTTTTTTTTTTGAGATAAAGTCTCAAGCTGTTGTCCTGGGTAGAGTGCTATGGCATCATAGCTCACGGCACCCTCCAACTCGGGTTCAAGTGATCCTCTTGCCTCAGTTTTTCTATTTTTAGTAGGGGGGGGGTCTTGCTTTTGCTTACTCTGGTCTCGAACTTGGAGCTCAAGCAATCCACCTGCCTTGGCCTCCCAGAGAGCTAGGATTACAGGAGTGAGCCACTGTCCCTGGCCAAAAGAGCTTAATGCTACTCATCAGCACATGGGGATGAAGGGGAAGAGACTCCTATTACTCCAGGGTAAGGATAAAGCCATGTATCAGGAGCAAAGATTCCTTTGTCTTTGTAAGGTGTGCTTACTCCAGGGGTGACTTGGGAGGAGGGCAGCCTTGTTCAAGCAGCCTCAGTTCCCTCCGTCTATGAGAGCAGGGCTTAGGAATGGTGCCCCTCCACACTTTCTGAATCAGGGTCCAAAGATGCCACTGTGCCCAAGAACAGCCTGCCATGAGTTGCTTTCTAGGAGGTCCCTTGTCCTGCTCTAGTCTTTATTTACGGAATGGCTGTTCTTGGCAGCTTTCTCAGCCTCCCAGACTCTTCTCCTACTTTTGATCACTTGGGCTCTATTTTTACCCAGAAATGAGAAGTTTCCCATGTTTGAAAATAGCTACCATGTAGAGGACTGTTTTGCTCCTGTTTCTGCCTGTCCAGCAAGCTCCCTCCATTCTCCTCCTGGAGATGATGGTTCCTGGGCTGTCAGGCATGCATGTGATCCACAGGGCCCATGGGGCTCTGCCCTAGGACTGGGAGAGGGAAGCTCTCTTTCCTCTGGGATCACTTAATGGAGGTGATGGAATGGCCTGCCACCTTCCTTCCTAACTACCTGAAGGAAGCTTCCCATTGGCAGAGACGAGAATAAAGCAACACCCGTATGGAATCAGGAAGAGGGAGGTGGTGATGGCAGGTGTGAGCCTTGAGACCCTGGATCCACCTCCACCTGGCCTTTGCAGCCATGGGAGCCTTTTGTTCCCTTTTTGGCTTAGCTAGAGTTGGGTTTCTTGGTCCTGACTGATACCATGAAAGCCTGGTTCCTTCCCTGAGTTCTAGGGGGAGCCAGATGCAAGTGTGACCCCTCGAGATACCCCAACTCAGGACTGACAGTTGCTCCTAGTAGGCTGCTGGGTGTGGAAATTGATGTACCTGCCTTAAGCCAAAGAACCTACATGGAAAATCTTGGGAAGCACCTTTCTCCTGACCTAGGGTGTGTTCAGTGCAGGTCTGGAGACCCCTGGGTAAGATGTAGTAGCTTCTGTTTCAGGGTCAAGTTCACAGGCTCAGTTTATTTATTTATTTTTTCACTTTATTTATCTATTTATTTATTTATTTATAGAGACAGAGTCTCACTTTATTGTCCTTGGTAGAGTGCTGTGGCATCACAGCTCACAGCAGCCTCCAACTGCTGGGCTTAGGTGATCCTCTTGCCTCAGCCTCCTGAGTAGCTGGGACTACAGGCGCCTGCTGCAACGCCCGGCTATTTTTTTGTTGCAGTTTGGCTGGGGTCAAGTTTGAACCAGCCACCCTCGGTATATGGGGCCAGCACCCTACCCACTGAGCCACAGTTGCCCCCCTCACAGGCTCAGTTTATAAGTGTTTGCTCTGATGACATGAGAAGAGCTTTATGCCCCACCCCCCCAGAAAAAAAGGCAGGGTTGTGTACGTGTTTGTATAAAATTCAGTTCCTTGAGAGAAGACAATGCTGGTGGCTGGAAAGAGATTGCGAGGGATAGGTAGGTGCTTAGCTTTCTGCAGTCAGTGTGGGTATGGGTGGGCCTGTGGGTCCCTATAGCCAGGGAGGAAGAGCCTGGGCCCAGCCCCGCCAATGGCCCCACAGCACAGCAACAACACCTGGCCTGGCCATGAGGAGAGCAAGATGCTCACAGAAAGTTCTGTGCTCCAAGCTGCCCAGGACTGTCCTGGGCCAGAGTGAGCTGGGGCCAGCAATGCACAGCTGTTGAGGTTGAACAGCACCCAATCCCCTGATTTCACCACTGATGTGACCATCCCTGGAAATAAGCTTGGTGTTGGCGAGGATATAGGGAGGTGAAGCCTCTGTGCCCTGCTGGAGGGAGTGTCAGGGGTCCGGCCATGTGCCAGGCACTCTGACACATGGATCCCAAGCCTGGCCTCCTCCCTCATTTTACAGATGAAGAAAGGCAAGCTTAGGAAATTATGTCACCCGTGTTCATACAACCAGCAAGAGGGGAGCCAGTATTCATACTTGGGGTCTCTGACTCCAGTGCTCCTGGGCTTTATCCCAAAGGAGGACATGTCACCAAAGCCCCACCAGCACCGTGGGAATTCCTGCCAACTCCTCAGCCATGAACTTGGATTTGCTTGGTGCCCTTGGACTCTGCTGTCCAGAAGAGTTTGTTTCTTTTCTTTCTTTCTTTTGAAACAGAGTCTCACTTTGTTCCCCTCAGTAAAGTGCTATGGCATCATAGCTCATAGCAACTTCAAAGTGTTGGGCTCACTGATTCTCTTGCCTCAGCTCCTGAGTAGCTGGGACTATAGGCACCTGCCATGGCACCCGCCACAACACCTGGCTATAGTTTAGAGATGGGGTGAGCTCAGGCAATCCACCTGCCTCAGCCTCCTAGAGTGCTCAGATTACAGGTGTGAGCCGCCACCCCTAGCCTCAGTTTGTTTCTATCAGTTCCTTATTCAGGCTTTGTCAGCCCTGAGTCAGGAAGCCTACCCTGATGCCTTATCGTGCAAAGCCTGGATTTCTACTCATAGACGTCCCCTCCTGGTCACTAGAGGTGTGTGGCCAGCCCAGAGCGGACCTGTGCTGAGGCTTATAGAGAATGCCCATCTTTTAATTTCAAATAGGCAATATAAGATATAAGGCAGGTTAGTGGTAGCTTAGGGCCAGGAGGTGGTGATGGAGGGACTGCTAGGGGATACAGAGTTTTATGGGGAGATGAAGTTAGAGCATTAGAAGATGCTCTAAAATTCATTGTTGTGATGAATATGCACAACCCTATGAATATAGTAAAACCCATTGAATGTATACTTTAAATTGGTGTTGTATGATAGGTAAATTATATCTTAATAAAGTTGTATTAAAATTTTTTCACTGAATCTAAAAAACAGCTTAGGCAGGGCCCTATCTCCAAGTGTTGGAATACCAGATCAAATTGAACAATGCGTTTTATTAATTAATTAATTTTTTTTTTTAATTTTGAGGGGGAGACAGAGTTCCATTCTGTCACCCTCAATAGAGTACCATGGCATTATAGCTCACAGCAACCTCAAACTCTTGGGTTCAAGTGTTTGAACCCTTGCCTCAGCCTCCTAAGTAGCTGGGACTACAGGTGCCTGCCTATTTTTTAGAGAGGGGGGTCTTGCTGTGGGTCAGGCTGGTCTCGAATCTGTGAGCTTAGGAAATCCACTCCCCGGTGCCTCCCAAGTGCTGGGATTACAGACAAGAGCCACTACACCCAGCCTGAACATATCAAAATTAATTGACTACTTAAATAAAAGTAACAGTGTATTGCGGGGTTTATAATATATGTAAAAGTAAAATGCACGAAAATAATAACATAAAGGCCAGGAGGGGAGAAATGGAAATATGTTATTGTAAAGCTCTTTTTTTTTTTTTTTTTTTGAGACAGAATCCCACTCTGTTGCCCTAGGTACAGAGCCCTGGCTTTATAGCTCACGGCAACCTCAGACTCAGATTCAAGTGGTCCTTTTGCCTCAGCCTCCCGAATAGCTAGGACTATCAGTGCCTGCCACCATACCTATTAGTATAGATCAGGATCTGACTCTTGTTCAGGCTAGTCTTGAACTCCTGGGCTCAAGCAATCCACCCACCTTGGCCTTCCAGAGTGTTAGGCATGAGCCATAGTGCCTGGCTATTGTAAAGTTCTTGTATGTGAAATCATGTAATACCACATGACGGTAGACTGTAATAAGTTAGAAGCTATAAACCCAAAAGCAACCATTAAAGTAAAGAAACAAAGAATTATAACTAATAAGCCAGTAAAGGAGAAAGAACAGAATCATAAAATATGCTCAATAAATCTATAAGCAGAAAAAGAGGGAAACAAAAAACCTGTACGACCAATAGAAAACAAATAGCAAGATGATAGACTTAAACCTAATTGTATCAATAATCACACTAAATAAAAATGGTATAAACACTCCCAATTAAAAGATAGACAGGACCCAACAAAAAAAGAAAACTATTACCAATATCATTAATGAATATGGATGCAAAATTATTTAACAAGCTATTAGCAAACAGAATACAATGACAGATTAAAAGGATTGTACACCGGGGCGGTGCCTGTGGCTCAAGGAGTAGGGCGCCAGCCCCTTATACCGGAGGTGGTGGGTTCAAACCCAGCCCCAGCCAAAAACTGCAAAAAAAAGTTATACACCATGATCAAGTGGGTTTTATCCCAGAGACCTAAGGTTGGTTCAACATATGCAAATCCATAAATATAATATACCACATAAATTGAATCCAAAACAAAGACCATATGATGCTTTCAATTGATGCAGAAAAGGCTTTTGATAATATCCAGCATCCTTTCATAATAAAAACACTCAAGAAAACAGGCTTAGATGGAACATTCCTTAAACTGATAGAGGCCATCTACAGCAAACCCACAGCCAATATCATAATGAATGGAGTAAAAATGAAAGCATTTTCACTCAAATGTGGAACCAGACAAGGCTGCCCACTATCTCTACGGCTATTTAACATAATGTTGGAAATCCTAGCTGTCAAAATCAGGCAGAAGGAGATCAAAGGAATACAAATGGAGACATAAGAGATTGAACTCTCCCTCTTTGCAGATGACATGATCTTATACCTGGAAAACCCAACTCAACTACAAAGCTCTTAGAAAGTATAGGAATATATAGGAATATAGCAGCATCTCGGGATACAAAATCAATACCCACTAATCAGTAGCCTTCGTCTATGCCAACAATTACCAAGCCAAGAATAAAATCAAAGACTCTATTCCTTTTATAATAGCACCAAAGAAGATGAAATACCTGGAAATGTATCTTACAAAAGATGTGAAAGATGTCTACAAAGAGAATTATGAAACGTTGAGAAAGGAAATAGCAGAAGATGTCAACAAATGGAAGAACATACCATGCTTGAGGCTGGGAAGAATCAACATTGTTAAAATGTCCATATTACCTAGAGGAATCTATAGATTTCATGTGATCATCATCAAAGCACCAATGTCATACTTTAAAGAACTTGAAAAACAGTACTTCAATTCATATGGAACCAGAACAAAAACCTGAATAGCAAATATAGTTCTTAGAAATAAGAATAAATCTGGAGGCTTCACACTATCAGACTTCAGGTTATACTCCAAGTCTATAGTGATCAAAACAGCATGGTATTGGCACAAAAATAGAGATGTAGATCTCTTGAATAGGATAGAGAATCTAGAGATGAACCCAGCCACATATTGTTATTTAATCTTTGATAAGCCTAACAAAAACATGCACTGGGGGAAAGAATCCTTATTTAATGAATGGTGCTGGGAGAACTGTAGAAGACTGAAACTGGACCTATACCTCTCACCATTGACAAAAATTTATTCTTGTTGGATAAAACAGTTAAATTTTAGACATGAAACAATAAAAATTCTAGAAGAGATTTTGGGGAAAACTCTTGACGATATTGCCTGGGAAAAAACTTTATGAGGAAGATCCCCCCCAGCGATTGCAGCAACACCAAAAATAAATAACTGGGATTTGATCAAGCTAAAAAGCTTTTGCACAGCTAAGGGTACCACTAACAAAGCAAACAGATAGCCTTCAGAATGGGTAAGAAAAGTGCAAACAACCCCCTCCATAAGTGGGTGAGAGATTTGAACAGAAACTTCTCAGAGGATGAGAGACAATGGCCAAGAAACACATGAAAAAATACTCATTGTTTTTTAATCATCAGAGAAATGCAAATCAAAACCACTTTAAGATATCGCCTAACCCCAGAAAGATTAGCCCACACCACAAAGTCACAAAGCATCAGATCCTAGTGGAGAGAAGGGAACACTTCTACACTGCTGGTGGGATTGCAAACTAATACAGCCTTTTTGGAGAGAAGTATGGAGAATCCTCAAAGATTTCAAAGTAGACTTTCCATTTGATCCTGCAATCCATTACTAGATATCTACCCAAAAGAACAAAATATCACTTTACCACAAAGACATTTGCACCAGAATGTTTATTGCAGCTCAGTTCACAATTGCCAAGTTTTGGAAGCAAACTAAGTGCCCATCAACCCATGAATGGATCAACAAACTGTGGTATATGTATTCCATGGAATACTATTCAGCCATTAAAAAAGAGACTACATCTTTTACATTTACCAGGATGGAGCTGAAATACATTCTTCTTAGTAAAGTATTGCAAGAATGTAAAAATAAATATCCAATGTATTTTATATTAGTATGAAATCAATATATAAACAATTATATGGGCTCAGTGCCTGTGGCTCAAGTGGCTAAGGCACCAGCCACATACACCTGAGCTGGTGAGTTCGAATCCAGCCCGGACCTGCCAAACAACAATGACAGCTGCAACCAAAAAATAGCCAGGCGTTGTCATGGGCACCTGTAGTCCCAGCTACTTGGGAGGCAGAGGCAGGAGAATCGCTTGAGCCCAGGAGTTGGAGGTTGCTATGAACTATGATGCCACAGCACTCTACCCAGGGCAAAAGCTTGAGGCTCTGTCTCAAAAAACAAAAAAAAAACAAAAATAAAACAACAGCAAAAAAAAATTATATGCTCATAAGAACAATAAAACACAAATATAGTCTAGAATGGGGGTAGAGGTAGGAGGGAGGAGAATTGTGAGAAGGAGGGGGAGCATGAGGCGGGATCTCACCTAATGTGCACATCGTGAGGGGCTCTTTTACAATTGGAAATTTACCCTGGAAGTGAGAACAATGTAACCTAAAAATTTGTATCCTCATATTAATTTGAAATAAAAAATAAGGGCGGCGCCTGTGGCTCAAGGAGTAGGGCATCGGCCCCAGCCAAAAAAAAAAAAAAAATTAAATTAAAAATAAATTTAGGAGTGTTGCTTAAATCTTTAGATTGTGGTTCGAACCTTGTCTTCAGAATCAGTTAACCAGCCACTGAGATTCTTTGGAAATGCTCTCTGACAATGAAAGTAGTGTTTGAAACTTGGATTGCTTGAAGGTTCATAACAGTCCACAGTGGGAAAAATGGTGACCTTCGTCTTAAACAGATCACATATTACAAACGGACTGGGGAATATCACCCAACCACACTGCCAAGTGAGAGAAGTGGCCTACGAAGAGCGGCGAAAAAAATTTGTTTTCAGAGCAAAAAGCTGTTTTATGTTGGAAAAGACAGAAAACAAAATCGTTGGTAATTGTTTCAGAGGAAGAAAAAAAGAAAGTGCTAAGAGAATGCCATGAAAATGACGGCATATCCAGAACCCTCACACTGCTGGAGTCCAGTTACTATTGGACTTCTGTGACCAATGATGTCAAACAGTGGGTGTATGCTTGCCAGCATTGCCAAGTGGCCAAAAATACAGTTCCACTAGCACCTAAACCACACCTCCTGAAGGTGGAGAGCCATGGAGTGTGGTCACTGTCGACCTGATGGGGCCTTTCCACATGAGCAGCCGAAGTCATGTGTACACAGTGATCATGACAGACTTGCTCACTAAATGGGTTGTGATTCTGCCTCTGTGTGATGTTTCAGTGTCAGAGATTTCTAAGGCTATCATCAATATATTTTTCTTATATGGACCTCCTCAGAAAATGATAATGAACCAAGGAGATGAATTCATTCAACAGATTAATGCTGAGCTGTATGGACTGTTTGGCAAGAAGCAAACTGTAATTTCTCACACTTCTGGGGCTGTTAACCCAGCTGACAGCACTCCCAGCACTCTCAAGATGCTCCTGTCCAAACACTGCGCGTAGCGCCCGACCACTGGGACGATCACCTGCTGGCCGTTTCATTCGCCTTCAATGTCACGCTCTTGGAGCCTACTAAAAATACACCGTACTTTCAAATGTTTACTCGAAATCCTTATGTGGCTGAGACTTCAGATAGTCTTTGTGAAGTGGATCGTGGTAATACAAGTATGTTTACCAGAATTCTAGATGCTGTTGAAGAAGCTGATGAAACAATGGCGAATAAGACGACGTCAGTGGGCCAGGTGGATGAACTAAATAAAAGCAAGATCAGGTGGCGCCTGTGGCTCAGTCGGTAAGGTGCCAGCCCCATATACCAAGGGTGGCAGGTTCAAACCCGGCCCCGGCCAAACTGCAACCAAAAAATACCCAGCCGTTGTGGTGGGCGCCTGTAGTCCCAGCTACTTGGGAGGCTGAGGCAAGAGAATTGCTTAAGCCCAGGAGTTGGAGGTTGCTGTGAGCTGTGTGAGGCCACGGCACTCTACTGAGGGCCATAAAGTGAGACTCTGTCTCTACAAAAAAAAAAAGCAAGATCATTGTTAAGAAGAAACCAAAGCAAATAAATCCATTTCACTTAAAAGTGGTGCATGAAGTTTTAAGACAAAGGAAAAATTGGTGGAAGGATGGTCTTTTCCAGTCCGAGTGGGTCGGTCCCTGCTCATAGACTACATCACAGACAGTGGCTGTGCTGTGTTGAGGGATGGCACTGGGGCCAGGCTGAAGAGGCCCATCAAGATGTCCCACTTGAAGCCCTACATGAGAGAGGCCAGGGAACAAGACAGTCTTTATCTCTTGCAAGGCTCAGTGGTGGCAGATCACAACTACATTGGGTTGCCTGAAACTCCAGCTGGAGCCTACCAAACAAACATCCTGGTGGAAGATACAGCTGTCGGTATCATTGATAATGAATTACTGACGTCAAGCAGAGATCGTGACCTCTTAGAATATAGAAATGCCAAAAATCTTTCCATTGATAGAAGATCATGGTACTCTTGAAAAACAGACTTCAGTCTGCTGGACTCTTCAAACCAAGTTCTTAAGTACCTAAGTAAACACCAAAGTTCATTTAAAGTGCTTGTTTAGAATGTACAAATTCTTAAATATTGATATCTTATTCATTAAAATAGGTTGTATAGAACAAGTGTCTTGACACAGTCTTAATGACTAAATCCTGAAGGTTTATTTTATAACTATTTATCTAAAGTTGTGCTACACTTGAATGTCAGTATACATAATATAAAGTCAAAGGAAGCATAGAATATGTAGAATCCACTTTTTCTTCTGAAAAGGAAAACAGGGAAAGCACCCTCGCTTCTTAGGGAATAAATTATTCTAGCTCAAAAAAAAAAGAAAGAAAATAAAGGCCCGCTGCCTTTGATGCCTGTAATCCTAGCACTCTGGGAGGCTGAGGCGGGTGGATTGCTTGAGCTCACAGGTTTGAGATCAGCCTGAGCAAGAGTGAAACCCCGTCTCTACTAAAAATAGAAAAACTGAGGCAAGAGGATCTCTTGAGCCCAAGAGTTGGAGGTTGCTGTGAGCTATGACGTCACAGCACTCTACCCAGGGCATCAGCTTGAGACTCTGTCTCAAAATTAAAGTAAATAAACAAAATAATAGGGCAACAGCTTGAGACTCTGTCTCAAAATTAAAATAAACAAATAAATATAAATAAATAAATAAATAAAAGGTAGACATTGTCAGAGTGGATATCAAAGCAAGACTCAACTACATGCTGCCTACACAAAGCATGTTAAAACAGCAGATGCACAAAGAAGCCTTGTCGGAGCTTCCCTTAGCTAACTAAAGGCAGAGCCTTTTCTCAGTGAAGCTGCCATGAATCCCCCACTCTGGAGAGCTTCGAGCCAAGATGAGAAATTGCATAAATAAACATTATAAATACCGTCTTGCCTTCCATCTGTTCCCCTAAAAACCCATTTGTCTGTCCTAACAGCCCATTTTTTCCCATAGAAGCCCTTCTCCCTCTCTTTCTCCCAATAAGTTGGTATATAAATCCCTGCCTCTTGAGCTGTTCAGGGACCCTCCTCTTCATCGGAATGCTCCCACATGCATATTAAACTCATCTCCAGTTCATCTGAGTATTGTCAGTTAATTTACAACCCCCAGCCACTTAGATTTAAACTGAAAGAAGAAAAATTTGTCTCCTAAGGATATTTGCCTTATTCACAATATCGATGTTTGCACTGATTGGTGCAAAAGCAGTGATGGGTTAAAGTGCTGGAACCTAAGCACAAATCAGACTGCCGCTCCAAAGTGTCCTTGTAGACATCCTGTTGTTCGACAGCAAACAAACAATGGTTTCACCTAAGAATGACACCAGTGAAGCATTAAATCTCAACTCCTGGGCGGTGCCTGTGGCTCAAAGTGGTAGGGCGCTGGTCCCATATACTGAAAGCGGCAGGTTAAAACCCAGCCCCAGCCAAAACCCACAAAAAAAAAATAAATAAATCTCAACTCCTGAGTGCATATTTTTATAATATTTGATGTGATAAAATTTTAAGTACACATAAAGCACTGCTGTTGCATACTTTGCTGCATATTTTGATACAGCAATTGTCTTGAGTACAAGCTTGTACTCTATAGCCATTTTTTCCATCTTTTACTTGAAAGTAGGTAGGGCTAGCAGACAAATGACAATTATTCATACTTTAATTTAGTAGATATTTTCTCGAAAATAAATGAAGGCAGGCCAGGTGCGGTGGCTCATGCCTGTGTCCTAGCACTCTGGGAGGCCGAGGCAGGTGGATTGCCTGAGCTCATAGGTTGAGCCAAACTCTATAGCCATTTTTTCCATCTTTTACTTGAAAGTAGGTAGGGCTAGCAGACAAATGACAATTATTCATACTTTAATTTAGTAGATATTTTCTCGAAAATAAATGAAGGCAGGCCAGGTGCGGTGGCTCATGCCTGTGTCCTAGCACTCTGGGAGGCCGAGGCAGGTGGATTGCCTGAGCTCATAGGTTCGAGACCAGCCTGAGCAACAGCAAGAACTCATCTCTAAAAATAGCCCAGCCAGGCATCGTGGGCGCCTGTAGTTCCAGCTACTTGGGAGGCTGAGGCAAGAGAATCACTTGAGCCCAAGAGTTTGAGGTTGCTGTGAGCTGTGATGCCACAGCTCTCTACCAAGGGTGACAAAGTAGACTCTGTCTCAAAAAAATAAAATAAAATAAATGAAGGAGCCTATCACTTCAGTATTTTTCTGAAGGAGCTGGGATAGTTCACCCCAAAATATGACTCCGTGGTATAAAGCACTGGTCCCCAAATATTTTGGCACCAGGGATCAATTTCATGGAAGATGATTTTTCCATTGATGGGGAGAATAGTTTTATATGATGAGTCTGCAATCCATTGATTTAGTATGGTCTTTGTGCAGTCAAACCACTCAGCTAATGATTTTCTGTATTTGCAGCTGCTTCCCAGCACTAGCAACACTGCCTCAGCTCCACCTCAGATCCTCAGGCATTAGATTTTCAGTAGGAGTGTGCAACCTGAATCCTCGCATGCACAATTTACAGTAGGGTCCGTACTCCTGTGAGAATCTATGCTGCCACTGATCTGACAGGAGGTGGAGCTCTGGTGGTGATGAGACTGAGGGGTGTGGCTGTAAACATAGTTGAAGATGAAGCCTCACTAATTTGCCCACAGCTTACCTCCTGCTGTGCTGCCTGGTTCCCAGTAGGCCCCAGTCTGGTACCGGTCTGCCTGCTGCCCAGTGGGTAGAGGGCTCAGGTATAAAGAGTATTTTGAATTAACTGCCTTTAGAGATCTACAGGCCCCTGGAAGGGACTTTCCCTTTATCTGCATAACTACATGGACCCATTAAAAGAACAATCAGCCTCCAGTCCCCTCCCTGTTATCTCACTATATTGCAGGAATGAAAATCAAGAATGCAACCGGACCTAGCCCAAATCATCTTAAATATAATACCCAGTTCTCTCAAGGTTAATTTAATTTAAAAAGAGAATCATTTACAACTGCAACTATTTTTTGTCTCTAAATAGAATTACCTATATTCCTCATATCCCACTCCCCTCTAAAAAGAAGGTATAAAAATATTTAGACGTCATTGGGATGTTGTGTAATCACTGTGTGATTCTCCCCATGTCCATGATAAATAAACCTCTTCCTCCTATTTATTTATTTATTTATTTATTTATTTGAGACAGTGTTTCACTATATTGCCCTTGGTAGAGCACTCGTGGCATCACAGCTCACAGCAACCTCAAACTCTTACTCTTAGGCTTAAGCGATTGTCTTGCCTCAGCTTCCCAGGTGGCTGGGCCTATAGGTGCCCACCACAACACCTGGCTATTTTTTTGTTGTTATTGTTGTCATTGTTGTTTGGCAGGCCTGGACCCGGTTGGAACTAGCACCCTACCCGCTGAGCTACAGACACCAAGCCCCTCTTATTATTCTGCTTTAATTGTGAGTTGATCTTTCAGTAAACTTTGGGGGGAGAGGGGAAGTTTGTCCTCATTCCTACAGTTGCCAAGGATAAAATTTGAGCTTTCAAGCAAAAATAGAATTCTGGGGCACTCCCATCCACTATTGTGAATTTGACATCTTCCTGGCACTCGAAGACTTTTCTGATAAGATAGGTGATATTAATAAATCTGATTTATTAACATTGTGTGTTAAAATGTGGCAACTATTAAAATATCTGAATAATTTAGTGAACAGATATCTTCAGTGTTTGATGTTATAAAATCACATGTAGATAAAAGATCCATTCAGCATGCTAGTTAGACCACTGGATTTTACAGTAACAGAGTACAAAAAATTCATTGTTAGGTTTCCGTTTCCACACTGCAACTAAGTTTTAAGAAACTGTCAGTTGTAGTGCGAAGTTTCAATGTAGTATCTTAGAAGAGATACACAATTATCTGAAAAGGCTACTTTAAAAATTTTTATTTTTAGAGATGAGGTCTTGCTAAGTGGCCCAGGCTGGCCTTTGAAGAGGCAACAGGGAAACTTGCCCTTTTCCCCAAAAGTTAGCTGAGAAATTAACTCACAATTAAGGCAGATTAACAAGAAAAAGGATTTATTTACTGTGTGCAGGGATGGAAATCACAGAGTGATATAACCCACTATTCCAAAGGAGTCCAGATGTCTTCATACAGGCCTCTTAGAGCGGAATGGGGGAAACTGAGGGTTACAGGGCATAAATGGTTGCTAGGGAAGAAGAACTGATAAGGGAGAAGTAGATTGACTTGTAGAGTAACCTGTGAGACAGGTGTTTAATACTCAAAAGATTTGGCCAAGTCCACCAACATTCCTGATCCTTACTCCTGAAAAAAAAATTTTTTTTGAGACAGTCTCGCTCTGTTGTCCTCGGTAGTGTGCCATGGCAATCAGCCTAAGTCACAGCAACCTCGAACTCTTGGGCTCAAGGAAACTTCTTGCTTCAGCCTCCCAAGA
This sequence comes from Nycticebus coucang, assembly GCF_027406575.1. Lineage (NCBI taxonomy): Eukaryota > Metazoa > Chordata > Mammalia > Primates > Lorisidae > Nycticebus > Nycticebus coucang. The sequence goes on from NC_069783.1 coordinate 60,663,055, forward strand.
AGCTGGGACAATAGGCGCCCACCACAACACCTGGCTAGTTTTTCTATTTTCGGGTAGAGATGGCTCAAGCTGATCTCAAACTCCTGAGCCTAAGCAATCCACCCGCCTAAGGCTCCCAGAGTGCTAAGATTACACCCGGCCATTTTCCTGAAATATTTTGAGATAAAGTAAAGAGGGAAGGTGAGTCAATTGTACCCTTTGATCCTCTGATCAGGCCAGTCCAGTTTGTTTATGCAGATAGAGGGGAGGCTTCCTCCAGTGTTTCTTGACCTTGAATGGACTTCAATTAAAAATAGTCTTTCTTTATTAGCCAGGTGGGGTGGTTCATAATGTAATCCCAGCACTGTGGGAGGCCGAGGCTGGTGGATTGCTTGAGCCCACAGGTTGGAGACCAGCCTGAGCAAGAGCAAGACCCTGTCTCTAAAAATAGCCCAGCCAGGCGTTGTGGCGGGTGCCTGTAGTTCCAGCTACTTGGGAGGCTGAGGCAAGAGAATCACTTAAGCACAAGAGTTGGAGGTTGCTGTGAGCTGTGATGGCACAGCACTCTACCCAGGGTGACAAAGTGAGACTCTGTCTCTAAAAAAACAAAAAAAGCAAGACCACATCTCTAAAAATAGCCCAGCCAGGCATTGTGGTGGGCGTCTGTAGTTCCAGCTACTTGGGAGGCTGAGGCAAGAGAATCTCTTAAGCCCAAGAGTTGAGGCTGCTGTGAACTGATGCCATGGCACTCTACCAAGGACAACAAAGTGAGTCTCTGTCTCAAAAAAAAAAAATTTCAAGGCTCAGCGCCTGTGGCTCAAGCAGGTAAGGCACCAGGCACATACACCTGAGCAGGCCGGTTTGAATCCAGCCTAGGCCCGCCAAACAACAATGACAGCTGCAACCAAAAAATAGCCAGGCCTTGTGGCAGGCGCCTATAGTCCCAGCTACTTGGGAGGCAGAGGTAGGAGAATCACTTGAACCCAGGAGTTGGAGGTTGCTGTGAGTTGTGATGCCACAGTACTCTACCAAAGGTGATAAAGTAAGACTCTGTCTCTAAAAAAAAAAAAATTCAAATAGATCCTAAGATCAAAAAGCTTAAGTACTAGAATAATGTAATTAATAAACTTGATTTAATATATTGTAATATATGTTACATATCAAATTATACACAATTATAATGTGCTATTATTATATATTTTAAAAGTAATTCATGTAACACTTTTGTTTTGTGTTTTTTTTTAGAGGCACAGTCTTACTTTATCACCCTTGGTAAAGTGCTGCAGCATCACAGCTCACAGCAACCTCCAGCTCTTGGGCTTACACAATTCTTTTGCCTCAGCCTCCCGAGTAGCTGGGACTACAAGTGCCTGCCACAACACCCAGCTATTTTTTTTTTTTGAGACAGAGTCTCACTATATCACCCTTGGTAGAGTGCCGTGGTGTCACAGCTCATAGCAACCTTAGACTCTTGGGCTTCAGCGATTCTCTTGCCTCAGCCTCCCAAGTAGCTGGAACTACAGGCACCTGCCACAATGTCTGGCTATTTTTTTTTTTTTTTTGGTTGTAGTTGTCGTTGTTTGGCAGGCCCTGGCTGGGTTCGAACCCGGTACCTCTGGTGTACATGGCTGGCACTGAGCTAAAGGCGCCGAGCCAACACCCAGCTATTTTTTGTTGCAGTTTGGCTGGGGCCAGGTTCGAAACTGCCACCCTCAGTATATGGGGCTGATGCCCTACCCACTGAGCCACAGGCACCGCCCCCGTAACACTTTTGTTTAAACACTCATGGAACATTGTGATAATTGACCATGTATCAGGTCATCAAGAAAACTTAAATTGCCAATAAGAAAAATTACAAAGACCACATTATTAACATAATACAATAAAATTAAAAATGAACAACCAGTGGAATAGCCACAAAAATCCTGTTATCTGAGGAAACTAAAAACACCCTTTTGGTAACTATTGGGTTAAACAGATAATCAAAACTAAAATTACTAAGAAAATTAATGACATGGGCGGTGCCTGTGGCTCAGTCGGTAAGGCGCCGGCCCCATATACCGAGGGTGGCGGGTTCAAACCCAGCCCCGGCCAAACTGCAACCAAAAAATAGCTGGGCGTTGTGGCGGGCGCCTGTAGTCCCAGCTACTCGGGAGGCTGAGGCAAGAGAATCGCTTAAGCCCAGGAGTTGGAGGTTGCTGTGAGCTGTGTGAGGCCACGGCACTCTACCAAGGGCCATAAAAGTGAGACTCGGGCGGCGCCTGTGGCTCAAGGAGTAGGGCGCCGGTCCCATATGCCGGAGGTGGCAGGTTCATACCCAGCCCTGGCCAAAAAACCACAAAAAAAAAAAAAAAAGTGAGACTCTGTCTCTACAAAAAAAAAAAAAAAGAAAATTAATGACAATGAGAATACTTCATATCAAAATTGGTTGGAGGCAACCAAAGTATCAATCAAAAGACAATTAATAGCCTCAAAAGCTTTTGTTACAAGTCGAGAAGAATTGAAAACAATGGAACAAAACAACTCAAGAAGGGAGATAAAGAAGACTCTTAGAGATGACAGAAAAAGTCATCTCTAAAAGTTATTTCCATCCCACTTTTCTTTCCAAAATCAAACAAGAAAAGATTTTTTAAATAGAGTAGAAAACCCAATTTTCTACAAAACTAGAAAATGCTCAACATCTCTAACCTCAATCATGAAGATTACTTGCCACCTGCAATGAAATCAGGATCGAGTTGAAGGCTCAGTGCTCACTGATTATTAGGATATTTGGAGAAAGTAAACATGTGGTGATGGAGTGAATAGGGTAAGGTGGGGCTTATCAGAGGAACAGATGACAAGAGAGATAAGATTTGCAGATCTTGGGCTCTATGTTCTCTCCACACCTGCCCACTCTCACTCTCCATACAGAATTAGTCAGAGTGCTGCCCAAGATCCCAAAGATAGTGAGTCCTCAAAATATATTGCTCCTAGTGACTTGGAGGGGGCTTATGGTAGGTATGAGATAAGTGGAGATTGGTGAGATACTTTTCAGACTTTATTACTAAGAAGCTTGAAGTTTTTAGGATTCCCAGTTAAGATATCCACTTCAATGTAGCCAAATCCTGCCCATTCTGATCCAGGTTTAACAAGTGACAGAACTGGTATTCATCTTGCACTGGTCCATTTTTAATGACATTACACAGATAGATAGTTATCCACCAGGCCTAGCCAAAAGAGACAGTCTTAGATTGTTTAAAATTTGAGGATCTGGGCCCAGCATGGTGGCTCACACCTGTAATCCTAGCACTGTGGGAGGCTGAGGCGGGTGGATTGCCTGAACTCAGAAATTCAAAACTAGCCTGAGCAAGAGTGAGCCAGAGTGAGACCCTGTCTCTACCAAAAAAAGACGGGTGTTGTGGTGGGCACCTGTAGTCCCAGCTACTTGGGAGGGTAAGGGCAAGAGAATCACTAAAGGAAGAAAATAAAATTAAAATTAAATTAAAAAAACCCCCAAACTTCAAACTAGGGTGGTGCCTGTGGCTCAGTGAGTAGGGCACTGGCTCCATATACCAAGGGTGGTGGGTTCAAACCCGGCCCTGGCCAAACTGCAACAAAAAATAGCTGGGTGTTGTGGCAGGTGCCTGTAGTCCCAGCTACTCGGGAGGCTGAGGCAAGAGAATTGCTTAAGCCCAAGAGTTGGAGGTGGCTGTGAGTTGTAACGCCACGGCACTCTACTGAGGGTGACAAAGTGAGACTCTATCTCTTAAAAAAAAACTTTGAACTAAGATGAGTGAAACCCAGCTGAAAGCAAAAAAAAAAAAGCCCCCCCCCAAAAAAAATAGAGGAGTGGCACCTGTGGCTGAAAGGAGTAGGGCACAAGCCCCATAATCGGGTGGTGGGTTCAAACCCAGCCCTGGCCAAAAACTGCAAAAATAAATAAAATAAAATAAAAGAGAAGATGCCAAAGGCAAACTAAACAAACAAACAACAACAACAACAAAAAATAGAGGCTTGGCGCCTATGACTCAAGTGGCTAAGTCACCAACCACATACACCTGAGCTGGCAGGTTTGACTGCAGCCTGGGCCCGCCAAACAACAATGACGGCTGCAACTAAAAAATAGCTGGGTGTTGTGGCAGGCACCTGTAGTTCCAGCTACTTGGGAGGCGGAGGCAGGAGAATCACTTGAGCCCAGGAGTTGGAGGTTGCTGTGAGCTGTGATTTCATCGCACTCTACCGAAGGTGATAAAGTAAGACTCTGTCTCTAAAAAAAAAATAGAAAACTAGCCAATGTGGTGGCGATGCCTGTAAGTCACAGCTACTCTGAAGGCAGAGGCAAGAGGATTCGCTCACGCCCAAGAGTTTGAGGTTGCTGTGAACTATGACACCCAGGGTACTCTACCCAGGGCAACAGATTGAGGCTCTGTCTTAAAACAGAACAAAAAGATAAAATTTGAGCATCTGATACCAACATGTGCCCTCTCATTCTCTCCAGGCTGCCAGTGAAGGGAGGTGCCCCTCTTTCTGTTTCTTTTACCTCTGCGTTCACTGCTGCCAACACCTGCACGGCTTTCTCTGAGTAAGATCTTTATGGACATAGTTTGGGGAAGTAGCATTTTGTATGCTACACCAAACTGGTAGTTATCACAATGTGGTCATATTTCACTTTCATAGATGGGTAAGATGACTTTAAGCACCACTCAGCATATCCCCAGGGGTTTCTAGGAATGCCCAGAGTTAGGTCCCAGCAGCTCAGAAGGTGGTCTGCTTGGGTTCCTCCACTCAGCTTGAAAAGATTTTGTGTCAGAACTAAAAAGTTTTTAAGCATGAAGCATTTTCAAACCATACTTAGGCAATACCCACCCACAACTCTCCACTCCCCCCAAAAAACATACAGCTACTTCTAGGGAAACAAACTCTAAAGGGATAGGACTCTGCAAAAGCATAGACACTCTGTTACAGTATTATAGTAAGCAATTTAGCTGAAACATTTCCTGCTAACATATGCATACCATTAATGAACCAAGCAGGTGGTTTTCCTAGAACAAAGAGATATTATTTATTGCAAAACAGAAAACTGTTCCCAGCTTTGAAATAGCTTTCTAAATTTTTGTTTTTCAGGCTTCTGCCAAGCTCTGGGTAGCCTCCCCCAGAAATCTCTGAAAGGAGGCAGCTCCTTCCAAGCACTTAGCGTGAGTCTGGGAATTCAGCCTGTTGGCAAAGGAAGCTTGGTTACCCCTCATCACCTGCCCCAGGGATCCCTATTGCCTTCTCTCAGGGCTGCAGGGCCTCCATTACTCCAGAATGATCCATTAGAGGAAGGCTTTGTGAGGTTTGTGTGCTTGTGCTCAATCACAATTTGTAGGGCCAAATTAGGGACTCATCTGTCTACTAGCTATAGCCTGTGTTTGCAACTGAGGGCTACAAAAATGAACAAGGCAGAACAGAATGTTTGTGTGGTGCCAAAATGACACTCTACACATTATTTATTAATTGCAAAGAGAGAAATCGGGTGGTCGGAACTTCAGCCACGGATCAAACTTAGTCGCTAAGAGTAGGACACCCAACATATGTATTTTGATTGTGTGCCCTATGAAGTATAAAGTGTTGCTTGTGAAATCATTTTACCAAAGGGCAACCTGAATCGCCCAATCTCTATTTCAGGCATCCTCAAACTTTTTAAACAGGGGGCCAATTCACTGTCCTTCAGACCGTTGGAAGGCTGGATTATAGTTTAAAAAAAAAAACAAACTATGAACGAATTCCTATGCACACTGTGCATATCTTATTTTGAAGTAAAAAAACAAAACAAAACGGGAACAAATACAATCACACCGCCTCATGTGGCCCGTGGGCTGTAGTTCGAGGACCCTTGCGTAGGAAACACAGGTGAGAGAGGAACAAATAAAACTGCATCACCCAGGAACAAGCTGAATCCAGCTGACTTGGGTTGGCATTTTGGCTTTCTGTTAGGTAACTGTGAACTAAAATAAAACTTGTTTTTTGGAGCCAGAGTCTTACTTGGTTGCCCTGGGTAGAGGGCCATGACATCATATCTCACAGTAACCTCCAACTCTTGGGCTTGAGCAATCCTCTTGTCTCTGCCTCCTGAGTATCTGGGACTACAGGCATGCATCACTACACCCGGCTAGTTTTTCTGTTTTATTTTTAGAGACAGGGTCTCACTCTTGCTCATGCTGGTCTCAAACTCCTGAGCTCAGGTAGTCCACTTGCCTTGACCTCCCATAAAATAAAACCTTAAGTCCCCCTTGCTGAGTAGACCCCCCTCTTGGCCAAAGGGACCCTCCAAACCCTAAAGCTGAGTTGTTGGCACGAGAAGGTAGGTCAGGCACTTCATGCCTCCCTTCTGTTTCGAAGATTTTCTTTGTAACAATGAGGTATTTAATCATTAACCTAAGGTTCTACAAGACAAAGTGGAAACCATACTTGCAGGCCATCAATTTACTTAACAGATCACTTGAGTTTCAGGAGTGTCTGGTGGCTTGTGTCTGATTAACAGTCATCCTTATCTTAAATTAAAACATGCCAAGCCTTTAGACAAAGCTTCATTTCTTTAACTAATTACAAATCAAAGAATCTTTAAACCCACCTATAAGCCCCCTCCCTTTGAGGGATAGGTAACTTAGCCTCTCTGAAACTCAATTTTCTCTTCTGTAAATGGGCACAAGTTCATTATAACAGTGCTTTCCCAGGCACTCAGATCTGACCTTGTCAAATAATGATGCATTAAAAACACAAACAAAAGAACATCAACACACATATACACATTTAGACACAAACAGTATGACATTCTGTAAGAAAATGGCCTGAATTTTTAAAAAACTCAATATTATAAATAATAAAAATAGTTGGGAGATTGTTCTTTCCCCTTGCCCTCTGAAAGTTCACTGAAAATCAGCTGACAAAAGGTGAGTTAATAGGAGAAAGGGCACGCAACATTTATTTTAATATGCATCGCCCAGGGGAGTCATAGGAAAATGATTACCCAATGACCCAGTGGTATATAGAAGTTTATATATCCTTCTTCATAGGAGAGGAGAGAGATGGGGACTGTGGAGAATTCTTTTGAGGGATAATAAATGATTTGCAGGGGAGATGAATGAGTCCAATGAACAATGGCCGGGGACCAAGTTTCTCTGGGTTCTGGGGGAAGATGGTCCCAGGTTATGGATGAGTGAGGGGAAGACAGCACGCCAAGCGAAGGCTGTCTTGTTATGCAAATAGAACTCTCTCAGGTAGTCTTGGAGTTGCCCTCAGAGAGAACAGATGGTAGCCTGTGGTTGAGGTAATCTTTTTTAGATCTGGACAAAGAGTGGGGGAACTCAGAGAAAGCCTAGCTATTTATTTCACTGCTGTAGATTTTTCTGCACAGATGTAAATCTCCTGACTGCAGACCCCAAAATGCATCAAAGAAGTATATTTTGGGGTGAAATGTTTTGGGTGTCCATAAATGTCCCATTTGAAACTTCATATTCAGAAAGTTTCGCGTATTAAAATTAGGATTGGTATCTATGGAGAGAGAAACTAAGTTAGTAATAGAGTGACGAGGGATCTGCAAAGGGAGGAAAGAACAGGGATTAGAATGAATATGTAGAAAAGAACAAATCAAAGCACTTTCCTCTTACACATAGTTAAACTGGTTTCACATTTCTGGGAAAAGGCTAATCCAATTACATAATTATGTCTCATTCCAGAAGTTGTTACTGCAAATGGGTCCTCCAAGCTAGGCCTCCATATTGATGCAGGCAAACAGATCTTTGATAAGAGCTATTTCTACAAAAACAGAAGGAAAACAAAGGTTAATGAGTGGAATACTATCTAACCAGTTTTTCTAGAGCCTGGAGAGACTCTAGAAAACTGTTGCAAGATTAGTGGCAATCTGACTGATTTTTCTGGTTTGCAGTTTGTGTGTACAAAGTTTGTCAACGTAAAAGTTGTTATGGTGATTTTTTCTTCAAAGCCCCAAGTTGACCAGCTTTAGCTTGTAGGCCCTTAGGAAAAAGGAGGTGTTAATTTCTAGTGATTCCAAGTCAGAAGCCTGGGACAAAAACTGTAAAAGTTAGTCTTCCAGGGGTTTTCAAACTACGCCCCCCAGGCCACATGAGGTGGTGTGATTGTATTTGTTCCCCTTTTGTTTTTTTACTTCAAAATAAGATATGTGCAGTGTGCATAGGAATTTGTTCATAGTTTTTTTTTTTTAAACTATAGTCCAGCCCTCCAACAGTCTGAGGGACAGTGAACTGGCCCCCTGTTTAAAAAGTTTGAGGACCCCTGGAATGGTTGTATTAGAGAAAAATAAAAATTCAGGATTCATGGAGGCTGGAAACAATTATAAGAGGGACTTTACCTTACAACTGTAATCAATGCAACCTAATTCTTTGTCCCCTCAATGAATCTCAAACAATAAAAAAAAATTTCATGATTCAGTCTAGATAATACACAATGCAGAAACAACTCAGAATCTAGTAACAGGTACACTATAGTTTTCTTCTGAAATATATATATTTTTTTCCCTAGTCAACCATACATTCCAAAGATATTTACAAGATTAATTTGGTTACAAAATAAGTTTAGCTGTATTAACTGGGGCCTGGTTATTTGAGTTAGGAACTGTTGGGGGAAAAAGCATCAAAATAAGGGAATTATCTGTGGACAAGACATAAAATGGCCATGGTTAAAGACACAACTGGTAGAGAAATTTGGTTATTTTCTGTGGCCTGCAAATTTACATAATCACCATAAGTATCAGGTTTTCAGGAATCTCATATAATTTTGGAAAACATGTTAATTATATATCTGTACAAATATAACTAAAAAAAGTTAAATGTCATTTATTCAACATATCAAATGAATGCATTTATTATCTCCCTTTTAAATGTTTCAGGGTCCTTTGGAATATCCCAAAGTGGTTTGATATCAAAAAGACTTAATTTAGAATTTGAAGTTTAATTTTGGGAAGCCTGTCAAATATGTCAAAGGTTGAAAACACTTGATCAAAGTAGGGAAGGCTTAAAACACTTTATCAAAACAGGATCACAGGTCAATGTAGACTAATATTATTAATTTAGCCAACTGTTTTTCGTTGTTTCTTTTTGTTTGTTTGTTTTTGTTCTTTTGAGACAGAGTCTTACTTTATCACTCTGGGTAGAGTGCTGTGGGATCATAGCTCACAGCAACCTCAGGCACAATTTAGCCAACTGTTAATTTAAAAAAATTTTAAAAGAAAAAAATCCTAGGCTGAGTGTGGTGGCTCATTCCTGTAATCTCAGCACTCTGGGAGGCCAAGGCCGGTGGAGTGCTTGAGCTTGTAGTTTGAGACCAGCCGGAGTAAGAGAGAGACCCCCCTCTCTAAAAATAGACAGGCGCTGTGACAGGTGCCTGTAATCCCAGCTACTTGGGAGGCTGAGGCAAGAGAATTGTTTGAGCCCCAGTGTTTGAGATTGCTGTGAGGTATGACACCATGGCACTCTACCAAGGGTAAGAAAGTGAGACTCTGTCTCAAAAAAAAAGAAAAAAATCTTGGATATTTTTGTAGTTTGCATACAAACATTGTCCCCATTTTTCCCCCTACTTTTAATACTTACATTTAAACTGATATTATTTACCAAAGATTACTGAAGTTGCATGAACTTGAAAAGCTCAATAAATAAATTTGGTATTTATTTATTTATTTATTTTTGAGATAGAGCCTCAAGCTGTCGCCCTGGGTAGAGTGCCGTGGCATTACAGCTTACAGCAACCTCCAACTCTTGGGCTTAAGCGATTCTCTTGCCTCAGCCTCCCAAGTAGCTGGGACTACAGGCACCCACCACAATGCCTGTTATTTTTTGGTTGTAGTTGTCATTGTTCTTTGGCAGGCTCTGGCTGGATTTGAACCCGCCAGCTCAGGTGTATGTGGCTGGTGCCTTAGCTACTTGAGCTACAGGCACCAACCCAGCATTTGGTTTTTAAATTCAACTTATGAATGCTTATTTATTTATAAGTCAATTTGGAACCATATAGACAATATACGAACAGGCAGATACATATGTATACATAAAAATATAGATAAACATAAATAATAATTTTATAGCTTTGATTAAAGATTTTAGCCATGAGATAGGTAACAATTTTTTTTTTTTTTGATATAGAGTCTCACTTTGTTGCCCTCCATAGAGTGATATGGTATCATAGCTCACAGCAACCTCAAACTCTTGGGCTCAAGTGATCCCCTTGCCTCAGTCTCCCAAGTAGCTGGGACTATAGGCACCCACCACAATGCCCAGATATTTTTTTAGAGATGGGTGTCTCGCTCTGGCTCAGGCTGGTCTCAAACTCATGAGCTCAGGCAATCCACCCACCTTGGCCTCCCAAAGTGCTAGGATTACAGGCCTGAGCCATTGAGCCGCCAAGATAGATAACACTTATGAGTTTTTTTTTTTTGTAGAGACAGAGTCTCACTGTACCGCCCTCGGGTAGAGTGCCATGGCATCACACAGCTCATAGCAACCTCTAACTCTTGGGCTTATGCGATTCTCTTGCCTCAGCCTCCCAAGCAGAACACTTATAAGTTTAAAAGGACAGTTGGGGCTCGGCGCCTGTGGCTCAAGTGGCTAAGTCACCAGCCACATACACCTGAGCTGGTGGGTTCAAATCCAGCCCAGGCCCGCCAAACAACAATGACGGCTGCAACCAAAAAATAGCTGGGCATTGTGGCGGGCAGAGGCAGGAGAATCGCTTGAGTCAGGAGTTGGAGGTTGCTGTGAGCTGTGATGCCATAGCACTCTACCCAGGACAACAAAGTGAGACTCTGTCTCAAAAAAAAAAAAAAAAAAGACAGTTGGAGGGCCAGTCATGGTGGGGTTTTTTTGTTTGTTTTTGAGACAGAGTTTCACTTTGTCACCCTCGGTAGAGTGCCATGGCATCACAGCTCACAGCAACCTCAAACTCTTGGGCTTAAGCGATTCTCTTGCCTCAGCCTCCCAAGCTGCTAGGACTACAGGTGCTGGCCACAATGCCTGGCTATTTTTTGTTGCAGTTGTTGTTGTTATTTAGCTAGCCTGGGTGTATATGGCCGGCAGCCTACCCACTGAGCTACAGGCACCTCCAACACCATATATTTTTCTAGTGGTAATCATACATATGCCATGGTGAAATTTGTGTTTTGTGCTTTCCCAGTGACAGAGCATTCTTATGAATCATAGTCTGTAAGTGGAGCTATCAAAAGGTGGAAAGAAAGTCATGGTGTATTTTTAATGCATTTTAACATGCAGCATTTTGTGGTATTTTTAGATCACCACAGAGAAGAACTTACTGTCATCTTCTTCCTATATCTAGCATGAATCTCTTTTTCTCCTGAAGAAGGCCATTCTGCTTTTTGAAATACAAAAGAACATCAACTATTCTGGTGAAGTATCCAAAGAGGACTGTGAAAAACCTTTACAAACTAGGGTAATAATTTTTAAAATGCTTTCCAATTTCTAGCCAGAGAAGAGAAAGAGTTTAAACTTTGCAGAGTTCAAATCACGATGGATGGTCTCTGGCTGTCATTTCACATCACAAGACTGGGAATTAAGAGACTGCCTAAAGGCGGAGACTGGGAAACGGACATGCTATGTACTGAATTTTGTCTCCCCACCCCCATTCATATGTTGAATCCTTAATCGCCCAATCCAGTGGCATTTGGAGATGGTATCTTTTGGGGAGATAATTAGGATTGGATGAGGTCATGAGGTTGGTGCCCTCATAATGGGATTAGTGTCTTTATAAGGACAGAAGCCAGAGAGCTTGCTCTCTCCACAAGGAAGAGGTTATACAAACACACAGCAAGCTGGTGGCTGCCAAGAGAAGAGGTTTTCCAGAAAGAAACCTGTCTTTCTGGCACCTTTATCTTGGACTTCCAGCCTCCAGAACTATGTATGAGAAATAAATTTCTAGCTGGGTACAGAGGCTCACATCTGTAAGCCTAGCACTCTGGGAGGATGAGGTGGGAGGATCCTTTTTTTTTTTTTTTCAGTGTCTGGACAGAGTTTATTGACAGAAGGATTGATCAAAAGAAGGAGAACAGAACTTCTGGCAGCAGAGGGGGAACCCAAGTGGGAAGCCCCCTGAGAGAATCCCTTAAGCATAGGAGTTTGAGACCAGCCTGAGCAAAAGCCAGACCTGTCTCTAGCCAAAATAGAAAAATTAGCCATGTGTTGTGGTGAGCACCTGTAGTCCCAGCTACTCAGGAGGCTGAGGCAGGAGGATCACTTGAGCCCAGGAGTTTAAGATTGCCGTGAGCTAGGCTGATGCCAGGGCACCCTAGCCTGGGCAATAGAGAAAAAAAAAAAAAAAAAAAAGAAGGGGGCGGCGCCTGTGGCTCAGTGAGCAGGGCGCCAGCCCCATATACCAAGGGTGGCGGGTTCGAACCCAGCCCTGGCCAAACTGCAACAAAAAAATAGCCGGGTGTTGTGGCGGGCGCCTGTAGTCCCAGCTACTCGGGAGGCTGAGGCAGGAGAATCGCCTAAGCCCGGGAGTTGGAGGTTGCTGTGAGCTGTGTGACGCCACGGCACTCTACTGAGGGCAATAAAGTGAAACTCTGTCTCTACAAAAAAAAAAAAAAAAAAAAAGAAGGAAGGAACGAAATTTCTGTTGCTTAAGCCACTTAGTCTCTAGTATTTTCTTTTAGCATTCCAAAGTGATTAATATAATCTGGTGTCCTCCCATCATTCAAAGCCAGCAAACAGGTAAACATAGACCTTTTAAAATTTTTTCTGGGATAGAGGTTTGTTGCCCAGGCTAGAGTGCCCTGGCATTAGCCCAGCTCACAGCAACCTCAAACTTCAAATTCCTCAGCTCAAGTGATCCTCCTGCCTCAGTCTCCTGAGTAGCTGGGACTACCGGTGCTCACCATAATGCCTGAATAATTTTTTCTATTTTTTTGGTAGAGATGAGGGTCTCATTCTTGCTCAGGCTGGTCTTGAACTCCTGAGCTCAAAAAATCCTTCTGTCTTGGTCTCCCAGAGTGCTAGGATTATAGGTGTAAGCCACAGTGCATGGCTAACATAGAGCTTTCTTAGGCCAGCCTCTCCACTGCAAAGTGTGGTCACCTAAAAGTAGTATGAACATTGAGACAATGTAAGAAAGGAAAGATGTATGCGTAACATGGTAAAACCAAATGGAGGCTTGATGAAACTCAAAACTAGGAAGTTTATTTATTTATTTATTTTTTTGAGACAGAGCCTCAAGCTGTCGCCCTGGGTAGAGTGCTATGGCATCACAGCTCACAGTAACCTCAAACTCCTGGGCTCAAGCGATTCTCCGCCTCCCAAGTAGCTGGGACTACAGGGGCCCGCCACAATGCCTGGCTACTTTTTTTTTGGTTGTAGTTGTCATTGTTGTTTGGCAGGCTCAGTCTGGATTCGAACCCACCAGCTCAGGTATATGTGGCTGGCGCGGAGCCTAGGAAGTTTATTTTAAAAAATTGCAACATGCAGCCTGTTTTTGGATTTCTTTGCTGGCTGAAATGTGGAGATTATGAGCTGACATCCACTGCAGGGATATTTTGCTGGCTTAGCCAGTTTCTTTCTTTCTTTTTTTTTTTTTTTTTTAAGAGAGTCTCACTTTGTCCCCTCAGTAGAGTGCAGTGGCGTCACAGCTCACAGCAACCTCCAGCTCTTGGGCTTAGGCGATTCTGTTGCCTCAGCTTCCCGAGTAGCTGGGACCACAGGCTCCCACCACAACACCCAGGTTTTTTTTTTTTTTTGTGGTTTTTGGCCGGGGCTGGTTTGAACCCGCCACCTTCGGCATATGGGATGGGTGCCCTACTCCTTGAGCCACAGGTGCCGCCCAACACCCAGGTATTTTTTGTTGTAGTTTGGCTGGGGCCAGGTTTGAACCCACCACCCATAGTATATGGGGCTGGCGCCCTACTCACTGAGCCACAGGTGCTACATTGGCTTAGCCAGTGTCATGTAGCTGCTGTGGTATCAACTACTTGCAGTTGCTGCTAAGAGTACCTCTTGAGAGTCCCTGTCATTTTGTGACACGACTAAGTGCCACAGACTATAGACTGTATTAGTGAAGTAGCATACAAATTACCTGTGCCAAAAAGGTTTGCTTTGCCTTTGGGAAAACAGGTGTCCTGTATGAGGAAATTATTATTATTTTTAGAGGCAGAGTCTTACTTCGTCACCCTTGGCAGAGTGCTGTGATGTCATTGCTCACTGCAATCTGAAACTCTTGGGCTGAAGTGATCCTCTTGCCTCAGCCTCCTGAGTAGCTGGGACTATGGTGCCTACCACAGTGCCTGGCTATTTTTCTTTTAGAGGTGAGGTCTTGCTCTGGCCCAGGCTGGTCTTGAGTCCCTGAGCTCAAGTGATTCACCCACCTTAGCCTCCCAGAGTGCTGGGATTACAGGTGTGAGCCATTGCTCCCGGCCATGGCGTCACAGCTCCAGCAATCTCCAGCTCTTTGGCTTAGGTGATTCTCTGGCCTCAGCCTCCCAAGTAGCTGGTAGCTGACACTACAGGCACCCGCCACAATGCTCGACTGTTTTTTGTTGCAGTTTGGCTGGGGCAGGGTTCGAACCTGCCACCCTGGGTATATGGGGCCAGCGCCCTACTCACTGAGCCACAGGTGCCGCCCTACAAGGAAATTCTTTTTTTTTTTTTTTTTTTTGTAGAGACAGAGTCTCACTTTATGGCCCTTGGTAGAGTGCCGTGGCATCACACAGCTCACAGCAACCTCCAACTCCCGGGCTTAAGCGATTCTCTTGCCTCAGCCTCCCGAGTAGCTGGGACTACAGGCGCCTGCCACAACGCCCAGCTATTTTTTTTGGTTGCAGTTCAGCTGGGGCCGGGTTTGAACCCGCCACCCTCGGTATATGGGGCCGGCGCCTTACCGACTGAGCCACGGGCGCCGCACTACAAGGAAATTCTTAATCAAGAAATAAATATGGGGGTGGTGCCTGTGGCTCAAAGGAGTAGGGCAGCGGCCCCCATATGCCCGAGGTGGCAGGTTCAAACCCAGCTCCGGCCAAAAACAGCAAAAAAAAAAAAAAAAGAAAGAAAGAAATATGGGTTTGGCGCCTGTGGCTCAAATGGCTAAGGCACCAGACACATATACCTGAGCTGGCGGGTTCGAATCCAGCCCAGGCCCGCCAAACAACAATGACTGCAACCAAAAAATAGCCCTGCATTGTAGCAGGCGCCTGTAGTCCCAGCTACTTGGGAGGCGAAGGCAGGAGAATTGTTTGAGCCCAGGAGTTGGAGGTTGCTGTGAGCTGTGATGTCACAGCACTCTACCCAGGGCAACAGCTTGAGGCTCTGTCTGAAAAGAAATAATAATAATAATAATATAAATGTGATAAATTTAAGAGCAATTTCCAATTTAAGAGCTGTGTGACAAGCAAAAAATTCCCTGTCTCTTCCTCCATTTTGCTCTATATTTATACTGTTCTTTCCCATGTGTGTAGGGAGAAGAACATTTTACTTTTAAAAACAAGCCAAAGTGGCTCAGCACCTGTAGCTCAGCAGCTAGGACACCAGCCACATACACCAGAGCTGGTGGGTTCGAATCCAGCCCAGGCCTGCCAAACAACAATGACAACCTCAACCGAAAAACAGATGGGCGTTGTGATGGGTGCCTATAGTCCCAGCTACCTGGGTGGCTGAGGCAAGGGAATTGATTAAGCCCAAGAGTTTGAGGTTGCTGTGAGCTGTCATGCTACAGCCCTCTACCCAGGGTGACAGCTTGAGGCTCTGTCTCAAAAAAACAAAAAACAAACAAACAAAAAAAAACAACAACAAGAAAAAGTACACTCTGGGAGGCCAAAGCAGGTGGATTGCTTGAGCTCACAGGTTCAAGACCAGCCTGAGCCAGAACAAGGCTTTGTGGCGGGCACCTGTAGTCCTAGCTACTCGGGAGGCTGAGGCAAGAGAACTCCTTAAGCCCAAGAGTTTGAGGTTGCTGTGAGCTGTGATATGTCAGGACTCTACTGAGAGCAACAAAGTGAGACTCTGTCTAAATAAATAAATAAATAAACAAACTAGCTGCTGCCATTCTAGAGAAGTGTCTTATTTTATATGACAGGAAGGGCTCTTACTTTAGGAAAAGACCTCTTGGGTTGTTGAAGGTAAGCAGGGAAGAATGGGCCAGGGCTGCCCAGAGTAATTAGATATGGAGCCTTTAGTAGATAATTTTGAATTGCCCTGCCTAGTAAGATGGAAAGAATTTTGAATTTCTAGAGATGGCCCTGGAGAAAGGGGATGGGTTGTGGGAGAGAAGGGAGAGACTGACTTAATGTTCAGGTAGCCCACCATGAGGGCTGAGAAAGGGAGAGCCAACAAAACACTGGAAAAGGCAGGCATGCTGTGGGCCCTGCTAGCAAGGGTAGAAAATGGCTGTGCAGGGCTGCAAAGTAAACTCCCTCCAAACCTTAATAAAGACCTGCTGCACTCGGCTGCATTCAGTGAGTGATGGCTCTGGGAAGTCAAGAGGAAGCTGACTCCCACAGTAGGACCAAGGGAAGGCTAGTCACAGTGTAAGGTATAGGGGTTCTGTGAGAATAAGAAACTGGAAGGAGGCCAGGCGCAGTGGCTCTTACCTGTAATCCTGGCATTCTGGGAAGCTGAGGTGGGGGGATTTCTATAGGTCAGGAGTTCAAGACCAACCTAAGCAAGAGTGAGACCTCGTTCCTCCCAAAAATATTAATAGAAAAAATTAGCTAGGTGTATTGGTGCACCCCTATAGTCCCAGCTACCTGGGAGGCTGAGGCAGGAGGATTGCTTGAGCCCAGGAGTTTGAGGTTGCTGTGAGTTAGGCTGATGCCACAGCACTCTAGTCTAGGCAACAGGGCAAAGCTCTGTCTCAAAAAAGAAAAAAGAAACTGGAAGGAGAAGTGGCCACTGCAAGCCCCCCAGAAATGTACATCTTGAGCTATTTAGATGCAAAGGTTAATAGAAAGGACAACTTGCTGTGACTAAACTTCCCAGCCCTTATCTAAGTCACCTGTAGTAAGGGTGCCTTGTACTCTTGGTACATTCAGGCAGAGGCTAGGGATGGGGTGTCCAGAAGAGGGAGGACACACCCACAACTCTTCACTTGTGCACCCTCTGGGGAAAAGTCAAGCCCCGAATCTGAAAATGGGGTCAAAGTCTAAGTGGTAACAGATTTTGATGCTCTCGTGGTCTAACTTTTGAGGTGTCTGAGGGTATGGACTTGACAGGTAGACAGATGAGCTGGCTTTCATACTTCTTAAATTCCTTATGTTGATCCCCTTTCTTTTATAGTTAGCAATGTCATTTTGTTTTTTTTGTTGGTTTTTTTTCTTTTTTCTGAGACAGAGTCTCACTATGTCACCCTGGGTAGAGTGCTGTGGTGTCATGGGCTTAAGCAATTCTCTTGCCTCACTCTCCCAAGTAGCTGGGACTACAGGCACCTGCCACAATGCCTGACTATTGTCATTGTTGTTTAGCTGACCAGGGTCGGGTTCGACCCTGCCAGGCTCAGTGTATGTGCCTAGCTCCCTACCCATTGAGCTACAGGTGCTGCCCAGCAATGCCATTTTGAAAGCCTGCTACGACTGGACTGAGAGGGTGTCAAATATAATTTTTAAAACCTTAAGAACATAAGTGAGCCCTTGTCCAAGATTTATTTATTTATTTATTATTTATTTAAGACAGTGTCTCACTCTGTTGCCCTATTCAAGGGTGCCGTGGCTTCACAGCTCACAGCAACTTCCAACTCCTGGGCTCTAGTGATTTCCTGCCTCAGCCTCCAGTGTAGCTGGGACTACAGGCCCCCGCTACAATGCCTGGCTAGTTTTTCTATTTTTAGTAAAGATGGGGTCTTGCTCAGGCTGGTCTTGAACTCCTGCGCTCAGGAGATCCACCACCTTGGCCTCCCAGAGTTTTAGGATTACAGGGGTGAGCCACTGTAACTGGCCTTGTCCAAAAATTTTTTAGCTTCCTAATGAAGGAACCAGCAGGATGACAACCTAAGTTCAAAGGAGAACAGGCTGAAGTATACATAATCAGTGAAAAGAAAAATGCTGAAGACAATAGCCAAGTCAGATATAAACTGGTTAGAGTCCTCACAGAGCAATCAAACCGCAAACTTTGGGGTTATCTTTTCTAACAAATCATTTACATCTCCACCAGAAAAAAAAGAAAAGAAAAAAAAGCCATTTACAAACTTAGCAATCTTTTACACATTAAATCTAGCTTTGCAGAGCCTAGCTAGATTAATTGTAAATAGTAGCTCAAACAAAGTTATACCCCTTAAAAAATCAGATGACTCTTAGGTTGTTACTCAATACTCAGAGTCATGTGCCTTTGAAAGGCATGCAGTAATCCTGTGCTGAATTCCCAATTTTTGCATAATTTTTCTCAAGAGGAAGGGAGTGGACTACTGTCCTCGTTTAAGTCAGAGAGCTAAATGCCAGCCATGAAGTCTCAGAGACACTATGGTGCGGTGGAAGTAATTAAGGAGAACAAAGCCCAGAGGTAGCTGAAGCTCAAGGAAGACAAAGAGGACTTCCTTCTCAGCCCTCCCTTCTGGGGATTCTTTTACTTTTAAAATGAGACCTTTCTGGTACTGATATTATAAAGGTACTTTGGGCTCAGTGCCTGTAGCACGGTGGTATGGTGCTGAGGCTGGCGGGTTCAAACCCACCTGGGCTGGCTAAACAACAACGACAACTGCAACAACAACAACAAAATAACCAGGTGTTGTGGCGGGCACCTGTAGTCCCAGCTACTTGGGAGGCTGAGGTAAGAGAATCGCTTAAGCCCAAGAGTTTGAGGTTGCTGTGAGCTATGACACCATAGCACTCTACTGACGGCAACATAGTGAGACTGTCTCAATAAAATAAAATAAAATAAAGGTACTGTTGGTCTCTTATTCACCGATGCCCTTGTATCAGCACTGCCACCCTTCAGCTAGCACTGGGCTCAAAGCATTATAGGGAATCCAAGCACTGCCCTATTCACTAAGGGTGAGAGGGTTAAACACAAAAGCCTCTTTGAGAATAGTTTGGCTATATCTATCAACATTTTTTTTAATTGTGGTAAATTATACATGACATAAAATTTACCATTTTGACCATGTTTAAGTGTACAGTTCAACAATATTAAGCACATTCACATTGTTTGTAACCATTACCACAATCCATCTCCAGAACTTTTTCATCTTCCCAAACTGAAATTCTAGTAGTAACTCCCCCAGCCCTCCGCAATCACCGTTTTTTTTGTCTCTATGAATTTAACTATTCTTTTTTTTTTTTTGAGGCAGAGCCTCAAGCCGTGGCCCTGAATAGAGTGCCGTAACATGATGGCTCACAGCAACCCTCCAACTCCTGGGCTTAAGTGATTCTCCTGCCTTAGCCTCCCAAGTAGCTGGGACCATAGGCCACAACGCCTGGCTATTTTTTGGTTGCAGCGTCATTGTTGTTTGGAGGGCCCGGGCTGGATTTGAACTCGCCAGCTTAGGTGTATGTGGCTAGCGCTTAGCCACTTGAGCCACAGGTGCAAAGCCAGAATTTGACTATTCTAAGTACATTGTGAAGTGGAATTGTGTAATACACATATTTGTCCTTTTGTGTCTGACTTATCTCACCTAGCGTAATGCCTTCAAGGTTTATTCATGTTGTGACATGTATCAGAATGTCATTCCTGGCTCGTCACCTGTTGCTCAGCGACTAGGGTGCCGGCCACATGAATCGGGCCTGGTGGGTTTGAACTCAGCTCTGGCCTGCCAAATAACAATGACCACTACAACCAAAAAACAGCTCTGCATTGTGGCGGGCGCCTCTAGTCCCAGCTACTTGGGAGGCTGAGGCAAGAGAATCACTTAAGCCCTAGAGTTTGAGGTTATATTGCTGTCCACTGGCCTAGTCAGAGACATGGAGGCAGACACTGCAGCCGAAATGAATGATTTATTAAGAGATAGCTGGTGCTTGCTTAGGCACAGCAGCAAATGGCCGTTCTTATTCACTTTTCTTATATACCCAAAATCATCAGATAGAAATAATCCAAGAAGAAGGAAGACAAAAGGTAAAAAATGCCTTATCAGCGTTAATCCAGCAAAGTGCGTACACACCTTTCTAAACCAAGAATATCTTGTTTAGAGATAAACAACAATGGAGATGAACCACAAAGGGCTGGGTTGTCTGTTCTGTTTGCCTACTTCTCTATATGATTAACTGAAAGTTTTTGTGTTAATAAAGGTAGGGGATTAAGTGCAACAGTCCATTGCCCCAGGCAGATGCTCTGTCTCCAGCTAGGACTTGGCAAGAGCCCTCCAGGATATTCTTTCTTTTAAGGCGTGACTGCCTGCATTTTTCAGCAAAGCTGCTTATGTGAGCTGGGGGAGAATATTCCCCCAAACTCATACTTAGCACAAGCACTGGAAATGTTCCTTCTCAGGGTCTCGTAACTTCAAGGAGCACAAATGAGACTGATTCACCTACAAGGGTGCAGTGGACTGTGCCCCTTCAAGGTTACTGTGAGCTGTGACGCCATAGCACTCTACTGAGGGCAACATAGTGAGACTCTGTCTCAAAAAGGAGAAAATGTCCTTCCTGTTTAAGGCTGAGTAATATTTATTTATATATATATGCCACATTTTGCTTATCCAGTCATCCATTGATGTCATCAATATTTTAAATAAACATACTTTTTTTTTTCTGAGATAGGGTCTCACTTTGTTGCCCAGGCTAGAGTGCCATGGCATCAGCCTAGCTCACAGCAATCTTAAACTCCTAGGCTCAAGAGATACTTCTGACTCAGTCTCCCAAGTAGCTGGGACTACAAGTACCTGCCAGAACACCTGGCTAATTTTTTTCTATTTTTAGTAGAGATGAAATCTAGCTCTTGCTCAAGCTGGTATAGAATTCCTGAACTCAAGGGATCCTCCTGCCTCGGCCTCCCAGAGTGCTCAGATTACAGGAATGAGCCACTACACCTGGCCTGAAAATACTCTTTTGACCCAGCAGTTCTATTTCAAGGACTTAGTTCTATAGATATACTTGCATACAGATATTAAAGGATGTTTATGGCCAGGCACAGTGGCTCATGCCTGTGATCTCAGCACTCTGGGAGGCTGAGACAGGAGGATCACTTGAGGCCAGGAGGTCAAGACCTGCCTAAGTAACATAGCAAGACCAAACACTCTAATTGATATACTTTTTTTATTTTTGAGACAGAGTCTCACTATGTTGCACTGGGTGGAGTACTGTAGCATCACAGCTCACAGCAACCTCCAACTCTTGGGCTCAAGTAATCCTCTTGCGTCAGCCTCCCCAGTACCTGGGACTTACAGGTGCCAGACACAGCACCCTGCTTGGTTTTCTTTGTTTGTTTATTTTTGAGACAGAGTCTCACTGTGTCACCCTTGCTAGAGTACTGTGGCATCACAGCTCACAGCAACCTCAAACACTTGGGCTTAAGTGATTCTCTTGCCTCAGCCTCCCAAGTAGCTGGGATTATAAGCGCCCGCCACAACTCCCAGCTGTTTTTTGGTGGCAGTTGTCATTGCTGTTTAGCTGGCCCAGGCCGGGTTCGAACCCTCCAGCCCGGGTGTATGTGGCTGGCGCCCTACCAACTGTGCTACCAGCGCCACCTGTTTTTACTTTATATTTTTTCAATTTTAGTAAGGACAGGGTCTTGCTCTTGCTTAGGCTGGTCTTGAAGTCCTGAGCTCAAGGGATACACCCACCTCAGGCTCCCAGAGTGCCAGCACTATAAGTATGAGCCACTGTGCCTGGCCCACTTGTGTTTTTTAACCACAACAGAGTTGGGTGCCTACCCTGAGAACAATTACCAAAATTGAGGATGAGCTTTGGACCAATTATGATTAATCTTCAGCTGGGTGTACTGACCCTGAATCAAATCAGGTTTGGGTCCACAAGAATGAAGAAGGCAGCTTGGCGTCTGTAGTGCAGTGGCCAGGATACCAGCCACATACATGGGAGCTGGCGGGTTCACATCAATCCTGGGCCAGCCAAACAACAATGACAACTACAACCAAAAAATAGCTGGGCAGGTGGTGCCTATGGCTCAGTGAGTAGGGTGCTGGCCCCATGTACTGAGGGGTGGCGGGTTCAAACCTGGCCCCAGCCAAACTGCAACAAAAAATAGCCAGGCGTTGTGGCAGGTGCCTGTAGTCCCAGCTACTTGAGAGGCTGAGGCAAGAGAATCGCCTAAGCCTAGGAGTTGTAGGTTGCTGTGAGCTGTGTGACGCCATAGCACTCTACCAAGGGCGATAAAGTGAGACTCTGTCTTTAAAAAAAAAAAGGAAGGGCGGCACCTGTGGCTCAGTGAGTAGGGCGCCAGCCCCATATGCCGAGGGTGGCGGGTTCAAGCCCAGCCCCGGCCAAACTGCAACCAAAAAATAGCCGGGCGTTGTGGCGGGCGCCTGTAGTCCCAGCTACTTGGGAGGCTGAGGCAGGAGAATCGCGTAAGCCCAAGAGTTAGAGGTTGCTGTGAGCCGTGTGACGCCACGGCGCTCTACCAGAGGGCGGTACAGTGAGACTCTGTCTCTACAAAAAAAAAGGAAAAAAAAAAAAAAAAAAAAAGGAAAAAAAATAGCTGGGTGTTGTGATGGGTGCCTATAGTGCCAGCTACTTGGGTGGCTGAGGCAAAGGAATCGCTTAAGCACAAGACTTTGAAGTTGCTGTGATCTGTGACGCCACAGCACTCTATCCAGGGCAACATAGTGAGACTCTGTCTCAAAAAAAAAAAAAAAAAACTATGTCCCAGCTTCCTATGCCATTTTGTTCTGTTTGGGTCCTCAACAGATTGGATGATGCCCTCTCATATTTTTGAGGGCATTGTCTTTACTTGATCTGTTGATTCAAATGCCAATCTCTTTGGGATGCGACACTGGCACAGACACACCAAGAGGTAATTTTTTTCCAAATATCTCTACTCCCTTAGCCTGGTCAAGCTGACACATCACACTAACAAAGTAACCATCAGATATATGTGTGTGTGTGTGTATCACAAAACTGGGATCGTATCATACATAATTAATATCCTATCTATTTTAATTAACATTTTATGATGAACTTGCTGTTCTCTTTGGCTCTCAGCTCCCTCCTCATACATGTCCAAAATGAAGAAAAGAAGCACAGAACACATCGCAGGTCTCGGGGAATTGATTAATTAAATAAAAGTCACTTTAGATTTGGGAGGTCCTTATTTCCTGTCTCCTGACTTCACTGGGGCCTACCAACTTAACATGCTCCACTAAAGAGCATCCTCCCAAACTCCCAGGACATTTTGACACTTAGGTAGAATGAGAACATGACAGAGAATACTATTCTCCCAGACTGTCTAGGGCTTGACATTGGGGGTGACCTCACTCTCTTAGAGAATCCCAACCTTACCCTTCTAGACCGCATCAGGACACCTATATCTCTATACAACCTGATAGCACCAACTGTCGCGCCGGATATACCTATATACATGCCTGGTGTTGGTGATAGGAGTTAATCCGTCTCCAAGGAGCTTTGCTCATTCCTTCAGTGTGTCACCACATTGGATTATAGAGAGGCATACACAGGTGCTGATAAGCTCTTTACAAACTGAAACTTTGAGCGCTCCAGATAGAAAGCTGTTTGTTCCTAGCCTACGTTTCCTGTTTATTCCATGAATCCACAGTACATTGTCACTTCAGATGGCCTTACTTTAGGAAAAACATTGTCTATGATAGTGCCATAGAGCATGTCTTTTCTTTGTTTGAGACAGGGTTAAAGCTCACTGCAACCTCAAAGTCCTGAGCTCAAGAGATCCTCCTGCCTCAGCCTCCCAAGTAGCTGGTTCTAAAGGTACCTGTCACGATACTCGGCTGATTTCTCTATTTTTAGAAGGGATAGGTTCTCACTCTTCCTCAGGCTGGTCTCAAACTCCTAAGCTCAAGAGATCTTCCTGTCTCGGCTTCCCAGAGTGCTAGGATTACAGACATGAGCACCACACGTGGCCTATTTTTATTATTTATGATTAATTTTAGTCATGGAGTTAGCAGAGACAAATGCCTATTGGCCATAGGGTTTAGAGCTATTATCTGATGACAGTTGACCTCAAAGCTCAACGTGAAAGAAAAGAAAAGGTAAAAGCAGATCCTTTCTTTTAATTCTGTCCATCTAGGCCAGGTGTCCTTAAACTGCAGCCCACGGGCCTCATGAAGCGGTGTGAATTGTATTTGTTCCTGTTTTTTTACTTCAAAATAAGATATGTGCGGTGTGCATAGGAATTTGTTCATTGTTTTTTGTTTTAAACTATAGTCCGGCCCTCCAACGGTCTGAGGGACAGTGAATTGGCCCCCTGTTTAAAAAGTTTGAGGACGCCTGATCTAGGCCCTGAAATTTAAATGACATCTTTTAGGAGATGGAGAGCCATAAAAGTGGCTTCTCTACGCTTACCTTTGTAAGCACTCCCTTGGCAGCTTGTGGCAGATTGTATTTTCCAAAGATGACCAGGACAAGTTCTTCCATCACCTGTGATCTTCTGCAATGTGACCCTGCCACTCTCTCATAGAAAGATGGGTCAAATTCTCCCCCCTTTGAATCTGGCTGGCCTTAGTAACTCTGTGTTAGGGTGCCAGACTTAGCAAATGAAAACACAGGATGCCTGGTTAAATTTGAATATCAGATTTTAAAAAGTGATTTTTTTTATACTTTCCATTCCATGCAATATTTGTACTTTCTCTGGCAACTCTACTGGCATATAACCAATGAATGTGGTAGAAAGGATGCTTGCGATTCAGGACTAGATTAGACGGAGACTTGAGCTTCTGTCTTGGTCTGTTAGAATACACTCTATTATAGATGCTCCTTCAGGATACTCCCTTTAGGAAATCTACAGCCATGCTGTGAGCAGCCCAAGCAGTCAAAGATCTCAGCTGAGGGCAGTGGCTATGACTCAGTGGGTAGGGCACTGGCTCTGTATACCGAGGGTGGTGAGTTCAAACCCGGCCCCGGCCAAACTGCAACAAAAAATAGCTGGGTGTTGTGGTGGGCACCTGTGGTCCCAGCTACTGGGGAGGCTGAGGCAAGAGAATGGCCTAAGCCCAGGAGCTGGAGGTTTCTGTGAGCTGTGATGCCACAGCACTCTATTGAGGGTGATAAAGTGAGACTCTGTCTCTAAAAAAAAAAAATCTCAGCTGAGTTCAGTCTTCAAGTCATGTCAGCCAAGCACCAGGTATGTGAGTGAAGAAGCTTCCAGAGCAGGCTTTTCAACAGGCTTTCTATGGTAATGATAATATTCAATATCTATACTGCCCAATATGGTGGACAGTAGCCACATAAATGTGACTAGTACCATGGAGTAACTGAATTTTAAATCTTATTTAACTTTAATTTCTTTTAATTCACATTTAAATAGCTGCATGTCTTTAGTGCAGTTCTAGGTGATTTCAGCACCCAGGCCTTAGAGCAGAGGTCCTCAAACTTTTTAAACAGGGGGCCAGTTCACTGTCCCTCAGACCGTTGGAGGGCCGGACTATAGTTAAAAAAAAAAACTGGGCGGCGCCTGTGGCTCAGTCAGTAAGGCGCCGGCCCCATATACCGAGGGTGGCAGGTTCAAATCTGGCCCCGGCTGAATTGCAACCAAAAAAATAGCTGGGCGTTGTGGCGGGCGCCTGTAGTCCCAGCTACTCGGGAGACTGAGGCAAGAGAATCACTTAAGCCCAGGAGTTGGAGATTGCTGTGAGCTGTGTGATGCCACGGCACTCTACCCAGGGCCATAAGTGAGACTCTGTCTCTACAAAAAAAAAAAAAAACTATGAACAAATTCCTATGCACACTGCACATATCTTATTTTGAATTAAAAAAAAACAAAACAAAACGTGAACAAATACAATATTTAAAATGAAGAACAACTAAAGTTAAATCAACAAACTTACCAGTATTTCAATGGGAATTATGGGCCTGCTTTTGGCTAATGAGATGGTCAATGTCTGGTTCCATATTTGTCACTGCTAGTCATAACAAGTGATGCAAGTGTGCATCAGTTAGTCCCCAGACTGAGAGGAGTTGTCGAGAGACAGAGAGGAGGGGAGTCGGAGAGTGCTGCACACATTCCACAAATGCGCACTGTAGCAGGGCAGGCAGCGGGGGCAAAAGCACCCGGAGGGCCAGATCAATGTCCTTGGTGGGCCTTCTGTGGCCCGTGAGCTGTAGTTTGAGGACCCCTGCCTTAGAGTGTCCCCACCTGTTTAAGTCTTCCTAACTGAAGCCCCAGTTACTATGATGCAGAGTCTAAATGCCTAACTCACAGAATCCTTGAGTTGTTTCAGTCAAGTGGCTATGTTTGGTGTGGTTTGTTCTGTAGTAATAGATAATCAGAACACAGTGAAATGTGCTAAGAGGAGACTAAGTAGATTGGTCCCAAGCCCAAAGGCCCCAGGGCCAGGAAGTGAGTAAACGAAAAGAACAGCCACAGGGGACCGAAGCCAAGGCCCTGAAAAGGAAGGATGTGTACCCCAGTGGTTAAATGGTGTCCTCAGGCCTGGGTGGGTGGAAGATCTATACCAGTCCAGGCTTTACCTCTTACTGGGAGTGAGACTTTGTTGGAGTCATGTTAAGCCTCAATTTCTTTCTTTCTTTCTTTTTTTTTTTTTTTGAGACAGAGTCTCAAGTTGTCACCTCGGATAGAGTGCCATAGCATCATAGCTTATAGTAACCTCTAACTCTTGGGCTCAAGTGATCCTCTTGCCTCAGTTTTTCTATTTTTAGTAGAGATGGGGGTCTCACTTTTTGCTCAGGCTGGTCTCAAACTCCTGAACTCAAGCAATCCACCTGCCTCAGCCTCCCAGAATGCTAGGATTACAGGCATGAGCCACCATGCCTGGCCAAGCCTCAATTTCTTAACCTGTAAAGCAGGGCTAAAATTACCTGCCCAGATTGGTTAACATGGTATCAGAGGATCAAATGAGCCTATGGAGTGAGGGTGCATGGTTTGCTTGTCACACTGGATCCACTTCTTTTGTTCCTGCTCAGTCCTCTGCTCCGCAGTAGCTCAGCAAATCAAACTATCACAGCTCTCTTTCAGTCACAAGAACTCTATCTTAGAAGCCAAATTTGTATTAAACACACATTCATCTTGAATTACGTTGCTCTGGAAAATTGCTAATTGCACCAGAAAAATCAACATTTTTGTCACATTTTGGACAAAACCTGTTCTAAAAACAACATTGTTTTTCTGTATATCCTGTGGTCCTAAGTTTCTGGGACATTCAGCTCTGGGTTGTAGCCTTTGCTGAAACTGGTTTTCAATGGCCATCATCTGGGTGGACTTAGGGGGCAAGAACCACTTGCCTGGATGGGCTGTCTTGGTCATGGTCTTCCATGGGAGGGGTCCCAGTGCTCTTTCAGATATAGAGGATGTCAAGGGAGTTGTTGCTCGAAACTGAATTCTGGCCAAAAAGGAAGAGTGCTCATCATGTATGATACTAAGGGAGGAGCATGGAAAATTGTATGTGGTCGATGCATTCTAGACTTCAGGAATGGCAATTTCAAAAAGTTCAGGAGAAAGATCAGTAGCCATAGGCATGATTCTGTGTTCTAAAATGGAACGAATGGGGACTTCAGAATGAGATAGCCATGGGTTTGAAATCTATTTTTGCCACTTATAGTTTTAAAGATCTTTGAGACTCAGTTTCCTCATCTGTAAAAGAGGTATAATACTTATCTCCCAGGATATTGTGAAGAAGAAATTAAGGCACAATAATACAGACATTTAATCATTTAAAATAAATTCAACACGTAATGACATAAACCAAATGGATATTCAGTAAATGAACAGATATTTGGTAAATGCAAGTATTCACCCCAAAGAGAAGATGGGTTTGGAAAGTTGGGGGCTCTAGAAAATGAAATTGGACAATGCAGCAGCAAATCATCTTGGTGAGGAAGGAAAAGGCAGGCCTCAGAAATGGCCAGAGATCTAATAGGGATGTGGTTTCACTTTTCTACCTACAAATAAGCAAAGATGAAAATAAGTAAAAGTGCCCACTGCTGAAGATGATTTGGGGGCTTGAATTCCCTCACTCTCTGGATGGGCAGGTGAATCACACAGACTTCTGCAAGTCCAATTTGAACAATTTCTCAGAATCTTAAAAATCCATCAGTCCTCCATCTTCAAATTAATCTTAAGGGAATAATAAGAAAAGTAAACCAAGTGGCACCCATATCTCAGTGGGTAGGGCATCAGCCACATACACCGAGGCTGGAGGGTTAGAACCCAGCTTGGCTGGCTAAAACAATAGTGACAACTACAACAACAACAAAAATAGCCAGGGGCGGTGACTGTGGCTCAAAGGAGTAGAGCGCTGGCCCCATATGCTGGAGGTGGTGGGTTCAAACCCAGCCCTGGCCAAAAACTGCACACACACACACAAAAAAAAAGCCAGGCGCTGTGGCAGACACCTGTAGTCCTGGCTACTTGGGAGGCTGAGGCAAGAGGATTGCTTCAGCCCAAGAGTTTGAGGTTGCTGTGACCTGTAACGCCACAGCACTCTATCCTGGGCGACAGCTTGAGACTCTGTCTCAAAAAGGAAAAGAAAAGTAGAACATTCACAGGTGCTGTTGATAAATAGTAAAAGATTAAAAATAGCCTAAATATCTAACAATAATAAATTGGCTAAATAATTGTCATAAATGTATGACAGAATAAATGTAACTGTAAATGCAGACAATGTATTTACTTTATTAAATCTGTATTTATTGACATGGACTAATGTTCAAAAAGTGTTATGTGACAGGCTGGGGCAGTGGCTCACACCTATAATCCTAGCATTCAGGAAGGCCGAGGCAGGTAGATTACCTGAGTTCCAGAGTTTGAGACCAGCCTAACCAAGAGTGAGACCCCCATCTTAAGAAAAAAAAAAGAAAAGAAAAAGGTGGCACCCGTAGCTCAGTGGGTAGGGCGCCAGCTACATACACTGAGGCTGGCGGGTTTGAGCCCTGCCTAGGCCTGCTAAACAACAATGACAACTGCAACAAAAAAATAGCCAGGCATTGTGGTGGGCACCCGTAGTCCCAGCTACTTGGGAGGTTGAGGCAGAGAATCACTTACGCCCAAGAGTTGGAAGTTGCTGTGAGCTGTGACACCATGGCACTCTACTGAGGGCAACATAGTGAGACTCTCTCTCAAAAAAAAAAAAAAAAAATGGCCAGGCCTTGTGGCAGGTGCCTGTAATCCCAACTACTTGGGAGGCTGAGACAAGAGGATTGCTTGAGCCCAAGAGTTTGAGGTTGCTGTGAGCTATGACACCATAGTACTCTACCGAGGGCAACAAAGTAAAATTCTGTCTCCCCCCCTAAAAAAAAGGCCAGGCATGGTGGCTCACACCTGTAATCCTAGCACTCTGGGAGGCTGAGGTGGGTGCATTGCTTGAGCTCATAGGTTCAAGATCAGCATGAGCAAGACTGAGACCCTGTCTCTACTAAAAATAGAAAAACTGAGGCAAGAGAATTGCTTGAGTCTGAGTTAGAGGTTGCTGTGAGCTCTGATGCCACAGTACTCTACCCAGGGTGACAGCCTGAGACTTTGTCTCAAAAAAAAAAAAAAGTTATAAATACTGGCTAGCAAATAATATAAATATTACATTTTCTTTTTAAAACATACATATTTATGTAATATAGACTTGAAAGATATTTGCTGTGGTTTGAATGTCCCCCCAAAGTTCATGTGTTGGAAAATTAATCCCCACTATGGAGGTGTTAGGAGATGTGGGACCTTTAAGAAGGGTTTAGGTCATGAGGGCAGAGCCCTCATTAATGGTTTAGTGCTACTGTCTTGGGATTGGGTTTGTTATTGCTGAATAGTTTCCTTATAAAGAACAAGTCTGGCTTCCTTTTATCTCTCTATCTCACCCTTTTGCCTTCTACCCTGGGATGATGCAGCAAGAAGACCCTCACCAGATGCTGGCCCCTAGATCTTGGACTTCCCAGCCTCCAGAACTGCTAACCAATACATATCTTTCTAATTTTTAGATTAATATTAGGGTACAGAAGATTAGATTACAGAAGATTAGGTTATTGTTTGCATTTGTGAGGTAGAGTCCCTCACCCAAGTGGTATGCATATACCCTTACATTGTGTCTATTAGGTGAGAGCATAGCAACCAAAAAATTTCTTTCTTTCTTTTTTTTATTTTTTTGAGACAATCTCACTCTGTTGCCCCAGGCTAGAGTGCTATGACATCAGCCTAGCTCATAGCAATCTCAAACTCCTGGGTTCAAGTAATCCTCCTGCCTCATACTCCCAAGTAGCTGGGACCACAGACATGTGCCACAGTGCCCAGCCAGTTTTTTCTATTTTTACTTTTTTTTTTTTTTTGGTTTTTGGCCAGGGCTAGGTTTGAACCCACTACCTCCGGCATATGGGACCGGCGCCCTACTCCTTGAGCCACAGGCACCACCCCAGTTTTTTCTATTTTTATTAGAGACAGGGTCTTACTCTTGTTCAGGCTGGTCTCAAACTCCTGGCTCAACCTAATCCTTTTACCTCAGCCTCCTAAGAGTGCTAAGATTATAGCCATGAGCCACTGCACCCGGCCAGGAGGGCTGGATTCTTAAATCTACCTAACACTACCAGGGCCTAGACCTTGAATATTTGGTGAAGGTGTTAGGCAGCAGGGGTCTGCTGAAAGATATGTTGGAACTCTCTGTATTCTCTTTATAACTTTTCTAAAAATCTAAAGTTATTCCAAGATAAAGTCTGTCTTAAAAATATAAGTAGAAGGCTCGGTGCCTGTGGCTCAAGCAGCTAAGGCGCCAGCCACATATACCTGAGCTGGCAGGTTCAAATCCAGCCCGGGCCTGCCAAACAACAATGATGGCTGCAACCAAAAAATAGCCGGGTGTTGTGGTGGGCGCCTGTAGTCCCAGCTACTTAGGAGGTGGAGGCAGGAGACTCGCTTGAGCCCAGGAGTTGGAGGTTGCTGTGAGTTGTGATGCCAAGGCACTCTACCCAGGCGACAGCTTGAGGCTTTGTCTCAAAAAAAAAAAAAAAAAATGAATAGAAGATTTGACCAGACACTTCACAAAAAAAAAAAAAATATGAATGCCCAATAAACATATTAAAAGGTGCTCAATATCATTAGTTATCAGAGAAGCATGCATTAAAACTGTATTTGCATATCTATTAGAATGCCTAAAATTAAAAAGTTTGACAAAACCAAGTGTTGGTAAGGAGGTGGAACAACTTGAACTCTCACACGTTCTTGGTGGAAATGTAAAATGGTATGAAGACTTTAGAAAATGGTTTGGCAGTTTTTTATTAAAGTTAAATATATTCTAATCAGGGGAACTAACATTTCCATTCCAAGGGAAATTCATCCCAAGAGAAATGAAAACATTTGCCCATGAAAAGACATACATGTGAATGTTCATGGTGTTTTTTAGAACAGCCCCAAACCAAAAACAACCCCAATATCTATCAGCTGATAAATGAATAAACAAACTGTGGTATAATCATATGGGATTACTATCCAGTAATAAAAATAAACAAATGACAATACACTCAAAAACTTGGCTACTGCTCAAAAACATCATGCCAAGCAAAGGAAGCCATATACAAAAGAGTACATGCTGTATGAGTCCATTGATGTGAAATTTCCAGGGCCTGGGGGTTCCGAGAAAGAACTGACTGCCAGGAGGCATAAAAAGACTTTTGGGGATGATGGAAATATTCTCTCACCTGATTGTGATGGGGGTTACATGACTGAATGAGTTTATAAAAACCAACAGATCTGTATACTAAGAAGGTATATGTATGTAAATTATACCTGGAATATTTAATTTAAGAAGTAAAGAGGAGGAAGAAAAAGGAATAAGAATAGCAAGAAACAGAAAGGGAAAAGACGATGAAGAGAAAGAAATTGAGGAAAAGGAGGAGGAAGAGGAAAAAGATTAGAAGAAAATTACCACACAGATATGATAATATCCTTCCAATCAGTTATCCACTATATGACTAAAGTGCCAGGGAGTATACTATAAAAAGTAGAAGGCCTGTCCCCTGTCTCTAGAGTAGTGGTTCTCAACCTGTGGGTCGCTACCCACAGGAACTGTTCTAAAAGCTCGTGGCAATAGGAAGGTTGAGAACCCTGTTCTAGAAGCTTACAATCTACTGGAGATGTGAAATTTTCTTCATGATTCCAAAGTATGGAGAATGACAAATCAAATCTCATCTGGCCTCTACCTACTATGTTGGTAGGAAATACAGTCTTACTGTTTGGCCCACCTCCCCGCCATCCTGGGACCTGTCCAGTTCATGCTGCATGTGAATCCCAGGCTTACATAGTTTTGGGGAAGAGTCCCTATGATTTTGGTTTTTTGTTTTTTTTTTTTTGAGACAGAGTCTTGTTCTGCTGCCCAGGCAGAGCACAGTGGATCTATCATAGCACATTGTAACCTTGAATTCCTAGGCTCAAGTGATTCTCCTGCCTCAGCCATTTGAGTAGTTGGGACACCAGGCGTACAAACCCACACCTGGATAGTTTTTGTATTTTTTTTTGTTTGTTTGAGACAGAGCCTCAAGCTGTCACCCTGGATAGAGTGCTATGGCATCACAGCTCACAGCAACCTCCAACTCCTGGGCTCAAGCGATTCTCCTGCCTCAGCCTCGTAGCTGGGACCGCCCACCACAACGCCTGGCTATTTTTTGGTTGCAGATGTTATTGTTGTTTGGTGGGCCCAGGCTAGATTCAAACCTGCCATCTCAGGTGTATGTGGCTGGCGCCTTAGCTGCTTGAGCCACAGTCACGGAGCCCAGTTTTTGTGTTTTTAATTTTTGAATTTTTTATAGAGATGAGGTCTCAGTATGTTGTCTAGGCTGGTCTTGAACTCTTGGCCTCTAGCAGTCCTCCCACCTTGGCCTCCCAGAGTGCTGAAATTACAGGTCTGAGCGCTGTGTCCAGTCTGAATCCTGGTCTCTAGTCCAGCACTAGCTGTTCCTCTTTTTTTTTTTTTGTAGAGACAGAGTCTCACTGTACCACCCTCGGTAGAGTGCCGTGGCGTCACACGGCTCACAGCAACCTCTAACTCTTGGTCTTACACGATTCTCTTGCCTCAGCCTCCCGAGCAGCTGGGACTACAGGCGCCCGCCACAACGCCCGGCTATTTTTTGGTTGCAGTTTGGCCGGGGCTGGGTCCGAACCCGCCACCCTCGGCATATAGGGCCGGCGCCCCACTCACTGAGCCACAGGTGCCGCCCTAGCTGTTCCTCTTCATGCCATCTGCCCATGGTCCTCCAATCTCATCCATGCTCATGGCTCCTCTTTTTCCAATTGAGATAGGATGTGTCTTTGTGGAAGTTCTTGGGCCACTCACTCTGTGTCACAGTCTCTCACATTCAAGATCTGCTACTCCTGGGGTGTGGATCCCTGAGTCATGAGGCCTGCTGATGGTAATAATGCTGCATGCTATACGCCACTTCATCGGCTCCCTTCTCCAGCTTCCTTGCCATCCCACCAGCTCTTAATGTACATGATAAAGATGAAGGCTTTACCTTGTCTGGGCAGGGGAAACCTAAACCCCATGACCTAAGCCCCAATTATCCAATAGGAGGAGGTGAACATTTCATGTTTTTTCATTTCAAATCTGCACCCCAGAAAACAAGAGGAAGTTAGTTTCTTAGCCTGGTCGTTCTATCAGACTGTTGCAGGGGCCTGGTTCTAAAAAGAAAAGGTGCTGAGTGTCCATTGCAGATGAGCTAGCTCCAGAGGGCGGTCAGTGCCTGTCACTTGAGTATGGTAACCTCATAAGGGCAAGGCCAGTGGCAAGGAGCCAGGAGCTTCTAATACAGATGACACTTCAGTGTCCTGGTGCTGTGCCCAGCCTGTCTGAGGCCAGCATCTTACCGCTGAAATGTGTTTGGTTACAGGAGAAAGGGCACTGGGTCGAGAGAGCAGATGGTTTGAGAAGTGTAAGCCTAAAGGAATCCTAGCTTTGGAGCATTTGAGGGAGGTGACAGTACAGAGAATCAGAAGGTTGGCCCATAATCTAGAACCAGGGGAGAGAAGGCACCAAACTAAATCCAGCTTCTGCCCAAGAACTGAGTGTGAATGGGAAACAGCTCTCAGGTTTGTTGTGCATGACCTGTCCTGCCCCCCAGGAGTTCTAAGAAATGCCTGGCCTGTATTTCTTGGTATTCCTGAGAGCCAGATGTATAATAATTTGGGTACATTTAAATCTGAAAATGCAAAAACATCCTCCAGCTGTATCCTCCTTTTCTTTCCAAGGCCAGAATGATGTAGCTGGCAATCTTGGTTCTGGAATCAAATGGAAAATACTTGTGTTTCTAGGGGTTAGGAAAAAAAATATTGTAAAGAGCCAGGGCCTCAGCTCCAAAAAGAAAATGCAAAATGGGCTGTGAGTCCTGCTTAATAATTCAGAAACCAAACTGAGCCAACAAGAAGCTGGAGAATTATCAGATATCCCCACACCTTTCTCTTTTTATCAGCTTGCAAATGTCCTGGTTGGCCTTTTGTTGGAGAGAAGTAGTCAGTGACAAATGGAGACAAACCATTCATTCATTCATCCGTCCATTCATTCAATCAATCAATCAAATCTTCACGGCTGCTTACTATATACTAGGCAGACTCCACTAGTGCTAAGGATACAGTCCAGAATGAGGCTAATGTCCTTGTGCCTCCTGGACTGCAGGATCCTTAAATGTGCATCAAACTCACCTGGATGTCTTGCTAAGACACAGATTGCTGGGCCTCACCCCTGGAGTTTCTAGTTTAGGAGGTCTGTCTGGGATGGCCTGAGAATTTGTATTCTGGAAAAGTTCCTCAGTTGTAGATGTTGATGCAGAATTGCTGGGCTAGGCTGTATTTCACCAAACCACTTTTACCTCTTGGTAGAACATGGCTCCCTGGTAAACTAGAGGAAATTTGGAGCCCTGGACCAGGTTGCTAATAGCCTGAGTTTACCACCCCAAAAACTGTGGCCATCCCAGGCCTCACTCAGCAAAGAGGATCAACATGTTAAGACACAATGACTTCTGGGGAGACTGCCCAGAGGCCCTGGCACCACCTCTGAGAGAGGAAGAGGAATGCTTTGAGAGAACTTCTCTATGGAAGTAGAGGCCTCATTTTACCACCAGCCCAGTGGGAACCTAGAGCCCTCAGTGCTGGCGACTAGACTGGAGTGCAAGGTCGGCTTACACAGTTTCATCCTGTCTTTGCTTAGAATGCTGTTGATGTCTTCTTGTTATGTTTTGTTGTTATGTTTTGTTGTTGTTGTTGTTTGTTTTTTGAGACAGAGCCTCAAGCTTTCATCTTGGGTAGAGTGCTGTGGCATCACAGCTCACAGCAACCTTCAACTCCTGGGGTGAAGCAATTCTCCTGCCTCCACCTCCCAAGTAGCTGGGACTACAGGCGCCCGCCACAACGCCCAGCTATTTTTGGTTGCAGCCATCATTGTTGTTTGGTGGGCTCGGACTGGATTTGAACCCGCCAGCTCAGGTGTATGCGGCGGCGGCTTCACCACTTGAGCCACAAGTGCCAAGCCTCCTGTTATGTTCTTGACGACACTCACAGTTGGAGCAGGCAGGTCAGATTCCAGCTGGGCACTTGTGACCTTTTCCACCAGAGTGGACACAGAGGTATCCCATATGCCTGTGAAAATAAGTAATTCAAAATCTAAGCTGTTAGAACTCTAAATTATTTTGAGCCTTAAAGGGATGTGATTACAGGGCCTGAGTTATGTGACAGGCAGCTATGACCTAGGCAGCTATAACCTTTGTTTCCCTGATTATTGATTAACTTTCTTCCTTGCCTACATTGTTTTATAAAATCTTATAAATACCTAAAAGGCAACAGGAAAGCCATTCCCCCTCACTGTTGATCTTCATTATAGATCAATTCCTCTCTTACTTTTCTCACAAAAAGACTTTATGGCTATCACGTCTTAAAATAGAATGTTAAATATACTCCTAAAATTGAAAAGGGAATGAAAACAAGCCTGCAACAAGAGAAAATAAGCTGTAATTAAACTGTTATAACTCTCAAACCAGGCTTGTGTAGAAAAGGACAAGGAATCCTGTTAAATTGTCTCATTTGTTTCCTGCCTTTATAAGCAAGAACTTTGACTTAGCAAAGTAACTAAGAAAATGCCAGGAGGGCTATGTCAACTAATGTGATGAAAATGTGTCAAATGGTCTATGAACCAAGTGTATGGTGCCCCATGATCATATTGATGTACACAGCTATGATTTAATAAAAAGAAAAAAGAACTTTGGGCAGCGCCTGTGGCTCAGTGGTAGGGCGGTAGGGCGCCAGACCCATGTACGGAGGGTGGCGGGTTCAAACCTGACCCCAGCGGGCGTTGTGGCAGGTGCCTGTAGTCCCAGCTGCTCAGGAGGCTGAGGTAAGAGAATCGCCTAGGCCCAGGAGTTGGAGGTTGCTGTGAGCTGTGTGATGCCACAGCACTGTACTGAGGGCGATAAAGTGAGACTCTGTCTATTAAAAAAAAAAAAGTATAAGCAAGAACATTTTTTTTTAAATGCTGCCCTTGGAGGAGTGCTGTGGTGTCACAGCTCACAGCAACCTCAAACTCTTGGGCTTAAGTGATTCTCTTGCCTCAGCCTCCCAAGTAGCTGGGATTACAGATGCCTGCCACAGTGCCCAGCTATTTTTTTTTATTGCAGTTTCCATTGTTGTTTAGCAGGCCTCGGCCAGGTTCAAACCCTCCAGCCCTAGTGTAGGTGGCCCATGCCATAACTACTGTATTATGGGCGCTGAGCGCCGAGATTATAAGCAAGAACTTTTAAGTTCCAAAATACTGGCCTCACTTCTCTGGAGTCTCTTTCTCCTGAATGGCTAGTCCCAGCTTTTTGCTTGAATAAATTATTTTTTTTTTGAGACAGAGCCTCAAGCTGTCACCCTGGGTAGAGTGCTGTGGCCATCACAGCTCACGGCAACCTCCAATTCCTGGGCTTAAGCGATTCTCCTGCCTCTGCCTCCCAAGTAGCTGGGACTACAGGCACCCGCCACAAGGCCCGGCTATTTTTTTGGTTGCAGCTGTCATTGTTTGGCGGGCCCAGGCTGGATTCGAACCTGCCAGCTCAGGTGTATGTGGCTGGAGCCTTAGACTTGAATAAATTCTTTACAATGAATGGGACAAACTACATTTTAGTTCAAAAGATGATTGGCAGGCTCGGCGCCTGTGGCTCAAGCAGCTAAGGTGCCAGCCACATACACCTGAGCTGGCAGGTTCAAATCTAGCCTGGGCCTGCCAAACAACAATGACGGCTGCAACCAAAAAATAGCCGGGCGTTGTGGCGGGTGCCTGTAGTCCCAGCTACTTGGAAGGCAGAGACAGGAGACTCGCTTGAGCCCAGGAGTTGGAGGTTGAGTTTGAGGTTGCTGTGAGCTGTGATGCCATAGCACTCTACCCAGGGTGACAGCTTGAGGCTCTGTCTCAAAAACCAAAAAAAGATGATTGGCAAAAAAACAAAGTGGAGGCAGATAATTTAGGAATAGTCACTTAAGTCTTGAGGTCCCAGTTGTCTCACAAGACTGTGATGAGGAGTACAAAGAGCCAGCTCAGGCCTGGCACCCAGCTGCTCAAAGTTGGGGAAACTAGTGGAAAGAAGAAGTTCAGTGTGATATTGTGAAATATACATTTGGTCTTCATCCAATCTTCTGGCATGTAAGTCCTAAAATCCTTGGGATCACTGATGTAATAAGAATCTTTTTGTATACTAATGAGTTGACTAATGGCTGGCACCCCCCAGGAAGCTTCAGGATAAAGGCTGGTCATAGCCCAATTTCCTCAACCTCCAGGGAGGGGAGTGGGGCAAAAGGTTGGATCACCAGTGGCCAGTGGTTTAATCGATCATGTTAACAGAATGAAGCCCCCATAAAAACCCAAAATGTCAGGGTTGGGAGAGCCTCCAGAGAGTTGAAAACGTGGAGGTTCTTGGATGCTGACGGTGTGAGAGGGCGTGGAAGCTCCTTCCTTGTGCCTCTTCCTATGCATCTCTTCATCTACGTCCTTTGTAATATGCTTTATAAGAGAATGGTAAAGGTGTTTCCTTGAGCTCTGTGAGTTGCTCTAGCAAATTAACTGAACTTGAGAAGGGGGTTGTGGGAACCCAGATTTATAGCCAGTGAGTCAGAAGCACAGGCAAGATAAGCTGGGGCTTGTGATTGGCATTGCAAGTAGGGTGCTGCCTTGTAGGGCTGAGCCTTCAACGTATGGGATTTGATGCTGTGGTCAGGTAGATGGTGCCAGAATTTAATTGGAGGACAGTCAGCTGCTGTCTGCTGCAGAATTGGTTGCTTACTTATTAGAGGAGGAGAAATCCCCACATGTTTAGTCACAGAAGTCTTCTGTGTTGGTCGTTGTGGTGTGAGAGCAGGGGAAAACAGTATGTTTTTCCACTCATGCTTATTGAAAAGAAGTCCAACTCGGAAGCGCTTTCAGATCAAAGTAATCTCCTTGTGAATCAGTGGCATGCTACGGCTTTCAAAAAGTTGAACAGAGGTTGTGTAAGAGGTATTTTCCCTGCCTCTCAGCCAGGAGGTTCTGTCTGGGTGCCAAAGTCAGCAAAGCAGTCCTCTAGGCTCTTCTTACTGAAGAGGTCCAGAAACTCTCAGCCACTTGGAGATAGCTCCTGTTGCCTGGAAAGAGAGGAGACTCTCTGGGGTCCTCTGGAGACCACTGTCCCCTCTACATTCCCAGATTCCTCCTGGCTGTTGTACAGGCCTCTCCAGATTTCTCTGAAGGCCCTCAACTGCCTGCCACCGACCAGGGTCTGCTACCTGGCGATTACGTGTGCCGAGACAGCTTCCTGTCTGCTCCATGTGAGCTGGTTGTGTTTGTTGCTGCTGTTGCCGCCAACACCACTCTAGCAGCAGCTCCACTTCAGCTCCCGAAGTTCCCGCACCAGCAATGCTCTAGTGCTCTGTTCACACCCTGCTTGCCCCAGCATGGCGCACCGGGGGAACCCCAGAGCCCAAGTCAGCAACTGACCCTCTGCCCCAGCCTGTGTCTGGGGCTCTTTCAGTGGTCATTTTTCCTGGCTTGAACGCTGGGAACCCACCCAGAGGGAATGAGGCCACTGGGGTCCTACTCGGCTGTGCCCACACACTGAGGCCCTAGGCCCTTCTCTGTACCCCCTCCCTATGTCAGTGGCCTTGGGCTCTCTGGACAGTTGCTGAACAGAGTGTAGGGGTCTCACACAGGGGAGAGGACGAAGTCCTGCCCTCTGCCATGCTTCTCCCCACACCAGGCAGTGAGTTCAGGTCTGAGAATAGAGATATCTGGGGCACAGGTGCAGGGGGGAGCTGGAAGGTACCGGAGAGGGAGGGCAATGAGAGGTCCAGTCCAGTGGGATGTGAATGCAGTATCCCAGGGGAGGGATTGGGTGGCTGCCAGAGCACAGTAATAAGACCTGTGGGGACAGCCCCCCTGGACAGGCTGAGACAAAGGCTGAAGCTCAGGACCCTTACCTGGTGGGTGGGTCTGACAAGGGTCTGTTCATCAGTGGCATTGTTATCCTAATGACCCCCCCAACCCACCCCAATAAACTCAGAGTGTGGGGAAGCTGCAGCCTGAGAGCCTTGGTGCTAGAGGCAGCCAGGGAAACAGATACTGCAGTTCACAGCCCTGATGTAGGCCCTGGGCCCACAGGGTTGAGAGGCCTGAATTATTAAGCCCCATTAGAGAGAGGCTCACTGGCTTAAAGGCCAAGGGGAACTGAGCAGCTACACCCAGGATCTG
The DNA here is from genome assembly GCF_027406575.1 of Nycticebus coucang. Taxonomy (NCBI): domain Eukaryota; kingdom Metazoa; phylum Chordata; class Mammalia; order Primates; family Lorisidae; genus Nycticebus; species Nycticebus coucang. The sequence continues at coordinate 60,702,739 of NC_069783.1, forward strand.
TTCACAGGCACCAGGAGGTGGAGAATTCAGCTGCTCCCTGTTCTGGCTGCCCCAGGGTGACCGGAACTATAAACAGGGCATCTGGCTGGTCTCAGAGGGACATGGCCTAGGCAGTCTCCACTCTTCTCCTCCAGGCCCAGGCCTTCCCTGAATTTCTCAGGGCCTTCAGGTTGCTGGCTCCTGCCTCACCTCCCTCTCCCAGCTCTGAACCCCCTTCAGGCGCATATTTAGCATTCCCCTTCTCTCAAAGCATCTTTGCTCCTTTTCTTCCCCACAGGAGAAGACCCTGCAGCTGCATGGGACTGGCGATGGTTTCCAAGGCTTAGGTTTCATGGGGTCAGTCACCGGATCCACCCTCACTCGGATCTGTCCTAGGGGAGCTCGCTGGTATAACCCTCCCCATCCAGCCAGAAGTGTCCAGAAGAAGACATATCTACTCCCAAATCATCCTGCCGGCTGCCTGCCCTCCCTCCCTAGGCTTCCAGAATCTACTCGAATTAGACTTGAGAACACAGAAGAAAATGTTTCATCTGCAGTGTGCTCTGGGGACATCTCGAGGTGTGGTTAGTAGGGTCAGCCACAGCAAGTGTAAAGAATTGGACTGAACATGGACAGCCAAGCCAGCTGTCCCATTAGCTCCTTCCCTCAGGAGAGCCTTCCCTTCCCTCACCGAGGGTTTCAGCAGCGGGCAGGACAGCAGAGGGAGTGGAGGAGAGAGGGGGCCATTTGGGTAAGTCTTCTTGGGAATTAAGATCACATTGCTCTCAGTGCCTGTAAGACATTGGGGATGAAAGAGGCTTAACCGTGCTGGGATAGCCTCAGCAATGAGGACTAGGAAGGAACATGGTGTGCGGGAGCAGGGAAGGAATGTGCCAGCAGGTAGAAATGCTCAGGGATGGGAGGCAGTGAGGCACAGTTATGTCCCCACATGAAACCCCTAAATGAAGTGTAGTCAGATAGATCCATAGGTGCGCTTTCTCTCTTCTCTCTCTCTCCCTCACACACACACACACACACACACACACACACACACACACACACACACACGAGTCCATGATCTAAGCTATTTTTAATTCAGCATTCAGAACCTATGGTATGTGTAGATAATAATTAGGGCTTCAGGTCTCTATAGGTTTAAAGTCCATAATTCTCTTTCTAGTACCCTCTTACTTTTTTTTTAACCTTTTATTTGTCTTTACTGATAACCAATGAAAACAGACATTTTTTGGATATGTTTCTCTAATACCATCTGGGTTGCTATAAAGCAGGGTTTCTCAAACTTTTTAAACAGGAGGCCAGTTCACCGTCCCTCAGACTGTTGGAGGGCCGGACTATAGTAAAAAAAAAAAAAACTATGAACAAATTCCTATGCACACTGCACATATCTTATTTTGAAGTAAAAAAACAAAATGGAAACAAATAAAATCACACCGCCTCATATGGACCGCGGGCCACAGTTTGAGGACCCCTGCAAGGAACATCTGAAGTTAAATAATTTAAAAGAAAAGAGTTTGTTTATCTGGCTTACAGTTCTGTGGGCTGTACAAGAAGGACGGTGATCTGCCTCTGGTGACAGCTGCAGGCTGCTTCCACTTATGGTGGAGGGAGGGGGGAGCCAGGGTGTGCAGAGATCATGTGATGAGAGTGAAAAAGCCAGAAGAGAGGAGAGAGGGATTTAATAACCACCTTTCCCAGGAACTAATGGAGTGAGACCCTACTCATTACTGCAAAACAGCACCAAGCCATTCATGAGGGATCCACCCTTATGACCCAAAGGCCTCCCATCAGGCCCCAACTCACTGGGCATCAGATGTCAACTTGAAGCTTTTTGGGAATTAAAACCTGCATCCTGGCTCAGTGCCCGTAGCACAGTGGTTATGGCATCAGCCACATACACCAAGGGTGGCAGGTTCAAACCCTTCCTGGGCCAGCTAAACTGCAACAAAAAAAATTGCCGGGTGTTGTGGTGGGCGGCTGTAGTCCCAGCTACTTGGGAGGCTGAAGCAAGAGAATTGCTTGAGCCCAAGAGTTTGAGGTTAGCCAGGTGTTGTGGCGGGCGCCTGTAGTCCCAGCTACTCGGGAGGCTGATGCAAGAGAATCACTTAAGCCCAGGAGTTGGAGGTTGCTGTGAGCTGTGTGAGGCCACGGCACTCTACTGAGGGCCATAAAGTGAGACCCTGTCTCTACAAAAAAAAAAAATTAAAAAAAATAAATTAATTAATTAAAAAAAAAAAAAAAGAGTTTGAGGTTGCTGTGAGCTGTGATGCCACACCATTCTACTGAAGGCGACATAGTGAAACTCTGTCTCAAAAATAAATAAAAATAAAAATAAAAAAAGAAGAAAATCTGAGGCAAGAGGATCATTTGAGCCCAAGAGTTGGAGGTTGCTCTGAGCTATGATGCCACGGCACTCTACCCAGGTGACAGCTTGAGACTATGTCTCACAAAAAAAAAAAAAAGTCGGGCACGGTGGGTCATGCCTGTAATCCTAGCACTCCGGGAGGCTGAGGTGGGTAGATTGCCCTGAGCTCACACTCGAAACCAGCCTGAGCAAGAGAGAAACCCTGTTTCTAAAGACCCCAGGTGTTATGGCGGGCATCTGTGGTCCCAGCTACTTGGAAGGTTGAGGCAAGAGAATCGCTCAAGCCCAAGAGTTGGAGGTTGCTGTGAGCTGTGACACCATGGCACTCTACTGAGGGTGACAAAGTGACACTCTGTCTCAGTAAAGAATTTTTTTTGTTAATTTTTTCTATATTTGAAATGCAGTAGGGGGATTCATCTTTCATTCAACATCATTCCTTGAAATTTTGGGTCCATATCAGGGTATATACAATTAGGTTATATTGCTTGCATTTGTAAGGTAAAGTCTGAGCTGTAGTTGAGTCTTTCACCCAGGAAGTGTGCCATATATCCCTACATTTTACCCATTAGGTAGGAACTTACCAACTCCCCGCCCCGCTCCCCTGAAGCCACTTCTTGAATTTAATTGTGTTTTTTTGTCATGTGGGCCTGCAGTTGTTGATCTACTAGTTTCAGCTTAGTACTGAGTACATGGGATACTTGCTTTTCCTTTTTTTTTTTTTTTGAGAGCCTCAAGCTGTTGCCCTGAGTAGAGTGCTGTGGCATCACAGCTCACAGCAACCTCCAACTCCTGGACTCAGGCAATTCTCTTGCCTCTGCCTCCCAAGTAGCTGGGACTACAGGCGCCCACCACAACTCCTGGCTATTTTTTGGTTGCAGTGGTCATTGTTGTTTGGTGGGGTCTGGGCTGGATTCGAACCTACCAGCTCAGGTGTATGTGGCTGGTGCCTTAACTGCTTGAGCCACAGGTGCTGAGCCTGCTTTTCCATTCTTGAAATACTTAGGTGAAGGGCGGTGCCTATGGCTCAGTGAGTAGGGCGCCGGCCCCATATGCCGAGCGTGGCGGGTTCAAACCAGCCCCAGCCAAACTGCAACAAAAAATAGCTGGGTGTTGTGGCTGGCACCTGTAGTCCCAGCTGCTTGGGAGGCTGAGGCAAGAGAATCGAGTAAGCCCAAGAGTTAGAGATTGCTGTGAGCCATATGACACCATGGCACTCTACCCGAGGGTGGTACAGTGAGACTCTGTCTCTACCAAAAAAAAAAAAAGAAATACTTAGGTGAATGTTCTCTAAATCCTTCCAGGTTACTACAAAAGTTGCAAAATCTTCATCTTTTTATGGCTGAATAGTATTCCATGGCATATATATACCACAGTTTATTAATCCACTCATGATTTGATGGGCTTATTTGATATCTTGACCTGAAATTTAATACCAATTATTCTTATGTTGAATGATTTGTGTTTATCCCCCATAAAGCAGCACTTTAACTGCTTTAATTGCTTTATCAATTTCCTCCATGTTTACTATAATTATCTCAAACTTCTCCTCTGAGCCAGAAAATTTGTTAGCATCCTTAGCTTTTCCCTAGCTCTGAATTTCCTTTTATTTCATTTATTTGGGTTCTTGTTTCATTAAATTTCAAAAACATATTACATATTTTAAGTTAATTATAAGCTAAAATGAAATAAATTTTTATTAAATTAATAAAATTAAGTAACACATTAATAAAATTAATTAAAGAGTAAATATTGATATTGGTTCTGTAATGTTAACTACTCACTCAGGAGTTATTTCTCTGTTATTGGGATAGTGATTTCTAGTGTGGATTTGGATTTGTATTTCTTGTTTATTTTCCTTCTATTCCCATTGTCACCTTCTTCCTCCTCCTCTTCTTTCTCCTTCCTCTTCTTCCTTCTTCTCTTCCTCCTCCTTTGACTCAAGTACGTTGGTGTGGCTTCCATGCCATCTCTTTTAATTTTTCATGGGCAAATCTGGCCAGACCACCTAATGCTCTGAGAATTCAAGGTTAGAGGTGAGGTTGAATTCTTTTTGACATCTTTTCTTTGTTGTTGTTTGTTTGTTTTTTAAGACAGAGCCTCACTTTGTCACCTTTGGTAGAGTGCTGTGTTGTCATCATACCTCACAGCAACCTCCAACTCTTGGGCTCAAGTGATTCTCTTGCCTCAGGCTCCCAAGTAGCTGGGACCATAGGTGCCTGCCACAATGCCCAGCTACTTTTTTAGAGATGAGGTCTTGCTCTTGGCTCAGGCTGGTCTTGAACCTGTGAGCTCAGGGGCATCCATCTGCCTCAGCCTGCCAGAGTGCTAGAATTACAGGCGTGAGCTACCACTCTCGGTCGCTCTATTTCACATCTTTTCTACCTGTCTACCAATCCCTTTGTACTAGAGTCTGGGGACTGGGTGATACTTACCTCCTGCTTTCCTGAGGACTGATGGTTACAGGAACAAGCAGAAGTCAGAGCTGGGTCCTGTTGTCTCCCCGACAGTGGGTAGGCATCCCACACCTGGGTCCACTCTGCTCAGCAGGTGCATATCCTGTCCTGTGGCTTTGGCTTCAGGCAACATGGCGCCTTGGAAAACAGCAAGTCCAGCTGCTCCTCCAGCCGCTGCTGGCCTCTGTGATGGTGCTCAGGGATTCGGTCTTTCTGGAATTTCTCCTAAATTCCCCAGTCTGCCAGTTCAGCCTCTTGGCCCGCTGTGCGCCAAAGAAGTACTGGTGATATTTCTTGGGATCTTGTTTTCTAACCTTTCCTCATTCAGCTTCAGGTGTGTGGGGGGAGGCAGAAACTACTAACATTTCCTTCTGGGATCCTCTTTTTCTTTCCTCTTGACATTTTTTTAGTCTTTTTTTTTTTTTTTTTGTAGAGGCAGAGTCTCACTCTATCCCCCTCAGTAGAGTGCTGTGGCGTCACACAGCTCACAGCAACCTCCAACTCCTGGGCTTAGGCGATTCTCTTGCCTCAGCCTCCCGAGCAGCTGGGACTACAGGCGCCTGCCACGACACCTGGCTATTGTTTTGTTGCAGTTTGGTCGGGGCTGGGCTTGAACCTGCCACCCTCGGTATATGGGGCCGGCGCCCTACCCACTGAGCCACAGGCGCCGCCCCCCCCCCCTTTTTTTTTCTTTTAGAGACAAAGTCTTGCTTTGTCACCCAGGCTGGAGTTCAGTGGTGTATTCATAGCTTACTGCAATCTGAAACTCCTGGGCTCAAGCAATCTTCCTGCCTCAGCTCTGGAATAGTATAGACTACAGGGATGCACTACCATGCCTGGCTAAATTTTCAATTTATTTTTTGTAGAGACAGGGGTGTGGCTATATTGCCCAAGACAGGCTTCCTCAAACTTTTTAAACAGGGGGCCAATTCACTGTCCCTCAGACTGTTGGAGGGCTGGACTATAGTTAAAAAAACAAACTATGAACAAATTCCTATGCACACTGCACATATCTTATCTTGAAGTAAAAAAACAAAACGGGAACAATTATAATCACACTGCCTCATGTGGCCTGCGGGCTGCAGTTTGAGGACCCCTGGCCCAGGATCATCTTGAAAGTCCTAGGCTCAAGTGATCTTCCTGCCTCCAAAGTGCTGGGATTATAGGTGTGCCCCATTGCGCCTAGCCCTTTTTAAGTCTTATGTTGCACAGGGGCACTATTTTCTGTGTTTGGTTACCTTTCGTTAGGTTTTGATTTTTTTTAGAAAAATTATTTTTTGATGTGCCAGCTAGAAAGAGGAGGTTGCATGTGATCCGGCCTCACTTGTACCACCTTTACCCAAAGTCCAGGCAGATAAGACTGTGATGATTCCTCATAAGATCCTGGGTTGTTGCTACTGCCAGAGGGTTGCACGTACTCCTCCGTCAGCAGGCCCTCCCATGGTTTCTCTGTCTCTCTTAGGACCTCTTACCCCTGGTTTCTTTATCTATGAAATGGGTATGTTTCATATGCTATTAACTTACGTTGAAAACTTACCAACTCTAAAATGAAATTATACTTCCGTCCTACTTCTAAACATAGAGAAGTTTCCCTCCCTAGTATTTCTGAAAGTTTCCCAGGGCACAGCTTCACGTGAGCTCTAGAAAGTCTCTTCCACTGTGGCCTTCTCATTTTGCTGCCTGATTCTGCCTTTGCAGCTCATGGCACTTATGACTTGGTGACTCTGCCAGGCCTTGGGAAGAGAAGGCCTGCCCTCCCCAAACCCCTCATAGTCCGTCTGACCCCAGGCTCTGCTAAGTCAGGGAGTAAAGAAAGCAGACTGTACAGAGTAATCTCTTTCTGCCTTTAGAGGGAAAATGAAGTGTCTGATACCCAAAGGTCCAATCTGTCAGAGGCCACTGCAGCAATCTCTAGGCCCCCTTTCTCCACAGAGAGTCGGGGGAAATCCTTCCCTCCCCCAGCTCACGACACTCTTCCTTGCTTGCCTGGACAGTGAGGACATGCCTTTCTCTTAGGGGCGCCTCCCCTCTCTGTAGTATACCTGAAGGAGTGCTCTGACCCCCTCGCCTCATAGAAGATAGCCATAATAGTCTCTGACCAGAATGATTTGGTCTCAGAGAAACAGGCCAGTCCAGGTAGCACCATTCCCTGTGCAGAACATAGTCATGGCCTTTTCTCCAGCTTGAGGTAAAGAGAGGGTCAGGCCTGCTATCATCTGGTCACCCCATCTCCCAGGAGCAAATATTGGACAAACCCAACATCCATATCCTCCAGGAGCCAAAAGGCAGCCTAAATACAGAATTAAGAAAAATAAACACGTGTCTAACTTATTTGGAGCAGTTCTGTCCATATACCCAAGTAATAGTTCCTAACAGGAGCCATAACCATTTGGCTCCATCTGGGCTTTTTCAGGAACGGTGGTGGTGGCTACTCGCCTCCTATCTGGTTGACTCTAAGTGCTGTCCAACATGGTTAGACTGGCTCTGGAGGTCTCTGCAGTGAGGGGAAGAGCAGACAGTAGCTTAAGGCCAGCTAAGGTTTCAACTCAGCTTCCCACTGACTCCCTTACCTGCTGCTACCTCTACAAACACCCCTGCTGGGATGGAGTGGGCAGGGATTACCTTCTGTTACTGCCTCAGAGAGGCTGCCAGACCATGACTCAGCTCTTTGTCTGGGTAGAGAAGGAAGCCAAGTGCACATCATTTAGGCCAGTGGTTCTCAACCTTCCTAATGCTGCGAACTTTTAATATAGTTCCTCATGTTGTGGTGACCTCCAACCACAAGCAATGAAAATAATTTTATGGTTGGGGGTCAACCCAACATGAGGAACTGTATTAAAGGGTCGTGGCATTAGGAAGGTTGAGAACCACTGATTTAGGCAATGACCAGACAAGTAGCTTCAGGGCATCTAGGCCGAGTCTGGAATCAAGAACCACAGAGAACGAGAAGCAGTGGAATCATCTGTGCAGACAGAATCAGAACCTGTGCTTTAGTACTAGAAAAATTGCCATCCCAGAAGGGGACTAGAAACCACCGCTGGGCCTGAGTCTCTCTTTGCTCCTGCCTTTCTCATGTAGTTAGGAGTTCTGTGGCACAGACCTCAGGCAGTCCAGTCAGACACACAACTGGCAAAAGCCAAACAGGATGGGGACAGCTGAAGCTTCTGAGTCTTGTTATCCAACCAGGCGGTGGGGGTGGATTGTCCCTCACTGCAGAGGCCTCCAGGGCCAGCCTTATCTCAGGCACAGCCTTTGAAACCCTTTCCTGTGAGCCGCCACCAGTGCGCTTAAATTTGAACAAACACCATGACCTTTACTTAATAAAGGCCTGGGGAAAGCCGGGGAAAGCCAGGGCAAGCGTTCCCACTTTGAAGTGCTTCATAAACGACGTGGCATCTTCAGTACGCGAGGATGACATTAGCCCACTGTCACCTGAGTCATATTTTCCAGATGTGGTAAGGGGCAGGGCAGCCAGCTGGTATCATGGAAAAAGCTCTGAAGTAGGGTCTCGGTCAGATGTTGGCAGCCCACACAGACTGTGCCTGCTGGCAGCCTGGCCTCTGTGCACCCTCATTTCCCATCTGTGATGTGGGAGATGTAGTGGGAAGTGACCCAGGCCTGGTATTTTGCACATAGAATGTAGTACCTATAGATGTGAGAGAGCTTAAGAACCTGTGCCAATGACTCAGCAGACAGGCTGATTAGGGGTGGACACTAGACTTGGTGTTTGAAGACTCAATTTGGATCTGAGCTACTTCTTAGTCATGTAAATCTAAGCAAGTTATTTAACATCTCTGGGCCTCAGTTTCTTTCCCTGTCAAATGGGTGTAATCATCCTGAATGTGACTCCTTCGAAAGGTAGAAAAGAAGACAGAATGAGTGGAAATTGGTGTGGGGGCAGGGAAATCAAATCTTTTTTTTTTTTTTTTGAGACAGAGTCTCACTGTGTCACTCTACATAGAGGGTGACATAATGAGACTGTGCACAGCTCACGGCAACCTCAAACTCTTGGGCTTAAGTGATTCTTTTGCCTCAGCCTCCCAAGTAGCTGGGGCTACAGGTGCCTGCCACAACGTCTGGCTATTTTTTGTTGTTGTTGTCATTGTTTAGCAGGTCTGGCCTGGTTCGAACCAGCCAGCCCTGGTGTATGTGGCCGGTGCTGTAACCACTGAGCTGCGGGTACCAAGCTGTGAAATCAGATCTTAATCAGCTGTTATTTGATGCTGTCTGTGATGAAGGTCTCTTATTTGGGCTACTGGGGCAGAGTACATCACGGCCTCCCAAGCTCATCCTCTCTTAAGAGAAAAGAGCAGCAGCAGTTGCCCTGGTAACCTGGACCAATGGGGGCTTTGGGGTCTATCTTGATGGCTAGGGACTTTCCTGCCTTGGCATGGTTGTCAGTTTCCCTTCTCATTCTCAGCCCTGGCCGGAAGTGTGACAGAGACCTGTGGGTTTCTCAAGCAGGGGTCTTCTACAGAGCACTGGCATTACTTGCCAAAACTTCTCCCTGCTTTGTGAAAGAGAAATGAGAATCTGATTATACATTTCACTAGTCTTTCTGCTTTCTTTTTATGACTCATTTTTGTGAGAATTTTAGGTAACCACTCAATGGGGAAGAGACTTCTTGGCTCAGTTTTCTGCTCCCCATATTCTCTATGCCAGGCTGATGAATCTTCCCTCTGTGTCCAGCTCACTGTCCCCAGAGAACAGGCCAGGCACATGAGATCACTGGTTGCTTGGGTTTTCAGCTGGGACCAGAGTGGTCAGGACATGTCTGTGGCTGTGGAGTTCATCACTGCTATTCCCTGTGAAGAGCAGAGAGCCCGTGTCTCCCTTGACCTTCCTGATAGGAAACTAGTATCAGCTGAAATTTCTCCATTGCTGACCCACTCCTCAGTTTCCTGATCCCATGTTCAATACAAAAGTCCCACGGATTGGGTGGCGCCTATGGCTCAGTGGGTAGGGCGCCGGCCCCACATACTGAGGGTGGTGGGTTCAAGCCCAGCCCCGGTCAAACTGCAACAAAAAAATAGCCGGGTGTTGTGATGGATGCCTGTAGTCCCAGCTACTAGGGAGGCTGAGGCAAGAGAATCGCCTAAGCCCAGGAGTTGGAGGTTGCTGTGAGCTGTGTGACGCCACAGCACTCTACTGAGGGTGATAAAGTGAGACTCTGCCTCTACAAAAAAAAAAAAAAAAAGTCCCAGGGATTGCCATAGTCTTTAGGAGTAAAATTTTGTATTCCTAAAAAGTCAGGACCAGTCTGTGGTGAAACTTGCTGTGAAACTCTTATGATCTGAGAAACCAAAATAGATGCCCCTTTATCAACCAAGGTAGACCTCAAAGTTAAGTAAACAGGGTTATCTATGGGTCGAAGGTTTAGGGCCCAGCTGGCATGGCAAATTTTTAAATTCCTACAGCTAAACTCTCTAACAATAGGAGTTATCAGACTCCTCCTAACTCTGATTTACAACCCAGACCACTACGAGTGTGACTGGACAGAGGACCTGCCTTACATACACTCTTTTCTGATATGCTATTGTAGACTTTAAGCCAGTATCAGCCAGCTTATAAAGGCTGCACACAGACTGTCTTTGTGTCCTATAGTTCACCTTTTGACATAAAGAGCCAATTTCTACCTCATTTTAATGGTAAAACCCTACCCAAAAGTGAATGTGGGATGCATGTTGCATATATGTTTATTCATTGCCCATGTGCTCAGCTCCCCTCATAAATATGTATAAGTTTCCCCTCAAACTTGCTGAATATGTATGACTCAGTCATTGTGAGGAATATAATCCAAATTGTTCTTCCCCTCTTCAAAGAGCAAGTATTTTTGGCACATACTGGAGATTATCTCTTCCACCTGTGCAAACCTGTATCACCAATAAAGCTCTCCTTTCTACTATTTAGCCATCTTGGTGGTCTTTTGGACAACACTCATAAAATAAAAATGCTCTGTCAGTGGTTCTCAACCTTCCTAATGCCGTGACCCTTTAATACAGTCCCTCATGTTGTGGTGACCCCAACCATAAAATTATCTTCGTTGCTATTTCATGATTGACGGTCTCAATCAATTTACCAACATTAATACATTATTTCGTGAATTAGGAAGGTTGAGAACAGCATTAGGAAGGTTGAGAACCACTGCTCTATGTGCTTATCTATGGGACAAGGAAAAAAAAAAGAGAAGGCCTCGAGTATATTTCTCTGTGCAGGTAGGTTCCTAGGACGATTGGGCAGGGCAGAGCCTGATGACGAGGCTACCTAAGGAAGGCTCTGTGGCTCTGGGAAGAGGTAAGAAGGCCTGGAGCAAGCAGGGCACCTAGGTGGGGCCTTGCAGTCTGCCCAGTAGTGAGGCCCGTAGAGACCTGAGTTATGGAGGGCAGAGAGCAAATGCCAATCTTATGTAGTTTTTGTAGGAGTGGTCATTGAGATTAGTTGGAGAGGCCCTTTATCTAAGAATTAGATGGCTTGGATAGTCTCCTCACATCCTGCACATATTTTGAGAATATATGAGCTGGGCCTTCATAAGCCAAGTAACTTTATTCATCACCTGCTATGAGGCCTACTCTGTGTCCTTCATCTCATGAAATCTCTGTGAGGTAGAGAGTGATCCCCTTTCAACAGAGGCAGGAACTGAGTGAGACTGGCGGGGTCATGACTATATCCAAATCATGCAGCTATTGGTGGCTGAACTAGCATTCATGCCTGTGCTGCTGGGCTCCGCAGCTCACAAGATTTTCCTCCGCAGTTCACAAGATTAACACTGACCTTGAGAAATGCCTTCAGAGAAAGGGAAAAAGGCCTTGTGTTTCATACAATTTAAGAGCTAAAAGGTTAGTAGATATGAAAATGGGATCAGATACGTATCTTCTTCATAGGGTTGTTCTGAGATTGAATGAGTTAATTCAGGTGGAACATTTTGAACAGGGCCTGGCACAAGAGCTGATAGTGGTCACTAGCTATTATTATCATCATTACCTTGTGTACCTCCTTCACTTTACAGAGGTGAAAGGGCAGGCTCAGGGTGGTTTAGGGATCGCACAAGTAGACATTGGCAGAGTGACTTCCAAACAGCCAGTCTGGTGCCACCTTTTCCCGTATTACGTGGTCACATGACAAAAACTTAAGACCACATCTCTGTATAGGATTGGAATGAGTGGTATATTATTGTATACCTGTCACCAGAAGCATGTGCTCCCAATATTTTTGTTAAATAAACTGTTTCTTAGAACGGTTGTAGAATCACTGTGAAGATAGTGCAGAGAGTTCTCACATACCTTGTACTCAGATTCCCTCTTCTACTGGCATCTTACATTAACACAATACCTTTGTTTCAATCAATTTACCAACATTAATACATTACTATTATCTAAAGTCCATACTTTATTCCTTTTTCTTAGTTTTCACCTAATCTCCTTTTTCTGTTCCAGGATCCCACCCAAGGTCCCATATTACGTTTAGTTGTTGTGTCTTCTTAGGCTCCCATTAGATGTGACAGTTTCTTAAACTTCCCTTGTTGGTGTTGTTATTGTTGTGTTTTGTTAATTTTTTTTTTTTTTTTGAGACAGAGTCTTACTATGTGGCCCTTGGTAGAGTGCCGTGTCACAGCAACCTCAAACTCTTGGGCTTAAGTGATTCTTTTGCCTCAGCCTCCCAAGTAGCTGCTACTACAGGCGCCCACCGCAACACCTGGCTATTTTTTTGTTGCAGTTGTTTAGCTGGCCTGAGCCAGGTTCAAACCCACCACCCTCTGTGTATGTGGTTGGCGCCATAACCACTGTGCTATGGGTGACTACCCAAAACTTCCCTTGTTGTTGATGACCTTGACAGTTCTGAGGAATACTGGTCAGATGTTTTGCAGACTATCCCTCAATTGGGATTTGTGTGATGGTTTCTTGTGATAAAACTGGGGTTTGGGATTATAGAGAGGAAGACCTCAGAGCTAAAGTGTCATTTCATCACACCAAGGGTACATACTATCAAGGTAACTTCTCATAGTTGGTGTTGACCTTGATCATTTGGTTGAGGAAGTGCTTGTCAGCTTTCCCCACTGTAAAGTTGCTCTTTCTCCCCCTTTATATGTAGCCTGTACATGAGGAATGAGGGTTACACTGGGTATCCACACCAATTATTTGGAATTTTCCTTCATAGGGAGATTTGTTGATACATATATATTTCTAAATATATAGAGAGGAATTTATTGTACCCTCAATGAATCCCCAACAATAAAAAAAAATATATAGAGAGAGGATTGTAATTAGTTAATATTTTAAGTTCCATTATACACTTACATTGAGGTTCATTCTTACACTGAATGAAAATCCACCTATCAGAGTTTTCTTTTCTTTTTTTCTTTTTTTGAGACAGCCTCAAGCTGTCGCCCTGGGTAGAGTGCTGTGGCTTCATAGCTCACAGCAATCTCCAACTCCTGGGCTCAAGTGATTCTCCTGCCTCAGCCTCTCAAGTAGCTGGGACTACAGGCGCCTGCCAAAACACCTGGCTATTTTTTGGTTGCAGCTGTCATTGTTGTTTGGTGGGCCTGGGCTGGATTTGAACCCACCAGCTCAGGTGTATGTGGCTAGCACCTTACCTGCTTGAGCCACAGGCACCGAGCCAGAGTCTTCTTGATGATTTATATTTTTTGTAGCTAAGGTCTTGCCAGATCTGATTATAGCATCTGCAGGTCCTCCTGGTCTGGCTGTCAGTTTCTATTCCCTCTTCTCTTCCTCTGATTTTTTTTTTTTTTTTGAGACAGAGTCTCACTATGTCGCCCTCTGTAGAGTGCCATGGTGTCACAGCTCACAGCAACCTCAAACTCTTGGGTTTAAGTGATTCTCTTGCCTCAGCCTCCCAAGCAGCTGTGACTACAGGTGCCCGCCATAACGCCTGGCTATTTTTTATTGTTGTTGCAGTTGTCATTGTTGTTTAGCTGGCCCGGGCCGGGTTGGAACCCGCCAGCCTTGGTATATGTGGTTGGCACTGTAACCACTGCGCTATGGGTGCCGAGCCCCTTCCTCTGATTTTTATCTCAAGAATGGCTGGCAGAGCAGGCCTCCTTCCCTTGTAGTGTGGGGTCCAGGAAGGACTGAGGAGAGGGCAGCCAGGATCCTTATCAGGGGTCCTGGGGATGAGAAAGGCAGGGAACGTTCCAGTCATTTTTATCTCTTCACACTAATCATTCTCACTGTTTGGCAAAGGAGAAGGTGCTTTTATTAGTTTCTTAGGGCTGCCTTAACAAAGTACACAAACCGAGTGGTTCCAAACAATAGCAATTTGTTCTGGAGGTTAGAAGTCAGAGATCAAGGTATGAGCAAGGCCACACCTCTCTGATCTTTCCACGCCCCTTCTTAGTTTCCTGTGATTGCTGTCAATCTTTGGCATTTCTTTTTTTTTTTTGTAGAGACAGAGTCTCACTTTATGGCCCTCGGTAGAGTGCCGTGGCATCACACAGCTCACAGCAACCTCCAACTCCTGGGCTTAAGTGATTCTCTTGCCTCAGCCTCCCAAGTAGCTGGGACTACAGGCGCCCGCCACAATGCCCAGCCATTTTTTTTGGTTGCAGTTTGGCCGGGGCCGGGTTCGAACCCGCCACCCTCGGTATATAGGGCCGGTGCCCTACCGACTGAGCCACAGGCGCCGCCCCCTAATTTTTTTTTTTTTTTAAACAGAGTCTCACTTTATTGCCCCAGGTAGACTGCTATGGCATCATAGCTCACAACAACCTCAGACTCCTGGGCTCAAGCGATTCTCTTGCCTCAGCCTCTTGAGTAGCTGGGACTACAGGCACCTGCTATAACGCCTGGCTATTTTAAGAGGCGGGGTCTCACTTTAGCTCAGGCTTGTCTCAAACTCATGAACTCAAGCAATCAGCCTACATCAGCCTCCCAGAGTGCTCGGATTATAGGCATAAGCCACCACGCCTGGTCCTTACAATACAATTTTATACAAACTACATATAACATAATACCTCTTCTGTCAAGTTTAAAAACAACTAAAACTAGGCTGAGTGAGGTGTAATCTTAGCATTCTGGGAGGTACTCTAGCCTGCAAACAGAGTGAGACTGTCTCAAAAAACAAACAAACAAACAAACAAAAAAAACAACTAAAACTGTACATTTATTGAGTAACATTAATTAAATATTATTTAACATTAATTAAATATTAGGCATGACATTAATGAAACTACTATTTTTTTGAGACAGAGTTTCACTCTGTTGCCCCAGGCTAGAGTGCTATCGAGTCAGCCCAGCTCACAGCAACCTCAAACTCCTGTGTTCAGGTGATTCTCCTGTCTCAGCCTCTCATATACCTGGGACTACAGGCACCTGACACAATGCCCAGCTCATTTTTCTATTTTTAGTAGAGACAGGTCTTGCTATTGTTCAGGCTGGTCTTGAATTCCTGAGCTTGAGCAATCCTCTTGCCTTGGCCTTCCAGAGTGCTGGGATTGTAAGCATGAGCCACTGTGCCCAGTCTAAATTACTTTTTAAAAAAGAAGAAAGTTATAAACACAAAGTGAAAGTAAAGGAGTCGGGGGGAAGCATGTAGGTAAATTTGAGTTATTGTTAATATTAAAGATCTTGGGTTGAAAGATACGTTCTTAGATGTTTATACAATTATATAGTTTTAAAATTAATTAATAAATTAAGACAAAGGAAAGCCATGCTATAAAAAAAAAAAAGGGAACTGGCTTGGCACCTGTGGCTCAAGCGACTAAGGCGCCAGCCACATACACCTGAGGTGGCGGGTTCGAATCCAGCACGGGCCCACCAAACAACAATGACGGCTGCAACCAAAAAATAGCCGGGCATTGTGGCAGGCACCTGTAGTCCCAGCTACTTGGGAGGCGGAGGCAGGAGAATCGCTTGAGCCCAGGAGTGGAGGTTACTGTGAGCTGTGATGCCACGGCACTCTACCCAGGGTGACAGCTTGAGGCTCTGTCTCTTTTTTTTTGTTATTGCAGTTTGGCCGGGGCTGGGTTTGAACCCGCCACCCTCGGCATATGGGGCCGGCACCCTACTCACTGAGCCACAGGCGCCGCCGAGGCTCTGTCTCAAAAAAAAAAAAAAAAAAAAAAGGAACTAAGAATGGTCAAGTGGTTAGGCTCTATGATACACAAAGAAGTTAGTCAAAGGGAAGCAACTTTTAAAATGTGCACTCCTGCCTGGTCCTTCCCTAGACAGCTCCCTGTCATGAAAACTTGGCTATGCCCTGTGGAACTTGGGCCTTGCTATCTGGTAGTCCCAATTTGGTTGAAGAGCTACAGCAGGAGTTTGTGTTTCTGTGACCAGGGATGGAACACACATTCTGCTATTTGAAAGGGGAGCTCCCTTCCATTCCAGAGAGATCAGTTAAGCAGTATCTTCATTACTGGGGCAGAGAAGATGTTCTAGCAATTGCTATCAAGGGGCCCCTCCTGTTCAATGAAAGAGACACAATTGCTAGGTACTTGAGCTTACACAGTGAGGCTCTCCTCAACACACATGTCCACTCAACCAGGGGAGGGTGGCAAGAATGACAGAGGCCCCTTGAGTATTATGATCACAGTGGGAGCTTATATCTGGCCCTGCACCTGCAACCTCACCCATACACAAGAGATTTCCCTGCTGGGTCGGGGTGGGGAGGGGGGTGGTTAAAAGAGAACAGAGATATTATTATCTCCATTTCTTTCCTCAGACTATGAACTCTGAAAGTGCCCACGGGGTCCCATTTCCCCTTGTCTCTCAACCTCATTCTATTTCCAGGCCTAATTTGCTTACAAAGCTGAATAACGTATCTTATGCTTTGCAAGATACTTCAGTGTAACAGCATCACATTTGATCTACCTTAAAAATCCCTGTGGGATTCTTACCTTTATTTTATAGATGAGGAAACAGAGAGGCTTGAAGTGGTTCTGTGACTTGTTTAAAGGTCATTGAATTAACTCCCTGAACAATGCTGTCACATCGTGTTCCCAGAGGTGGTACAGGGAAAGCATGATGTCTCAGCAGGGAGTGGTCACCACCACAACACAGTAAGCAAAGGACAGGGGCCACACCTGGCCCTCACCTGCCAGTGAGGAAATAGTGGCTCTGGCTAGGACTGAAGGAGCTGCGTCCTACAACAGCAGCGCTCTGTTAATTTGTGTGTACCTTTTGTACACGATAGTCCCCGGTGCCCTGAATATGCTGTTTTTTTCTAGTGAGTCTCTAGGAAAGGTGTGCTCAGGAATTCTTTCAGAGTCATTCAAAAACAGTTATTTAAAAATCATTTTTCAAAGTCCTGTGTTCTACTTGCTTTTAATCAAGTAGGATGGTTCACTGTAAAAATAATTTGGGAAAATAGTTAAATAAGTAGGAAAAAGAGTCACACTCTTGAGTGATTACTTGTCCACCACCATCTTACCCCCTGGCAGGGAGTCTGCAGCCAACATGGCATTCTTATCCCCTCTCAGAGCCTCAAATACATTCTAACAGAGTCAGAGCCGGGCACGGTAGCTCACGCCTGTAATTCCAGCACTTGGGAGGCCAAGGCCGGTGGATTGCCTGAGCTCACAGGTTCAAGACCAGCCTGAGCTACAGCGAGACCCCTCCTCTAAAAATTGCCAGGTGTTGTGGCGGGCACCTGTAGTCCCAGCTACTTGGGAGACTGAGGCAAGAGAATCGCTTAAGCCCAAGAGTTTGAGGTTGCTGTGAGCTGTGATGCCATGCACTCTACCGAGGGTGACATAATGAGACTCAGTCTCAAAAAAAAAAAAAATTCTAGCAGTGTGTTTCTGCTTAAGATGCAGGAAACTGCAAGAGAATAAAGAGTGTAACTCCCATCCAAACAATGAGAAAAAGACAGATAATCCACAAATCATTACCTTTTTCTTTTTAGATAGTTTCACTATGTTGCCCTCGGTAGAGTGTTGTGGCATCAGAACTCACAGCAACCTCCAGCTCTTGGGCTTAAGCTATTCTCTTGCCTCAGCCTCCCAAGTAGCTGGGACTACAGGTGCCTGCCCCAACACCCAGCTATTGGTTGCAGTTGTCATTGTTGTTTAGCTGGCCTGGGCTGGATTCAAAACCGCTAGCCTCAGTATACGTGGCTGGTGCCATAACCACTGTGCTACAGGCACTGAGCTCCTTACTTTTCTTGAACCCATTAGAGAGTTGAGGTCATGAGGCAATGATGTAGACTGAACTCCAAAGAGTGACAAGCTCCTCTGAGAAGAGATAGGATGCTGGCACCTGTGACCTTTGACCTTTGACCAGGCTATATAATTTATAGGACTCAGTGAAAAATAAGAGGACCTTCTGAGTGGGGGACACTGTGTGACTGCACAGCTTCGATACCTATCAGGTGGGTCTGTCTTTATCCAGAACAGGAGGAAAAAACGGCCACCATTAATGTGAGTAAAAAGAAAGGAACTCAAAAGTGATGCACTCTTAAAGACTGGGTATATACTAGTGTATCAGTGTAGGACAGAGACACACAGGAACTGTATTAAAGGGTTACAGCATTAGGAAGGTTGAGAACCACTGGTGTAGGATGACAGGTAGCCCCAGGTATAAGGACAGTTTGTAATGGCAAGTCCTTTTCCATGGGCCTCCACAAGGCTCTCACAAGAAGACTGGGGTGGGGATAGGGCAAGAGACCAAAGAGTTGCACACTCCATGGTGCAGGTACTCAAGCCACTGGCAGGCAGCCTGAGTCTG
This sequence comes from Nycticebus coucang, assembly GCF_027406575.1. NCBI lineage: Eukaryota > Metazoa > Chordata > Mammalia > Primates > Lorisidae > Nycticebus > Nycticebus coucang. Next base: position 60,721,236 of record NC_069783.1, read on the forward strand.
GGGCATGGCAAGAAACCCTACTCACTTCCAAAGACCACTCTTTCATCAAGTACAAGCCTTCAGCAACTAGGGGAAGGATAAGCAAACACTACAACCTAGAGCCACAGGAAGTGTGGAATCAGAATCTGGCTGCCTTTGGGGAACAAGAAGGATCTTTCTATTCTCAGAAACAGGCAAAGATCCACTGCTTCTGGAATAAGAGTAAAAACATGTCATCTTCCCTTGGGGGAGGGAGGGGTAGGAAAACCTCTTGGGCCTAGGATCCTGCATCAATAGGTGTGTTGAGTTTGGGGGAGGGGATGTCTTACCCCAGGACCTGGCACAGATACAAGGGCAGAGTTTGGTTGCCATGGGGATGGGGAAAGGGCAGAATCTCTGAGAAGGCTGCACTTCTAAGGCTCAGGGTCACAGGATCTGCCTAAGACTAGGGCTGGAACAGAAGAACCAAGAATGCCTTCAGACCTACCACAAGCCTAACATCAAGTAACAGTCTATTAGGGCAAAGGGCAAGGACAAGGGTGTGGAGAGAGACCCTCCTCAGTAAAGCAGGTGTTCAAAGCTTAGAAACACCGAGAAAACATTTTAACACCTGCAGCACCTTGGCTCCCACACTAAGCACAAGGTAACAGCAGCCTGTCCTGGATGAATATGAAGCCTTGGTGTTCTGAGGTAACAACAGCAAGAGGAAGACCTGACCTTCCCTCACTGCTGACTAGATTGACTCCACGCCCTTCCCATGCACTCACTGTAATGGCTTCACCAGAAGTCTGCCTATTTCTGTAAGTGAGTTATATTTATAACTCACGATTCTTCTACACATGATATCCAGCTTTCAATTGAAAACTAAGAGATGTACCTAAGTGCAAGAAGAAAAAAAGTTCCATTGTCAAGACATAGAGCAATCAAAAGAACAAAACTCAGTTATGGCCTACATGTAACTGTCAAACAGATACATTAAAATAATCAAAATTATCATGTTCAAAGATCTAATGGAAAACATGGGCAACACATATAAACATATGGGGATTTTAGAAATGACATGGAAAAGTATTAAAAAATAGTTAAATGGAAATGCTAAAAATGATATTAGAAGTGAAGAATTCCTTTGACAGGTTTATCAGTAGACTGGTATAGCCGAGGACTTAAACACAATGAACTTAAAGATAGGTCATTAGATATTATTCAAAATGAAACACAAAGAATGAAGAACAAAAAAATTCCCAGGACATAGTATCCAAGAATTATAATATTAAACATGCTAATGGACATATGATTAGAAACCAGAGGAGGGCGGTGCCTGTGGCTCAGTCTGTAAGGCGCCGTCCCCATATACTGAGGGTGGCGGGTTCAAACCCGGCCCCGGCCAAACTGCAACCAAAAAATAGCCGGGTGTTGTGGCGGGCGCCTGTAGTCCCAGCTACTCGGGAGGCTGAGGCAAGAGAATCGCTTAAGCCCAGGAGTTGGAGGTTGCTGTGAGCTGTGTGAGGCCACAGCACTCTACTGAGGGCCATAAAGGACATAGTATCCAAGAATTATAATATTAAACATGCTAATGTTTAAACATGCTTCTCACTCTAACACCCTGAGAACTATTAAAACGTCTTCTCTGCAGCGGCCTATGTTGCTTCCACTCACATTTCATTGACTAAAGCAAGTCACGCACACCACACCTGCTGTCAATGGAGCAGGAATGAGTAAGCATTTCACAGAGGAGGCAGCAAAAATTGGGGATAATGACACAGTGTACCTCATGAGCATTTGAGAAGACAAGTAAAGCAATGAAGCATTCTTTATGGAAGTAAAAACATGATTTTCTAACTGGTTAAAAACTCAGTAGATTAATTCAAAGAGCTCATGGGCCGAGTGGAAATATGAATTGGTAGCCTGGAAGATGAAGAGGAAGAAAATTTCAAACCACAGCACAGAAGTATGTGTACAAAGAGATGAGGGAATACAGTAACTATATTACTATCAAAACTTACATATAGGTACCTGCATAGCCCTCGGATGTGGAGAGATCGGTATCGCTACCTCCTTCCTCAGTCTCCACAAACCCTGCCTCACCGAGAGTCATGCTTGCGCCATCTTGCACCCCCACCTACACATAGCCCCGTCACCTTTTCTCTTTCTGCACTTTCTACACTTTCTGCCCCACCCACCTTTCCAAGCGTGTCCCAGGCCGCAACAGCAGAAACTGCACCATCTCTAGCCCCACATTCTCCATGCGGGACACACTGCCATGCCTACACGTGTTCTTAAAGCAGAGATGAGTAATACTGCAACTAGCCCAATGTCTACTACCACGACAAGTAGTGGAAGAAGTACGGGGAAGTCTGTAAGTTTTGTAGCAGAATTACAGAGTATGATGTCTGAAGGAGTCGCCCAGTGTACCTGTAGCTAGGCAAGGTGAGGTGAAGCAGGGCAGCATGGTTGGCACCAGGTCGAGGCAAGCAAATTGTGGCACTGAGAGCAAGAAAATGAGACAATCCAAGATGGCGGCTGAGTAACAGCTTCCCTGCAACAGGACACGGTGAGTCTGGGGAGATAAGACTCCAGGCATCTCTGGCTGGTGGGATCTGCCTATAATCATCCCTTTGAGGATACAGGGAGTCAGCAAGCGACTTGTGGACCACAAGAGGAGGACAAAAACAGTGGAAAACTGGCAAGTGGTTGCGCGTGTTTGATCGACCTAATCCCGCTGGCAGCCATAAGTACAAGCAGCAATGAGACTGCAAACCAGAAAGGCCTTACCTGTGAAATGTTTCGGTGTTTTTGGACTTGGCACTCAGTTGAACTGGCTTGGGGAGAGCTTGAGCAGGAGTGCGGAGAACTTTGGGCATTGTCTAGGGCCCCAGACTGAGCTGCTGAGCTGGACGGAGCTAATAGTGTTCGGCTGTGGGCCTCAGGGAGCCACTGTGACAGAACTGCCCTGGGAAGCTCCGCCCTCAGGGTCGCAGAGCAAGGATTGGGAGGGAGCTAGTACCTAGTGACTAAGCAGCCTAAAGGTGGGGACTGAGCTGCCTTACAGCCTTAACCCTCAGGGGCAGAGTGAGACCAGTTTTGGCACACTGGAGCCTTGGGCTGTTGCCCTGGGTAGAGTGCCGTGGTGTCACAGCTCATAGCAACCTCAAACTCCTGGGCTTGGGGCCATCCAGACCTCCATAAGAGCTGCGCCACAACCCCCGACCCGTGACCCGCAACTGCTGGGTCTCTGCATGCCCTGACCAGGAACTGTGGGAGTGGCACAACCCTGCGTCCTCCCTCCTGTACCCTCCCTTCCTCCCCACCAGCCCGCCCATCTGGCCAGGGACTCTGGTAGCCGCGTGCCTGCTGGAGCCCTCCCTGCCTCTGCACAGATCCCTTCTCCTGGCCAGAGACTGCTGGAGCCTTGGGCTCTTGGTGCCAAAGTCACTGGGCACTAGGCACTCCCAGAACCATGCATACCACCTCCGGCCCTGTTGCTGGATCCAGGTGTGTCACACTCTGGAGCTGCTTCCACAACGAGAATGCCCTGGCTGGGGCAGACCCAGAGGAACTAGACAGGGTCACTCCCTACAAACATCCAGCAACAATAGAGTGATCCTGCTGGGGTCTAATCCTGGAGAGAAACCTCCCCAACTATAAGGACAGCCAGAGCAACGTTGAAAAACAATCATGAGGTGAAATCAACAGAAAAACTCTGGCAATATGAATAATCAGAGTAGATCAACTCCCCCAAGGATCAATGGGGCAGACACAGCACAAGATCCCATGCACGAATAAATAGCTGAGATGTCAGAAATCGAATTCAGAATCTGGATAGCAAATAAGATCAAATTAGAATTCCAAGCAGTAACCCAAAAGATATCTCAAGAATTCAACGAATTCAAAGACCAAATGACCAAAGATTTTGACACATTGAGACAAGAAGTTGCAGCCCTCAAAGATCTGAGAAACACAGTAGAATCATTCAGTAACAGAATGGAACAAGCAGAAGAAGGGATTTCTGACATAAAAGACAAGGCTTTCGAACTCTCTCAAACCTTCACAGAGGAAGAGAAATGGAGGGCAAAAATAGATCACTCTCTCAGAGAGCTCTGGGATAATTCAAAGAAAATAATATTCGTCTTATAGGGATCCCCAAAAGCGACGAAGTGGCTTCACAAGGCACAGAGTCCCTTCTCCATGAGATGATGAAGGAGAACTTTCCAGACATGCCAAGAGATTCCGAAATTCAGATAGCAGACAGTTTCAGCACTCCAGCACGACTCAACCCAAATAAGACATCCCCCAGACACATCATAATCAATTTCACTAAAGTTAATATGAAGGAGAAAATTCTGAAGGCAGCCAGACGAAATAAAACCTTCACCTACAAGGGCAAGAATATTAGAATAACTTTAGATCTCTTTTCTGAAACCTTTCAAGCTAGAAGAGGATGGTCATTGACTGTTAATTTCCTAAAACAAAATAACTTTCAACCCAGGATCCTGTACCCAGCTAAACTGAGTTTCATTTATGACGGAGAAATTAAACACTTCAATGACATTCACATGTTGAAGAAACTTGCCATAACTAAACCAGCTCTCCAGGATATTCTCAGACCTATTCTCCATAAAGACCAGCATAATCCTCCATCACAAAAGTAAACCCACCCAGAAAATTTTTGATCAAATCCCAGCTTCCACAGTCACAAAAGGATTAAAAATGTCCACCGGACTCTCGAAAGGCTTATCAATATTCTCAATTAATGTGAATGGTTTAAACTGTGCTCTAAAGAGGCACAGGTTGGCTGACTGGATACAAAAACTCAAGCCAGATATCTGCTGCATACAAGAATCACATCTTACATTAAAAGACAAGTGTAGACTCAAGGTGAAGGGATGGTCATTATACTCCAGGCAAACGGAAAGCAGAAAAAAGCAGGCGTTGCAATCCTATTCACAGACACAATAGGCTTTAAACCAACCGAAATAAGGAAGGATAAGGATGAACACTTCATATTTGTTAAAGGTAATACTCAATATGATGCGATCTCAATTATTAATATTTATGCACCCAAACAGAACGCACCTCAATTTATAAGAGAAACTCTAACAGACATGAGCAACTTGATTTCCTCCAGTTCCACAGTAGTTGGAGATTTTAACACCGCTTTAGCAGTGCTGGATAGATCCTCCAAAAAGAAGCTAAGCAACGAGATTTTAGATTTAAACTTAACCATTCAACCTCTGGACTTAACAGACATCTACAGAACATTTCATCCCAACAAAACTGAATACGCATTCTTCTTATCAGCACACGGAACATACTCCAAAATTGACCACATCCTAGGCCACAAATCTAACCTCAGCAAATTTAAAAAAACAGAAATTATTCCTTGCATCTTCTCAGACCATCATGGAATAAAAGTTGACTCAATAACAACAGGAACCTGCATACCAATACAAAGACATGGAAGCTAAAAAACCTTATGCTGAAGGATAGACGGGTTATAGATGAGATTAAGAAGGAAATCACCAAATTTTTGGAACAAAACAACAATCAAGACACGAATTACCAGAACCTCTGGGATACTGCAAAGGCAGTCCTAAGAGGGAAATTTATAGCACTGCAAGCCCACCTCAAGAAAACGGAAACAGAGGAAGTTAATAATTTAATGGGACATCTCAAGCAACTGGAGAAGGAAGAACACTCCAACCCCAAACCCAGCAGAAGAAAAGAAATAACCTAAATCAGAACATAATTAAATGAAATTGAAAACAAAAGAATGATACAACAGATCAATAAATGCAAAAGTTGGTTTTTGGAAAAGATCAGTAAAATAGATAAATCTTTGGCCACCCTAATCAGGAAAAAAAGAATAAAATCTCAAATTTCATCCATCAGAAATGGTAATGATGAAATAACAACAGACCCCTCAGAAATTCAAAAAATCCTTAAGGAATACTACAAGAAATTCTACTCTCAGAAATATGAAAATCTGAAAGAAATAGACCAATACCTGGAAGTATGCCACCTACCAAGACTTAGCCAGAACGAAGTGGAAGTTTTGAACAGGCCTATATCAAGTTCTGAAATAGCATCAACTATACAAAATCTCCCTAAACAGAAAAGCCCAGATGGCTTTACATCAGAATTCTAGCACCTATATTACTAAACCTCTTCCAAAATATAGAAAAAGAAGGAATATTACCCAACACATTCTATGGAGCAAACATCACCTTGATCCCCAAACCAGGGAAAGACACAACAAGAAAAGAAAATTATAGACCAATATCACTAATGAATATTGATGCTAAAATACTCAATAAGATCCTAATAAACAGAATCCAACAACACATCAAAAAAAATTATACACCACAACCAAGTGGGATTTATCCCAGGGTCTCAAGGCTGGTTCAATATACGTAAATCTATAAATGTAATTCAGCACATAAACAAATTAAAAAATAAGGACCATATGATTCTTTCAATTGATGGAGAAAAAGCTTTTGATAATATCCAGCATCCCTTCATGATCAGAACACTTAAGAAAATTGGTATAGAAGGGACATTTGTTAAACTAATAGAGGCCATCTACAGCAAACTCACAGCCAATATCGTATTGAATGGAGTTAAATTGAAATCATTTCCACTTAGATCAGGAACCAGGGAAGGTTGCCCATTGTCTCCATTGTTCTTTAACATTGTAATGGAAGTTTTAGCCATTGCAATTAGGGAAGAAAAGGCAATCAAGGGTATCCACATAGGGTCAGAAGAGATCAAACTTTCACTCTTCACAGATGATATGATTGTACATCTGGAAAACACTAGGGATTCTACTACAAAACTTTTAGAAGTGATCAAGGAATACAGCAATGTGTCAGGCTACAAAATCAACATGCATAAATCTGTAGCCTTTATATATACCAACAATAACCAAGCCGAACAAATAGTCAAGGACTCTATTCCTTTCACAGTAGTGCCAAAGAAGATGAAATATTTGGGAGTATACCTGACAAAGGACATGAAAGATGTCTACAAAGAGAACTATGAAACTTTAAGAAAAGAAAAGCTGAAGATGTTAACAAATGGAAAAACATACCATGCTCATGGCTGGGAAGAATCAACATTGTTAAAATGTCTATACTACCCAAAGCAATATATAATTTTAATGCAATTCCTATTAAAGCTCCATTGTCATATTTTAAAGATCTTCCAAAAATAATACTTCGTTTTATATGGAATCAGAAAAAACCTTGAATAGCCAAATCATTACTCAGCAATAAAAACACAGCAGGAGGGGGCGGCGCCTGTGGCTCAGTGAGTAGGGCGCCAGCCCCATAAGCCGAGGGTGGAGGATTCAAACCCAGCCCCGGCCAAACTGCAACAAAAAAATAGCCGGGCGTTGTGGCGCGCGCCTGTAGTCCCAGCTGCTCGGGAGGCTGAGGCAAGAGAAACGCATAAGCCCAAGAATTAGAGGTTGCTGTGAGCCGTGTGACGCCACGGCACTCTACCCGAGGGTGGTACAGTGAGACTCTGTCTCTCCAAAAAAAAAAAAAACACAGCAGGAGGAATCACACTATCAGACTGAAGACTGTGCTATAAATCGATAGTGATCAAAATAGCATGGTACGGGCACAAAAACAGAGAAGTAGATGTCTGGAACAGAATAGAGAACCAAGAGATGAATCCAGTTACTAACCGTTATTTGATCTTTGACAAGCCAATTAAAAATGCTCAGTGGGGAAAAGATTACCTATTTAACAAATGGTGCTAGGTGAACTGACTGGCAACCTGTAGAAGATTGAAACTGGACCCACACCTTTCACCATTAACTAAGATAGACTCTCACTGGATAAAAGATTTAAACTTAAGACATGAAACTATAAAAATACTTGAAGAAAGTGCAGGGAAAACTCTTGAAGGAATCGGCCTGGGTGAATATTTTATGAGGAAGACTCCCCAGGCAATTGAAGCAGTATCAAAAATACACTACTGGGACCTGATCAAACTAAAATCTTTTGCACAGCCAAGAACATAGTAAGTAAAGCAAGCAGACAGCCTTCAGAATGGGAGAAAATATTTGCAGGTTATACCTCTGATAAAGGTTTAATAACAAGAATCCACAGAGAACTCAAACATATTAGCAGGAAAAGAACACGTGATCCCATCTCAGGTTGGGAAAGGGACTTGAAGAGAAACTTCTCTAAAGAAGACAGACGCACGATCTACAAACACATGAAAAAAAGCTCATCATCCTTAATCATCAGAGAAATGCAAATCAAAACTACTTTGAGGTATCACCTAACCCCAGTAAGAGTAGCCCACATAACAAAATCCCAAAACCTGAGATGTTGGTGTGGATGTGGAGAAAAGGGCACACTTCCGCCCTGCTGGTAGGAATGCACACTAATATGTTCCTTCTGGAAGGATGTTTGGAGAATATTTAGAGACCTAAAAATAGACCTACCATTTGATCCTATAATTCCTTTACTAGGTTTATACCCAGAAGACCAAAAATCACAACATAACAAAGCCATCTGTACCAGAATGTTTATTGTAGCCCAGTTCATCATTGCTAAGTCATGGAAGAAGCCCAAGTGCCCATCGACCCACGAATAGACTAGCAAATTGTGGTACATGTATACCATGGAATATTATGCAGCCTTAAAGAAACTCTTTCGTGTTTACATGGATGGAGCTGGAACATATTCTTCTTAGCAAAGTATCTCAGGAATGGAAGAAAAAGTATCCAATGTACTCAGCCCTACTATGAAACTAAATTATAGCTTTCACCTGAAGGGTATAACCCAATTATAGCACAAGACTATGAGGAAAGGGCCAAGGAAGGGGAAGGGAGGGGGGAGGTTATGGTGGAGGGAGGGTAATGGGTAGGGCCACACTTACGGTGCATCTTAGAATGGGTACAGGCGAAACTTACTAAAGGCAGATTACAAATGTCTACATACAATAACTAAGAAAATGCCATGAAGGCTACGTTGAAAAGTTTGATGAGAATATTTCAGATTGTATATGAAACCAGTACATTGTACCCCTTGATTGCACTGGTGTACACAGCTATGATTTAACAATAAAAAAAAAAAACTTACATATATAGGCTCGGCATACATAGCTCAGTGGTTAGGTCGCTGGCCACATGCACCAGGGCTGGTGGGTTTGAACCCAGCTGGGGCCTGCTAAGCAACAATGACAACAACAAAATAGCCAGATGTTGTGGTGGGCTCCTGTGTCCCAGCTACATGGGAGGCTGAGGCAAGAGAATTGCTTGAGCCCAGGAGTTGGAGGTTCCTGTGAGCTGTGACACTACAGCACTCTACCTAAAGTAACATAGCGAGACTCTGTCTCAAAAGGAAAAAAAAAAACCTTACATATATCAATATGCTTATTACTCAAACCTATGAATTAGCTACTATGATTCTTGAAGCTGAAGAAACTGAGGCCCAGAGTGGTAAAGGAACTATCTCAAGGTCACACAGCTGCTATGCAGACCCAGGTGGTCTGACTTCTGTGACTATGCTGTTAAGCACTACTGTTAAGCACATATTCTGCTTCTTAATGCCCACGCAATTGTGTCATGATAATGAACTTGGAAGATAGATCCAGGAGACCTAACCTAAGAAATAGAAGGAAGGAGGGAGTGCAGGAAGTAAGTAAATGATAAAAGAAAATGCCTGTGACCTAAAAAAAAAAAAAAAAGACTTGCGATTTAAAAGGGCTCAATGAATTCCAGGCTGGATTGAGAAAAAAGGCACACACCTAGAAATATCCTGTAAAATCCTTCAACTCCCAAGATAAAGAGAAATTTCTATAAGCTTCCAGACAAAAAGACCAAAATGATTTACAAAGGAGCACCAGACTGTCATCAGGCTTTCTAGCTGTAGTACTGGTAGCTAGAAGACTGGAGAATAAAATCTAATGACAGCAGGCAGAGCGTGGTGGATGACAGCTGTAATCCTAGCACTCTGGGAGTCTGGGGCAGAAGCATCGCTTGAGCTCAAGAGTTCAAGACTAGCCTAAGCAACAGTGAGACCTCATCTCTACTAAAAATAGAAAAATGGGGAGCTGGGCGTTGTGTCACACATCTGTAATTCCAGGTACTCGGGAGACTGGGCAGGAGGATCGCTTGAGCCCAGGAGTTTGAGGTTGCTGTGAGCTATGACACTACAGCACTCTAGCTCATGTCAAAAAAAAAAAAAAAAAAAGAAGGAAAGAAAAGTCTAATGACAACCTTTGGAAAAGACTTTGACCTAAGGATTTGACACCTGTTAGGCTGAGAGAATATTCTTTGTGAATATGATAAAGGTCAGAGAGTACACCGCCCATACACTCCATTTGTGCAATTTATTCAGATGGAATAATAAGTGAATCAAAGCAAAAATCTCAGGAGAAGATGAAGAAAGGAAACAGAAATAGTGAGAAGTATGTCTAATATGTGTTTATATAACTAAATATAAATGAATAATGATAGAGCAACTAGGAACTTATTCTATAAATTTGGATTCATGAATATGCTGGGAGATTTAAAAACACTCCTTTATAATCATATTTAGCAGGCAAAAAAAAAATGAAATCATAGAGGAATGGGATATTTCATTAACAGACATGATTGTGGTAAATCTAAACATGGCACCTTGTGTATGAATCAAGAATGAAAATAAGAACTGTCTTTCCTGGGTAGAAGGGAATCCTACCATTTTCAGGATGTCAAATATCCCTCTCAGGAAACAAACATTCTTCACTGACCTTTAAATCAAGATGTGAAATGAATCTTCTGGTTTGAGGCTTTGTTTTATATTCAAAGGTCTAATTCTTAGAGAAGTCTTTATTTTAAATTACAGTGACCACTTCCTCTCAGCAGAAGTTTGCTTGTTAAATTCTATCCTGAGAACAGATTTAATAAGAAATACAGGGAGAGGCAGGGTGCAGTGGGTCACAACTATAATCCTAGCATTCTGAGAGGCTGAGCCTGGTGGACTGCTTGAGCTCAGGAGTTTGAGACCAGCCTGAGCAAGAGCAAGACCCCCAACCCCATCTTTAATAAAAATAGAAAAACTGAGGCAAAGACAATTGCTTGAGCCCAAGAACTTGAGGTTGCTGTGGGCTATAACGCCACGGCACTTACCCAGGGTGCCAGAGTGAGACTCAAAAAAAAAAAGAAAGAAAAGAAAAAAAAGAAATATGAAGAAAGAATATAAATTCAAGGAAAATGTGCTTGAGCTTGAGGGAGTGAGAGGTGGGGAAAGACCTCAGGAGACATTAAAAGTAGTTCTGGGCTCAGTGCATGTAACTCAAGAGGCTAAGGCGCCAGCCACATACACCAGAGCTGGTGGGTTTGCATCCAGCCTGGGCCTGCCAAACAACAATGACAACTACAATAAAAAAAATAGCCAGGTGTTGTGGCAAGCACCTGTAGTCCCAGCTACGTGGGAGGCTGAGGCAAGAGAATCGCTTAAGCCCAAGAGTTAGAGGTTGCTGTGAGCTATGATGCCACAGCACTCTACCCAGGGTGACAGCTTGAGGCTCTGCCTCAAAAAAAAAAAAGTAGTTCTGACTTGGCCAGGCATGGTGGCTCACGCCTGTAACCCTAGCACTCTGGGAGGCCAAGGTGGGTGGATTGCTTGAGCTCACAAGTTTGAGACCAGCCTGAACAAAAGCAAGACCCCATCTCTCCTAAAAATAAAAATACTGAGGCAACAGGATGGCTTGAACCCAAGAGATGGAGGTTGCTGTGAGCTATGATGCCACAGCACTCTACCCAGGGTGACAGCTTGAGACTCTGTCTCAAAAAAAAAAAAGTGGTTCTGACTCATGTCAAGTCCACCTTGTCTGCCTCACAGGCTGGGGTACAAACTCCTAGGCGTCCTCTCTCCACACACCTCTCCTCCTGTCCTTTTCATAACAGTTTAAATACTGTTAAATTCATGGGTGATGGGACAAAGCATTGCTTTTTCTTTCGCCTAAAGAGAGAAAAAGGGAAGCAGTGGTGCTCATGGAATTTCTCAAGCTGTAAGCATAATTAAATGTGACTTGTAGTCCCAGAAAAAAACATCTGAATTTTAATTCAGGAGCTGCTGAGCAAGCAGTCTCCTTGACATTTGAAAATTCAAACCTTATCTGGAGAAGCCCTTTGGAGGCTGACAGACCTTGTTGAACTTGAGCCATTTCAGAACCCACGGTAGGGTTATTTCTCATTCCTGTTTTTCATTTACATAGCAGCAGAAGTTTCAATTAGGATGTAAGGGCTTTTTTCATTAATCCAGAGAAATGAAATTTAATCTTAAGTGACCATAGTTTACAGTGAATACAGTAAAATAAATATTGCATGGGTTCTTTTTCTTATGTAAGTTTCCTCTTGCTATTATTGATATGCAAGAAACATAATGATCCTGAAACATCAGGGTTCTGTCAGGTGTCTCAGACCTCCCCCTGTGTCTTGGCCCATGGCTCTTCTGCTCTGCCATGACCTTTGAGAGCTGCACTTTTTACCCAGCTGTATCCTTTCTAGCCTCTTCCCCTACCACATTTGTATTACAACAGCGCTTCTCAACCTGTGGGTCTGGACCCCTTTGTTCCATTTGTAACAATGCGGCAATTAGGAAGGTTGAGAACCACTGTATTACAAGAATGACCTCACTGTGGATGTCAGCACTTTTTTCATTATAAAAATTCTTCCATTGGGGCATGTTTACACAGACATACCATTTTTATTTCACATGGCTACTATAAAGTACAAAAGCATTGTGGTAGGCACTTTTAATGCATTTTTCTCTATCCTTGGTAAGATTGGTATTATTATTCCCATTTCTCAGAGGATGCTGTGGTTATCCACTCCATGTGTATACTACATGCCACATTTTATTTATCCATTCATCTGCTTTGGGTTATTTCCATCTTTGGGCTATTGTGATGATCCTGCTATGCACATGGGTGTACATATATCTGTTCAAGTCCTTGCTTTCAATTCTTTTGTATATCTGGGAGAACTGCTGGATCATATTGCTAATTCTATATTTAGCTTTTTGAGGGCTTGCCATGCTGTTTTCCATAGCAGCTGTACCATTGTACATTCCCATCAACAATGTCCAAGTATTTCATTCTCTCCACAATGTTTGCAACCTTTGTTATCTTCTGTTTTCTTGGTTTGTTTGTTTGGTTGGTTGGTTGGTTTGGGTAATAGCCATCCTAAAGAGTGTGAAGTGGTATTAGCTACCACTTTTTTTTTTTTTTTTGAGACGGAGTCTCACTTTGTCATGCTTGGTACAGTGCCGTGGCATCACAGCTCCCAGCTGCCTCAAACTCCTGGGCTTAAGCAATTCTCTTGCCTTAGCCTCCCAAGTAGCTGGGACTACAGGCGCCTGCCACAACGCCCGGCTATTTTTAGAGGTCTTGCTTTGGCTCAGGTTGGCGTCCATCTGCCTCAGCCTCCAAAGTGCTGGGATTACAGGCGTGAGTCACTGTGCCCTGCCTAGCCACCACTTTTGAATGGTAAATATTTGAGGAAAATAGCAGCACCCAACATGGACTCAACTCTGGGTTTCCCTTTTTTTTTTGAGACATTGTCTTATTTTGTCACCTTCGGTAGATCCTTTTGCTTCAGACTCCCGAATAACTGGGACTAGGTGCCCACCACAACACCCAGCTATTTTTTTTTTTTTTTTTGTAGAGACAGAGTCTCATTGTACCGCCCTCGGTAGAGTGCCGTGGCATCACACGGCTCACAGCAACCTCCAACTCTTGGGCTTACGCGATTCTCCTGCCTCAGCCTCCCGAGTAGCTGGGACTACAGGCGCCCACCACAACGCCTGGCTATTTTTTTTTGTTGTTGCAGTTTGGCCGGGGCTGGGTTTGAACCCGCCACCCTCAGCATATGGGGCCTGCGCCCTACTCACTGAGCCACAGGCGCCGCCCAACACCCAGCTATTTTTAGAGATGTGGTCTCGCTCTGGCTCAGGCTTGTCTCAAACTTGTGAGCTCAGGCAATCTACCCCCCTTGGCCTCCCGGGGTGCTAGGATTACAGGCGTGAGCCACTGTGCCCTACCGATTTCTCTCCTTCTGAGCACTTTAGGATTGTACTTCTTGCTGTCCTTGTGATTAGATAGAGCCATGAGACTAGTTCTGGCCACTGATTTTCTTTAGTGGATAAGTTTGAACAGGAGCAATAAGTATCATTTCAGGGGCAAAATGTTTAATTGCTGAATGAGACCTACTATGAACATTGCCATGATCACTAGCAATGTTCTAGATAGTGGTTTCTCCGCCCCTCCTTTCTAGCTAGGAACACAAGATGTAGGATAATTCCTGGCCAGGCAGATCTGATTTCGCTTCCTGACTCTTATTAATTGAATGTACTATGCCAGTCCCAGGCCCTGTGTACAACTCCGTTGAAACTAAATACCAATGCAAGGCTCTTGGGAGGATTAGTGACCATAAATGGAGACTAGCTGGAAGCTGTTATTATTAAAATAATGTTTCCTGTGTGTGTATGTCTGAATTAAGTTCAGCTAAGCATTGAATAGCTTCAGTGAGTGGATGTAGTCTATAGGGAATTCAAGAGCAGCTGTGCCAAATCCAGATGTCAGCAAGGCTTCACCCTCAAGCGGTTCTGACTCTAAAAAGGAAGTCTGGGGGAAACTGAATCCAACCCCATGCACGTAAACACCTTGCCTGACTCACATCCTGCCTGGGCTTTCCTCTCCTGTCCCAGCTTGCTCCCTTGGGCAGGCCTAGGGACTTGCTGAGTCATCAGAGGCCCAAGACTTGAGTCGATGGCCTCCTCAAGAGGCTAACCTCCCAAAAGGACCAGTACCGATGGCGCCACAACTGCCCCTTCAGCCATTTCAGCTTTCATCAATTGCTATCCAATGGTAGCAACAGATATTTCAAAACTGCAAATTTTTTTTTTTTTTTTTTTTGCAGTTTTTGGCCGGGGCTAGGTTTGAACTCGCCACCTCTGGCATATGGGGCTGGCACCCTACTCCTTTGAGCCACAGGCGCCACCCTTTTCTTTTTCTTTAATTTCTTTTTTTGAGACAGAGCCTCAAGCTGTTGCCCTGGGTAGAGTGTTGTGGCATCACAGCTCACAGCAACCTCCAACTCTTGGGCTTAAGCGATTCTCTTGCCTCAGCCTCCCAAGTAGCTGGGACTACAGGCGCCTACCACAACTCCCGGCTAATTTTTTGGTTGTAGTTGTTATTGGTGTTTGGCAGGCCCCAGCTGGATTCAAACCTGCCAGCTCTAGTGTACGTGGCTGGCACCTTAGCCGCTTGAATTACAGGCGCTGAGCCAAGACCACCCATTTTCAATCCCAGCCCCCAGTGACTCAAGTGAGCTCTGACAGGCAGGGACATTGCTCTGTCCATAATGCACAGGAAGCAGTTTCAAAAGAAGAGCTTTCCATCCATAATCCCCCGGTTTTGAGCTCATTTCAAGTAGATATTTTAAATTTTACAGCAGAGAAAGAAAAGAATATGAAAATAGTCTTTGTAATAAAATAATAAAAAAAAATTAACTCCTAGTGTTCAGTAGGCCTAAAATCTCTCTGCCTGCTTTCTTTCTCTTGCCAGCAGATGCCCTCCACTGCTGTGGATTTCTATTTCCACAAACCATTCAGGAACTCAACCAACCAATAGAAAATGTAAATTCTCTTTACATCTCTCAATTTAGTCATTTAGAGTTCGTTCCTTTAGGCCTTAAGTGATTCCTGAACTTAAGATGAACAGTCATGTCTAAAAGTTGGACACACCTGGAAGGGTGCCTGTCTTTAACCTCGCCTGGACAAAAACAGACACAGCAGTCACATTCACAAAACCTTGTGAATTCAGCTGCAATTACTTTTTTATTTTCCCCCCTTAAATTCAGCTACCCACTGGACCTCAGTGCTGACATTCTTCCTTTCTTTCTTTAGAATGCCACCTCACTTCTCTCGCTTCTCTCTCCTCACCCGTCTTCCCTTCTCTCACTTCCCACTGTCTGTTCTCCTCACTCTCTTTCTCATCTCTTTCCCCCCAACTCTCACCAGTCCCTATACCCCAAACTGGAATTCCTTTTTGTCAAGGCCTGGTTTACAGTGTCTTCACTCCTCCTGTAGATTAAAAACACTAGTAAAGGCTCGGCGCCTGTGGCTCAAGTAGCTAAGGTGCCATCCACATACACCTGAGCTGGCGGGTTCGAATCCAGCCCAGACCCGCCAAACAACAATGACGGCAGCAACCAAAAAATAGCCAGGCGTTGTGGCAGGCGCCTGTAGTCCCAGCTACTTGGGAGGCGGAGGCAGAAGAATCTTGAGCCCAGGAGTTGGAGGTGTTGGATGCCACGGCACTCTACTCAGGGCGACAGCTTGAGGCTCTGTCTCAAAAAACAAACAAACAACACTAGTAAAATCCAAGCCTCTTGTCTTGTTATCCCCATTCCCCCTGACAATCTCACCACTTATACTAGATCAAGTTTCACCTCTTCCCCAAAGCACACTGTTATGCCCCAGCTATACAAGCTCTTACAAGAGCAACTCTGGTGGGAACCCTTTACACCTGGACACTGAAGGGGTCCCCCAAAATATTCAGGAACTCAAGAATGGCTCCTTTCTAACAACTTTTCCTCTTGCCGCGGTGACACTGACATCTTTTTTCTACGCAGACCCTTTACTTATCTACGCCTCACAACCGACTGGACTGGCATCTGCACTCTTGTCCCACTTTCCCTTAATGTATTCTTCCTCCTGGCAATGAGTCCCAGTCCCCCTTCACGTCCTACTTAGAGCTAAGCACACCGTCCAACTAATCCTTCTCCTCCTCGGGCTAGGTATCACAGTGAAAGTTTCCACGGGGACTGCTGGCCTAGGAATTGCTACCCATTAGTTCCAAATGATGTCCACTAATCTGGCCAACAGCCTCCAGGGGTGTTGCCTCCAGGAAGTCTCTAATCAGTTACAACTCACACAAGACCAGGCGGACTCCTTGGAGATTTTAGTTCTCCAAAACCGGAGAGCCTTAGATCTACTCAAGGCAAGGGAAAGAGGCCTTTACACTTTTTAATAGGAGATCTACTGTTTCTACACTAACAAGTCTGGTCTGGTCTGAGAGGGCATCACCCAACTCTGGGAACATACTACCCACTTGCAATCTCTTTTTTTTTTTTTTTGTAGAGACAGAGTTTCACTTTATGGCCCTTGGTAGAGTGCTGTGGCCTCACGCAGCTCACAGCAACCTCCAACTCCTGGGCTTAGGGCGATTCTCCTGCCTCAGCCTCCTGAGTAGCTGGGACTACAGGCGCCAGCCACAACGCCTGGCTATTTTTTTGTTGCAGTTTGGCCGGGGCTGGGTTTGAACCCGCCACCCTCGGTATATGGGGCCAGTGCCCTGCTCACTGAGCCACAGGCACCGCCCCACCCACTTGCAATCTCAAAATGAGGGATCTTGGGTGGTGCCTGTGGCTCTGTGAGTAGGGCACCCCATATACTGAGGGTAGCGGGTTTGAACCCAGCTGTGAGCTGTGATGCCATGGCACTCTACCAAACCCAGCTGGGTTTGAACCCAGCTGTGAGCTGTGATGCCATGGCAGTCTACCAAGGGTGACAAAGTGAGACTCTGTCTCCCAAATAAATAAATAAATAAACAAGGGATCTTGGTTCAACAGCCTGTGGGGACACTAGATCTTACCCCTCATAAGGCCTCTCACTACAATTCTCCGGTTGTTAACCATTGCCCCTTATAGCATCCAACTCTTGTCCTTGTTTGTTTAAGAAAGGGCAGAAAAGGTGTCAACCACAATTGCAAATCAATTCATACTATTCCCCAAACCTTCTACCAATACACCCCCAAACTCATGCAGCCCTACCAACATCTGACTCATTCCACTAAGGATAGCTATGACCCTACTCATCCGGAAGCAGTTTCAGAAGACTGACTATTGTCCGAATCACCCCTTTTAACAAGTCAGGAATGCATTAACCCTCTTCCTCTTCCTTCTCTCCTGGAACAAAAGACCTTAGAGGACCTAGCTACCCTACCCAAAAACTTTGTGCCAAAAGACCCTAGCCCACCAAAATCCTCCAGCAGGCAGTGGCATCCTTCCCCCTCTACAGGCCCATATAAAAGAGGTCTCTAACCACCCTCAGTGCAGACACGTCTTTGGCTGTGTCCAGGTGGGTCTCTATTGCTTCATTAAACCTGGCCTGAAACTCTCCATTTTTGGTCTCGTCTCTGGGCACGTGCTGGCCACTGACCTTTCAGTATTCATTCCCTCTCATGGTCCCTGGTCTTCTCTCACTCCATCCTGCTCCCACTGAAAGACTTGGGGCAGAACCCCCCACTCTGCCCGAAGCTCTGACCACCCCAATCAACCGCAAGAGACGTCGCTTGATGCAAAAACGCAAGAGGATTTTTATTTCAGCATGCTGGGACTTGACTCACAACTCTTTTAGGAGCCGAGAAGTCAAGCCCCGCACAGCAGTTTTTTACAAGCTTATAAAGGCAAAAACTACAAAGTAGGCGGGAATAGCAGACATGCCAGGGGCTCTAATAAAGTAAGAGGGAATAGACACAGCTGGGGCTCTAACCAGATAAGAAGAACTCTGGTTCATTATTCAACTGTCTTAAGACAAGACTAACAGTCAAATATTTGCTTAATAGTAAACATTTGCTGCAGCTCCTGGGGCTATCTCCTGGAACAGTTACAAAAGGTTACATTCCTATGGTAGGGAGTGAGAGGTGGTCACATTCCTATGGTAGGGAGTGAGAGGTGGTCACATTCCTATGGTAGGGAGTGAGAAGTGGTCACATTCTCATGGTAATATTTTCTTTCATTCCCCCATTTGTTTTTTGGGAAGTTCTAATCATGGAACTTCTGGCTATGGTTCTTTCCACTGTGGTTCAAGGTTGGCTGTCTGGTGGCGCCAGATGTACACAGAATCTCCAACCTGGAACTGGTGTGGTATTTGCAGATCTCCGGGCTTGTAGGCTTCGATCAGCCGGCTCCACACCTCCTTTTGCACAGTTTCAAGGGCTTTTAATCTGGTGTATAAAGATTGAGAGGAGTAAGATTCTGGGGAAGGGAGGTGCTGCATGGCAACAAGCGGGGGGTGAGCTCCATATAGGATTTCAAAGGGGGTCAGCTTGAGAGTGCTGGGGGTGTTGCGCACATGGAACAGGGCAAAGGGAAGGAGGACTGTCCAGTCAGTAATGCCAGTCTCTAAGGATAATTTAGTCATGGCCTCTTTTAGGGTTCTATTCATCCTTTCTACCTGCCCTGAGCTTTGGGGCCGATAAGCACAATGTAATTTCCACTCAAGCCCCAGGATTTTGGCTAAACCTTGATTAACCTGGGCAACAAAAGCGGGACCGTTGTCGGATCCGATTACCTTGGGTAGCCCAAATCTTGGAAAAATTTCTTCTAAAATTATTTTGGCTACGACTTGAGCAGTCTCCCTTTTTGTAGGAAAAGCTTCGACCCATCCTGAGAAAGTATCTATGAACACCAGCAAGTACTTGTATCCGTATTTGGCCGGCTTAATCTCAGTAAAATCTGTTTCTCAGTAGCTTTCAGGGTGATCCCCTCCGAGTCGTTTGCCCTGAGGTAATGTGCTAGGCTGGGTGTTTACTAATTGGCAAGGTCTGCACTCTTTTGCAGCTGCGTCAACGAGTTTACTTAATTCCATAATGAGGAGGACTGAACAATAGTTCTTAGATGCTTGGGGCCCAAATGAGTTAATTTATGAAGTTGTCTGAGAAAGGTGATAGCCTGCTCTTCAGGGAGGATGATTTTTCTTTCCGGAGTTTCTCGGATCCCCTCTGGGGATTCTAAGTGGAGGCCTAATCTGTTCATTCTCTCGAGATCCCGCTCCGAATATTTAAAGTGTTTGACAAGGGGGGCTGCTATTTCTTTAAGGCTAGGCCTTAAAGTGTTTTCATATAGCGGCAGGATGTTGAGCCTTTGAGCTGCTAGCTTAGCTTCTCGGTCGGCTCTTTGGTTTCCCTCGGCAACTCTGGACCCCCCTTTCTGATGCCCAGGGCAGTGGATAATGGCCACTTTCTTAGGGAGGTGAACAGCCTCCAGTAGACTTAGGATTTCTTCCTTGTGTTTAATTTCTTTTCCTGCTGAAGTCAGCAGTCCTCGCTGCCTGTAAATGGCCCCATGAACATGGGCCGTAGCAAAAGCATACCTGCTATCGGTGTATATGTTAACTTTTTCCCCTTCTGCCAAACGTAAGGCCTGGGTCAAGGCGACCAGCTCGGCCTTCTGGGCCGACGTCCCTTCAGGCAGACTACTTGCCCAGATGGTCTGCTTATCGTCCACTACCGCCACCCCGGCCACCCTTTTACCTTCTATTATGGAGCTGCTCCCATCAGTGAACCAGGTCAGCTGGGCATCCGGCAGGGGCTGATCACAGAGGTCCTTCCGAGTTCCAGTTTCCTCAGCCAGTACTTCTTGGCATGTGTGTAATACATTTTTCTGGACAGAGGTATCAGGTAATAGGGTAGCTGGGTTGAGGATGATAGGCGGGCCAAACTGGACTCTGTCTCCGTTTAATAGGAGACTCTGGTAATGTGTCATGCGGGCATTAGACAGCCACCGGTCAGGGGGCTGTCTGATGATGCTTTCTAAAGCATGGGGGGCAATGACTGTCAACTTCTGTCCCATAGTCAATTTGTCTGCATCTTTTACCAGTACCACTACTGCCGCCACAGACCTCAGACAGGCTGGCCAACCACCAGCGACGGGGTCCAATTTCTTGGAGAGGTATGCTACCAGTCTTTTCCATGGCCCTAAAGGCCGCGTCAGCACCCCTCGGGCCACTCCTCTCTTCTCATCTACGTATAGGACAAAGGGCTTTGTTACATCTGGTAGAGCCAGGGCCGGGGCTGATAATAATGCCTTTTTAATGTTGTCAAAGGCCCGCTGTTGGCTGGCACCCCACTCGAAGGGAGTGCCTTCCTTGGTCAAACGGTAGAGGGGAGCTGCCAGAGTAGCAAACCCCGGTATCCATAAGCGGCAGAACCCCGCAGTTCCTAAGAATTCTCGCACCTGGCGGGGCGAGCGGGGAACTGGAATCTGAGTCACAGTATGCTTCCTGGCTTCCGTTAACCATCTCTGCCCTCCTCTTAAGGTGTAACCCAGGTACATTACCTCTTTCTGGCAGATCTGGGCTTTTTTAGCCGAGGCTCGATATCCTAAGCGGGCTAGTTCTTCTAGCAACAGTTCTGTGCCCCGATAGCACTCTTCTTTTGTTGTTCCAGCTAGTAGTAAGTCATCTACATATTGTAGGAGCGTTACCTGAGGGTGGCTGGCGCGAAAGTGAGCTAGGTCTTGGTGGAGGGCTTCATCAAAGATGGTTGGGGAGTTCTTAAACCCCTGTGGAAGTCGGGTCCATGTCAATTGCCCCGTTGTTCCAGAGTCCGGGTCTCTCCATTCAAATGCGAAGATGTTCTGGCTAGAGGAGTGTAGTCGGAGGCAGAAGAAGGCATCCTTTAAATCCAGGACAGTGTACCAGATATGGTTTGGAGGGAGAGAGCTTAACAGATTATAAGGGTTAGGCACGGTGGGGTGGATGTCTTGCGCCCACTTGTTTACTTCTCTTAAGTCCTGCACAGGGCGATAGTCTCCTGTGCCGGGTTTCTTGACGGGTAATAAGGGCGTGTTCCATGGTGACTGGCATTTTACTAGTATGCTCAGCTGTAGGAGATGCTGAATGTGAGGCCTAATTCCTTCCCGAGCTTCCCTAGTCATAGGATACTGGTGCACTGCCACAGGAGTGGAAGTAGTTTTGAGTTCTATGACTATAGGCGGCCTTTTTGCGGCCAGTCCAAATCCGGCAGTTTCGGCCCACGCCCCGGGATATTTTTCTAGCCAGTCATTTACGAGACTAGTCCCTTTCTCCCGCTGCTTTTCAAAGAGTCTATGTTCATCCTCTAAACGCATGGTCAGGGCTGTTACCCTCTTATTTTGGGTTACCTCTGGGCCATCAGGAGTAAAAGTGATTTGGGCTTCCATTTTGGTGAGTAAATCTCTCCCGAGGAGGGGCACAGGGCACTCAGGGATAATTAAGAACGAGTGGGTTACCCGTCCCACTCCCAGATCTACTGATCTTCGGGTAGTCCATGAGTACTGCTGATGCCCTGTGGTCCCTACAACCCAGGATTTTTTCTTGGAGACGGGTCCTGATGGTTCAAGTAGGACTGAGTGTTGAGCTCTGGTGTCTACAAGGAACTCAACTGGCTTCCCCTCCACTTTAAGTATTACCCTAGGCTCGGGGAGGGGTTCTGAGCCCCGTCCCCGCTAATCTTCTTCTTCCTCTAAGGCCAGTACTTTCTTGGAGAGTTCTTTCTTTTTTTTTTTAGGACATTCCCTGGCCCAGTGCCCCTTTTCCTTACAGTAAGCACATTCATCCTTATCTAACGGATGCGGTTGCTCAGGCTACCTGACTTCTTCGTTCTACCTTGGGTCTGTTCCTGGCTCTTCTCCCCTACTACTGCGGCCAAAATCCGTGTTAAGTTTTTCTCCTGTCTTCGGTCTCTCTTATTTTCCCTTTCTTCTCTCTCTTTCTCCTTTCTCTGCTCTTTTTCTTCCTCAGTTTCTCTTTTATGGTATACTTTCTCAGCTTCCTTAACTAAATCCTGCAAGGTATAGTCCTGCAATCCTTCAATCCTCTGCAGCTTTCTTTCAATGTCTACAGCTGACTGCCCTATGAAAGTCATAGCCACGGAAGCCCTCTGTCCTTCAGAGGCAGGGTCAAATGGGGTGTAACGCCTAAAAGCTTCCATTAGATGCTCAAGAAACACGGAGGGGGGGTTCCGTGGCCCCCTGTATTACTTCTCTTACTTTAGCCAAACTAGTGGGGCGTCTTGCCACCCCACGGAGGCCAGCCACTAGAGCCTGGCGATAGACTGACAGTCGCTCCCTACCTTCTGCCGTGTTGAAATCCCAGTCTGGTCTGGAGAGGGGAAAGGCAGCCTCGATGATGTTGGGGAGCTGGATAGGACGCCTGTCCGCCCCGAGTACATTCTTCCTAGCTTCTAGTAAAATCCTCTCCCTCTCTTCAGTAGTGAAGAGAATCTGTATGAGCTGGTGGCAGTCATCCCATGTGGGCTGATGAGAGAACATCAGAGACTCTACCCGCCCAGTCAGGCGTTGGGGGTCTTCTGAAAAAGGGGGGTGATTAATTTTCCAGTTATACAGGTCTGCGGAAGAAAATGGCCAGTACTGGGGGGGCTGGAGAGGAGGTGGTCCCTCATCTGTTGCCACCGGCGGGGGGCCGTATGCCCTCAGGGGTAGGGCAACAGTAGTGTCGGGAGACACTCCTCCCCGGCGGTGACTCCTGGTACATTGTGCGGGCCCCAGTGAAGGTTCCCCCGGGAGTGCAGAGGGGGCAATTGCCGGATCCGGCGATGCTGGTCCACCCTGCCCCCCGACAGGAGCCAAGGCGGGAGGGTATGGGGGAGGAGGGGGTGGAGGGTCGAGGAGAAGATGATCAGTCTGGATTTCCGGGTAGATCTTCTTAGGGGGGTCCGAACTGTCACCCCCTTTTCTGGGACCGGAAGATTGGACAGCGAGCACCTGAGGATTAGACAGGGGCCTGGATGTGGCAGTCCACGGCCGAACCCAGGGGGGCGGATTCTGCACCAGGTCCTGCCAGACTATGATGTAAGGTTGTTGATCCGGATGGGCTCCCGGTCCTCTCTGAAAAACAATCTCTTTAATAGCAAAAATAAGAGATAAGTCAAAGGTTCCTCCTGAGGGCCAGCCGACGTTAAAAGTAGGCCACTCCGAGGAGCAGAAAGTCTGCCATGGGCCTTTTTTAACCTCTACTGACAGATCACGACCTCTTCTCTTCACTTCAGTCCAATGATCTAGAGTTAAACTCAGAGGGGTTGTCACAGTCTGTCCCATCATCAGTGGATATGTCAGAAACACAAATAACAGAAATAACAGAAATATTACAGGTACAAGGACTCACCTACCACACTTGGTCCTTCACAAGCCTATAACAGAATAAGATGGGCGCGTTTCCCGTAATTTTTGATCGAACAACCAGACTCAACCAGCGCCCTTACAGCAGGAGACAACCAGGCGTCCCTGGTTCTCCTCAGTTCCTGGGGCGTCCCCCAGGGTTTCAGCCTGTGGTCCTCCGGGCACGTCTACCGACCACTGTCTGGCCACTCTCACGAGGTGCCGAACGGCTGCGAAATCAAAAGCACGCACACAAAGTCAAACAAAAGGACTGAAGACACAGACTAGACAGTTTTCGGGGTACCCCTTTCTTACCTCCAAGGTTGACTCTGCAGGTGAGGGGTGGTCGTTATCTCCCGGACGAGCCCCCAAATGAAAGACTTGGGGCAGAACCCCCCACTCTGCCCGGAGCTCTGACCACCCCAATCAACCGCAAGAGACGTCGCTTGATGCAAAAACGCAAGAGGATTTTTATTCCAGCATGCTGGGACTTGACTCACAACTCTTTTAGGAGCCGAGAAGTCAAGCCCCGCACAGCAGTTTTTTACAAGCTTATAAAGGCAAAAACTACAAAGTAGGTGGGAATAGCAGACATGCCAGGGGCTCTAATAAAGTTAAGAGGGAATAGACACAGCTGGGGCTCTAACCAGATAAGAAGAACTCTGGTTCATTATTCAACTGTCTTAAGACAAGACTAACAGTCAAATATTTGCTTAATAGTAAACATTTGCTGCAGCTCCTGGGGCTATCTCCTGGAACAGTTACAAAAGGTTACATTCCTATGGTAGGGAGTGAGAGGTGGTCACATTCCTATGGTAGGGAGTGAGAGGTGGTCACATTCCTATGGTAGGGAGTGAGAAGTGGTCACATTCTCATGGTAATATTTTCTTTCACCACCTTCTTCTGGATAATTCTGGTCCCCCCAGTTACAGGCTCTATAAACCACACACTTCCTCACAGGTGGTTTGCTTCCAATCAGAGACCTTCCCATCATTCCCAAGGTAGAGCTGCCTGGAAAGAATCAGGCTAGAATGTTTAATGAATTCCACTAAAAGCCTGAAGATCCTTGAAAGAGCTTTACAACACAGGAGAATAGAACTTCATGTAGTACTTAGTACAGAGAGCTTCCTGAATCCTTCAGTCATACCAGTGGTCTCCCTGCTGTGGCACAGCTCAGATTTTTTCTGAAACCCATGCTTCAGATTGCTTCTAAGACCGCTAAAGGAAATAGAAACCCTTGAGTATTGCCTTTATTTTTATTTTTTTATTTTTGGAGACAGAGCCTCAAGCTGTTGCCCTGGGTAGAGTGCTGTAGTATCACAGCTCACAGCAACCTCCAACTCGTGGGCTTAAGTGAGTCTCTGGCCTCAGCCTCCCAAGTAGCTGGGACTACAGGCGCCCGCCACAACACCTGGCCATTTTTTGGTTGTAGTTGTCATTGTTGTTTGGTAGACTCGGGCTAGATTCAAATCTGCCAGCTCTGGTGTATGTGGCTGGTGCCTTAGCCGGGTATTGTCTTTATTATGCAGAACAGTTTAGCCCCTTTGGTCTCTTAAGGGCTTACTTCAGCCTGACCTCAGGGCCTTACCTTTATATAACCAAAGAGCCTATTAATGTGTTTTCCAAAACAAAAGATAAATTGTTTCCCTAGATGCATTCTTCTCCCACTCTTGGAATGCAGAAATGCTGCAGTTGAAAAATACAACAAAACTAGAACAGTTCCCTTTATTTCTACTTCTATTACTTACCACAGAAATAAATAATGCTAGTATGTGTGCTGGGATACAAAAGATGTAGCTTTTATATAATAACACAACTACACAAATGCACACAAACACATGAATTAAACAATATTTACTCTTATTACTTGGGATACACACCTTAGTATATTTTATATTCTATTCAATTTTAAGACTCTGGGGCGGCGCCTGTGGCTCAGTGAGTACGGCGCCGGCCCCATATGCCGAGGGTGGCGGGTTTGGACCCAGCCCCGGCCAAACTGCAACAGAAAAATAGCCGGGCGTTGTGGCGGGCGCCTGTAGTCCCAGCTGCTCGGGAGGCTGAGGCAAGAGAATCGCATAAGCCCAAGAGTTAGAGGTTGCTGTGAGCCGTGTGACGCCACGGCACTCTACCCGAGGGCGGTACAGTGAGACTCTATCTCTACAAAAAAAAAAAAAAAAAAAAATTTAAGACTCTGATCAAGACCCATGTAGGAGAGCAAAACGTACTAACCTGAAAAATGCCACTGTTGGAGACCAGAATTTGCCACTGTAGAGGAGTGAAAAGTGGCTTCCCTTCACTCTTCCGGGTTCCTTGGCTGGGCTATGAATTAAATTAGCATAAAACAGATTGACAGGAGAAAAAAGTCAGATAAATGATGCTAATATAGCATCCTGAGCTGCAGAAAGGAATAGGATCTTGGGGCTTCTGAGGGACAAGTTATGGAAGGGTTAGAGGAAGAAATATATGGCGAATAAAGGTTGTCTTGTTATGCAAATGAAATGTTTCTCAGGTAATACAAGTTGTCTGGAGCAGCCTTAGAAGAACAGGTGATAGTGTGTTTGGGTTGACAGTCAACCTCCAGTCTCCTCTCCTGTGATCTCAGTTAATCTTCTCTGATTGATGAGATTCCCAAGGAGGAGATTCATGACAATTGAGTTCCCCATGGAGGATCTATCTTTAGGCAGTGTGAACGCAAACCTGAAAGAGCCAATCCTTCAAGATGGATTCCCAAGTGGGTCTAAATTTACAGCAGACTCAAATGGCCATTTGCTATCTCAGGGTTACAGGCAAACTCGGAGTTCTCTTTTTTTTTTTCTGAGCTAGCTGAACTAACCAGTTAGAGCTAACTAACCTCAACCAATAAAGGTTCAGGTATATCAACCAGTCAGAACTCACCTGCATCAACCACTGAGAACTTCCCTAGCATAGATAAATCTGATTGGGAACCTGGCTAGGAAGTTTGTTATAAAACCTGAAATCTGCCCTTGTTCCCTGCACCACATCTTCGTTTTGCGTTGAATGTCTCTTCAGTTTGCAAACTGGTCACTAGAATAAAGTCTCATTCTTTCAAGATCCTTTTCAGAGAATTTTTTGTTCACAGAAGATACCCCTAAGGGGCTCTTTGAGAAAGCCTCTGCCTGCATCTGCTGTTCCCAAGTGCCCTCAGTTCAAAGTCATCAGCGCACCATAGCTCCATATTTGCGGGTGGCATTTCTTAAAGCTGCTCACTACCCCAAATATGCCTTTTTGGCATAAGGATTATTTTGATCTGATTATTTTGAGAAACAGCAGACACAGAAGAGGCTCTGAAAACAGTACTAGTTCCCTTCTGTAAGGGAAATTTACATTTATAAAGTTAATCTTCATTTGCAAGAGTATCTCCTCTCTGTACATGAAAGGGAAGGATGACTCTACATTTCAAGACTCTTATCAATGGAGAAGGCACTAACTTAAATCTGCATGGCAAATGTTACCCTTGTTTACTGTAGTTTTCCTTCCCATAACTTGTCTTGCCCACACCTTTCTTTTTGTTTAGCTGCAGATGGTATCTAAGCTCAAGTTGTAGCTACCTCTTTGAGTTATTCTTGAGTTTCTCTGAAATGTGTATGTATGAGATACGCATGTCATTAAACTTCTGTTTGTTTTCCTCTTGCTAATCTGTCTTTTGTGGCAGAAGCCTAAGCTGAGAACCTACCAGAGCAAGAAGGAAAAGATTTTTTTCTTGCCCTATACTCACTAAATGTTCTTCATGACCTGCTGATGGCTCACAAGCTGCACTTTGAAAAACACTCCACCAAATAGAATATCCCTTATCTTCCCTCTCAGGCCTAAGATAAGTATTCGCGCGCAATGCTTTAATACCTACAAAGCATGTTTTAAAGCATGCATTATCCCATTTAATCCTTGCATGACCCTAAAAAGGGAATAATAGCTTCCTTTTTGTAGTTAGAGAAAACTAGGGCTAAAATGTTGGAGCAGCTTATTCAAAGCCACATAGCCAGAGATGGGAAAAGTTTGGAAATAAATTTCTGAATCTAAATCTAGTGCTCTTTCACCAAACCAGACTTGTAGGCCCACTTTATTAATACCTTCAACCCTATGGATTAGATGAAACTAAACAAAGGAAGCCCTTTTTGTGTATGCTGGACTCTTAGTGCTCATAAAATCTTAGAATTCTTCTTTATTAGTCTGAAGTTGGCATACTTGTATTTCCTCCCCTTCTCCCAGCCCAGAAGGGCTAACAGAGCTGGGAAGTTCTTTGCAGAGGTATGAGATCTTCCTGCCCCAGGACAAGAGGTCCCTGCACCCACCTCAGCCTTTACTGTGCCTGGCCTAGGTACCTCCTCTGAGCACAGCAGGAGGGCTCAGTCCTTGCCAAGGCTGGGAATAGGAGGGACTTAGCCCAAGGTCTTAGTTGGTTCAGGCTGCTATAACAAAATATAAAAAACTAGGTAGCTTATATAAACTAAAATAAAATCTTAAGTCCCCCAGCTGACTGAAAGAACACACTCTTGGTCAGAAAAAAATTAAAGCTGAGTTGCCAGCCACAAGGAGAAGGGAGATCAGACAAACCTAGCTATACCCCCTCTTCTGTAGTTATTCTTTGGGACAAAATCAAAATACTAAATCATTAACAGGCTGAAGGCCAGGTGAGACAAAAGTTAAATCCCATCTGCAGGTCATCAGTATACTTAATAGATCACTTGCGTCTCAGTATATGTCTGGTGGCTTATCTCTGATTAACAGATGTCTTTAATTTAAAACATTCCAAGCTTTCAGGGAAAGTTTCATTTCTTTAACCAATTGCAAATCAAAGAATCTTTAAACCCACTCAAATTTTTAAGCCCTCACTTTAAGATGTCTTTTTGCTTTTGGGGGCCAAAAAAGTGTATGCCTTCCATGAATTGATTTATAAATTAATGTATGATGCTTGTCTTCTTAAAATGTATAAAACCAAACTAATCCAGCCATAGTGGAACCACTTGCTCAAGGCTCCTTGGCTCGGGCTTTCCAGACCACAGTCATACATATTTGGCTAAGAATAAACCTCTTTAAATTATTTTACAGTTTGGGTTCTTTTCCACTTGTAAACAACTGAAACTTATTTCTCACAGTTCTGGAGTCTGAGAAATCCAAGATCAAGGCTCTGGCAGATTTAATGTCTGTGAGGGGCTCATTTCTTGGTTCATAGATGGTGCCTTCTTGCTGTTTTCTCATATGGTAGAAGGGTCAAGGCAGCTCTCTGAGCATCGGCTGAGGTCACGAATTCCATTCATGAGATCTCTGCTCGCCTCCTAAAAACCCCATCTCCTAATTCCATCGCCTTAGGGGTGCAGATTTTAATATATGAATTTTGGGCATGACACAACATTTGGATCATAGCACATGGGAATCTGGAAAATGATCCTAGGTGTTGTGAAAGGAAAAATGGCTTTCCTCTATTATTCTAGATTCTTTAGTTGAGCTATGAATTAAATTGACATTAAGACAGATTAGAGTGGCGCCTGTGTCTCAAGGAGTAGGGCGCCGGTCCCATATGCCAGAGGTGGTGGGTTCAAACCCAGCCCTGGGCAAAAACCACACACACACACAAAAAAGACAGATTAATAGGAGGAAAACCATGTTTAATTACATGCATATGCATTTCAGTTCTACAAAATATGAGATTTGAAGGACCAGATGAGTGAAACTTAATAGATAGAATCCTGAGCTACAGAAAGGAATAAGCACTTGGGGCTTCTTAGGGGGGAAGGTGACACAAGTTGTGTGTGTGGGGGGGGAATGTATGATGAATAAATGTTGTCTTTTTATGCAGATAAGTCTTTTTTTTTTTTTTTTTTTTTGTAGAGACAGAGTTTCACTGTACCGCCCTCGGGTAGAGTGCCATGACTCCACATGGCTCACAGCAACCTCTAACTCTTGGGCTTACGCGATTCTCTTGCCTCAGCCTCCCAAGCAGCTGGGACTACAGGCGCCCGCCACAACACCCGGATATGCAGATAAGTCTTATAGGTAATAACAGTTGTCTGCAACAGCTCATTTCCTAATACAGATACTACTACTCCTGTGTCTGTAGTTTCTTAGAATAACCTGCTCACCATATGCCCAAGAAGTATTTTGGTCTCCTACAGTCATATTTTGGGGGTGATGTTGGGCTCCAACACATGGAAGGACAGTCCATGAGCTGGGAGGGGAAGAGAACCACCAGAGTGGCTTTGGCCGGAAGGCCCCTGGAGAATGTGACCAAACGAACTGATAAAAAGAAGGGGGCATCATAGACCCATCCAGTGCTGGGGTGGGGGTGGGAAGGAAAATGTGGGGCTAGAAAATCTGGATAGTAGTTTTCAAGTTGAAACACTGCATCCTCCCTCTCTCTTAGACAATTCTGCTTCCTTGGTTTTTGTACATAAGGGAACAGGTGGGAAGGAAGACAAGCAACA
This sequence comes from Nycticebus coucang, assembly GCF_027406575.1. Lineage (NCBI taxonomy): Eukaryota > Metazoa > Chordata > Mammalia > Primates > Lorisidae > Nycticebus > Nycticebus coucang. Next base: position 60,751,605 of record NC_069783.1, read on the forward strand.
TTTTAAACAAATGGCCTCTGTGTTTGTAGGAAAGCAACTTAAACACTGATACATATGGAGAAACTGATGAAGAAGAGCTTGTTAAATGAGCTACAAGCTCTGCAAACCAGTGAAATGAACCCTGAATTCAGAGAGAGGCACACCAGGGCCAAGAGGCCTGGATGGGAGAATTGTTTCTATATGCTCAGCTTTGAGTACCTGGGACAGTACTCTCTTCCCGCCCAGAGAACCCCAGATTCCAGAGCATCTAGGACTGTGCTTCTTTCCAGTACCAGCAAAGTCTCTCGGCCCCCATGTAGGCCGTTGGGGTTGTTGATGGCCCATATATCATTCAAATTCAGACACCATCAACTGCAAGCTATACTATTATCTTATGTACCATTATACAAGGGGAAAAATGCCAAAGATGGAAACTCCACATCCTCCCACAGAAGTGGCTGGCCAGACATGTGGTGTTCTCAGTGCTAGCATTGTGTAGAGGGAAGAACAACAGTGCTATCCTGAGAGATTGAATTACAGACCTGCAGATTTGAGGTCTGAATTCATACTGTCAATTTGTCTGAAAATCCAGCAGAAAATTGATTTAAGGTGGTCTCAGGTTGATAGTGGCCTGAAGTGATTGGCACTTGTGTTTCATCTCTGGGAGGACTCAGACTCAGTCCCTGCTGACCGCCATTATAGAACACATCTTTATTTTAGTGATGTTAAAATGTGAATAAATGTGTTGCTTAAAATTAATAACCCATGGGCATGGAACAGATAGGGTGTTGGCTGAACTGGTAACAAACTTATCCATGTTTGTCTGGAAACTTCCAGTCATGCTTCCCATGAATTCCTGAAGTCTTAGACAAACCACAAAGGTTGATCACTCTACCTACCCACTTTTTTTTTTTTAGACGGTCTCAAGCTGTCATCCTGGGTAGAGTGCAGTAGAGTCATAGCTCACAGAAACCTCCAACTCAGCCTAAAGTGATAGTCTTGCCTCAGTTTTTCTATTTTTAATAGAGACAGGGTCTCACTTTTTGCTCAGGCTAGTCTTGAACCTGTGAGCTCAAGCTATCCACCTGCCTCGACCTACCAGCCCACTTCACTTCTGGGGTCATCTCCTCTGACTGAAGGGGCCTTCTTCCCTACAGAGGTGGGATGATTGCACCAGGTCACCGACAACTGCCCCACGGGCAGAAAACCACAGGCCAGTTAGCAATGGGGATTGAGACCTAATTGAAGAGAGAATGTGGAAATTTGGACTTGGGAATCTGAGGAGCTGAGAACATTTTCTGAGACACTAAGGCTGGCCTAGTTATTCAGGTTTTCTTGGGTACGTGTGCATTGAAGTCATTTCAGTAAATTTTCCCTTTTAATTATGTGTTCTTTGGGGGAGGGCAAAGAGTTAATTTCAGTACATCATTTGTCCTACAGCTAAAGGGGCCCTGACTGAGGCAGGGAGCTTTCCCTGCAAGGTTTTTTAGAGGCTCCACAACTATCTTAGGGACTGTGCTGACATTTGAGGAGGTGGCAAGAGGGAACCAGCTACGCTTATCAGTGAGTCCTTGTGCAGAGGGGATGGGCTGTCCTCAGGCAAGGCTGTCTAAGTGAAGCAGAAATAACGAGTTCCATCCAGCGCTGCTGTTATTCCCATAACTCTGTAATTAGCAGAATGGTGTGAATTATTTTCTAAACAAAAGCCAAGAGAATAGTGTAACAATCTCTGTTTTGTTTGGGTACTAAATAACTGTACTTGGAGTTGTGTTTGTTTCCAAGCTCCTTTTCACATGTTTTCCTTTTTTTCTTCCCTTCCTCCTATGTCAATAAACAGCTTGAGGGAGGCAGAATGTTCTCCTTCTCATGTTTGCCCTCAGAGCGCCAGCATTGGTATTCATTTTCCTATAAGCTCCTCAAAGACAGAGAGTGGGTCTTTATGTCTTCTCTCTGACATGGAGCACCGTCATGGCACCTAATAAGCTGTTGAATCGAGCTGAGCTGAAGATTCAGCGTTAAATACCTGAGCCAAGGGTAGAGGTCTTCATCCATTCATACGCTGAGTAGTTAGTAAATTCCTATTACATGTCTCTACACAGCTTACATTCTAGTGGAAGGCAGAAACAATCCTAGTACGCAAAGTCATAATAAGCTATGATAAGTGCTATGGGAAAAAAAAGGGGAAAAAGGCCTAATTTAGATAGAAAGATCAGGGAAGACCCCTCCGAGGTGACGGCTGTCAGAGAAGGCTTTTCCTCTACTCTCTTAGGTTTAGTGTTGGAGAGCCTGTGAACTAAATGGACAAAATATAGATCAGCAAGTTAAAAGACAGAATTTTATTCATATACATAGGTGGGAGTTCACAGGAAAATGTGACTCAGAGCATGAGCAGAGAGATGGTTAGATTTGGGGGTGTATATATGTCCTCTTAATAGTGAGAAGGGAGGAGAAGAATGAGAAATTATCAGAAAACAAAGAACTTTTAGGCTGGAGTAAATAGGCCTGAGGAGACTAGACGGAAGATATGATAGTTTTGTGGCAATGTCTATTTGGATGTGTTCTTATATCCTTGTGATGTCTCCTCTCTGGTGACAAGAGTCAATCTTCCCAGGTTTGGAAACTCCTAGAAAGGAAATTTATGAAAGTTGAATTCTTTAGATAAGTCTTGCTTTTTGGTAGATAAGGGGAGTTCAGAGAAAAGCCTTCTTCATAGTGGTATATTCCAGATCCCTTCACTACAAAGGTGCCGCAAAGGATAAGGAGCTAGCCATTATCAAGAGCCAAGGGCATTCAATCAGAAGGACATCATGAGCAGAGTCCCCGGACCAGATAGAGATTTCTTTCTAGAACATAAGGAATAGGTAGTAAGGGAAGAGTTTGAAGAGGAAGGTGGTGCCAGGCCATGAGCAATTTGTGGTCTCTAGAATTTTGTGATGAGTTTTCTAGAAGCCATGGGGTGGGGAGAGCCTGGATTTGAGCTTTACTTCTCCTAAGAACTACAGTCCTAGAAAAATTCCCTTTCTTCTTTGATCCTTAGGTTCCCTTCACTGTGAAATGGGATCCTCGTCTCCATGGTCTTCAGAAAGCCTGTGTGTGGCTTGGGTGCAAGGCACAAGGCAGGGTCTGCTATGAAGAAGCATGGCTGCAGGGCAGATCACTTGTCCTCATGGGTAGAGGAAGAAGCAGCAAATTGTCCACATTTTTTGCTCAATGTTCACCACATCTCTATGAGGTAGATATTCATCTCCAATAAAAACCAACCGGAGAGCGGCGCCTGTGGCTCAAGGGAGTAGGGAGCCGGCCCCATATACCGGAGGTGGTGGGTTCAAACCCAGCCCCAGCCAAAAACAAAACAAAAAAACAAACAAACAACAAAAAAAAACCCCAACTCGAATGAGAGAGTAAAGGTCATCAAGTGCATGAGTAGCAGAGCTGGGACTCAAAGACCACTGCAATTGTCAATGGGTGCTGAGCTGGTGCCAGGAGAGGACTCGAGAAGTTAAAGATGCAAGTTCTTTCCTTTCTTATGAGCAGGCAAGGAGAACCTATGATACCCTCCAGAGGTTGAGAGGCCCAAGGAGCGTCAAATAGGGAATGTGGTTGGTGCTGGCTGGAGTCCTAGCTACAGCCTAGCTCTGAATGTCCTGTGGGAAGAAGTGGCAAGATCACCTAAAGCTTCCTGATACTAGTTCTCCCAGCTGTGGGACCTATGAGAACAGAGGGCTAGAGAACTTTCCAAAATAACCCAAAAATGAATCAACAAAGGTAGGGTTGTAGGTGCTGTGTTTCCTAGGTTGACTGAGTTTTCTCAGGCCACAGCCATAGGCCTCTGGGCCAACCCATCTGGCTGGCCAACTCTTAGAGGACCCTATGGATTTCTCCTGCTGCCCTCAACAGGAGGCAGGAAGGGGATGTTCCACTGACCTCAGCGGCTGGAGGTCACTAAGGTTTCCTACCATCAATTTCCATGTCATATCCTCTCCCAAAGTCCCCCACCTTGGGGTAGGGAGGGGATGCTGTCACAGATGCCCCACACTTGATTCAGGGAGGGGTGTCATGTCCACTTCCTTTTTCCTGGGCCCCTTTAATGCCTTCACCAAGTGCTAAGCTTCCCTGAGCATCCCTGCTTCTCTGCCAAGGCCACAAGAGAACCGAGGGCCAGGAACAGTCGCTCAGAGCCAGAGGCTAGTGGTGGCCTTAAAAATATGTGCAGGAATTAATTTTAAGCCACAGGGCCTTTTTTTCCTTCATTTAATTTTTTTCTTTATTAAATGCCTTGTCAAAAAATTTTAAAATTGACGTGCTCACTGCAACAATTTTTTTTTTTTTTTGAGACAGAGCCTCAAGCTGCTGCCCTGGGTAGAGTGCTGTGGCATCACAGCTCACAGTAACATCCAACTCCTGGGCTTAAGCAATTCTCTTGCCTCAGCCTCCCAAATAGCTGGGACTACAGGCACCCGCCACAATGCCCAGCCATTTTTTGGTTGTAGTTGTCATTGTTGTTTGGCAGGCCTGGGCTGGATTTGAACCCGCCAGCTCTGGTGTATGTGGCTGGCACCCTAGCAGCTTAAGCTACAGGCGCTGAGTCATCATTGCAACCATTTTTTCTTTGAAAACCATTCCAAGGAAAAAAATAAACACCACTGCCTGGCCCATGGCCCCTCAGTGCTAACTGTGGATCTTCTTTTACAACTTTATCTATATTCATTATCACGGACTGAGTTGTGTTCCCCCAAATTCATATGTTGAAGCCCCAACACCGAGATGACTGTATTTGGAGACAGGGCTTATAAAGAGGTAACAAAAGTTAAGTGAGGTCATAAGGTGCAGCCTAAATCCAGAAGGACTGATGTCCTTATAGGAAGGGAAGGAGACATGAGAAAGCCCCCACCTCTCTCCCAAGCAAGCAGAGAAGAAGCCATGTGAGGACCCAGCGGGGAAGGCAGTTGCCTACCCACCAGGCAGAAGGCCCTCACCAGAAAGCAGCCCTGGCAACATTTCCTACCTTAGACTTCTGGCCTCTGAACTGAGAAAATAAATTTCTGTTGTTGAAGTCACCCAGTCAGTGGTATTTTGTTACGGCAGCCCCAGCTGACACGAACACTAGTATATGTATAACCCCTACACAAAGATCTGCCATAGGGAGAGGGTGTCCTAGCTGATGTTTGAGAAAAAATGGGACCGTGCTGTACTCACATTACTCTGAAACTAGATGGTATCTGCCTCCCGTTCACACCCACATCCAATTCCAGTAGGACCATGCATGTCCTCATTGTATTTCTTTTCCTTCTTATGTCCCCACTTTAAAACCTATTCAGAATCAGACTTCTTCCACCTCACTGCAAGCCCCATTTCCTGCCCTTTTTGCCCTTTTCTCTCTCTCTTTCATGGGGAATACTTCGACAGTCTTTCTGCTTTTACCTGTGCCCCTTCAGTCTGTTACCTCATGGCAACCACAGGGATCCTTTAAAAATGTATCAGATCATGTTCCTTTCTGCTCAGAGGAGCTTGGGAGGCTTCCCATCCTACTCAGAGTAAAAACCAAAGTGGTATACCCCTGTGGTCCCAGCTACTCTAGAGGCTAAGGCAGAAGAATTGCTTGAGCCCCAGAGTTGGGGGCCACAGTGAGCTATGATCATGCCTGTCAACAAATACTGCACTGCAGTCTGGACAACAAAGTGAGACTATCTCTACAAAAACTAAAAGAACAACCAAACACAATCCTAAAGCCTTTACCAGGAGCTGCTAGGCTTTCTATGATCTGTGCACACACACACACACACACACACACACACACACACACACACACACACCTAACTCTCCTTTTGAACTCCCTTCCACCCCTGTTCCCTGCAACTCTGGCCTCCTGATGCTTCTAGATCACCCCAAACACACTCCCAAATCAAGGCCTTGCACTCCTTCTGACTGCCACAGAGCTCCCTCCCTCCCTTGCTTCCAGACTCTATCTCCCAACCTATCTTCATTATTCTTCATAGCACTTAACACCAGCTGATATGCTGTGTATTTATTTATGTATGTATGGCCTACCTTTCCCCACTAAGATGTGAGTTCCATGAGCAAAAACTTTGTCTTGTTCTCTGCTATATCCCTAGCACTTAGAAAAGTGCCAGGCTCATAGTAAATATTTAATGAATAAAAGAATGAATAAATCTCTTCAAATCAATAGATATAAATATAACCACTTTTCAATAGTTGCATAACATTTGCTAATGTGGATAGATCACAATTTACTTAACTATCCCCCTATTAACGATGTTAAAGTTATTTCCACTTTTCCTGCATTAAACAATATTTATGAGACATTTTTACACTGCTATTCTTTTATATTGACCCTTTCATTTCTATAGGATATTTCCCCTAAAGCTGGACAATGTATAGAGATAGGTATAGTTAAAATTTGGATAGTCATTATTGCTTTTCATTAGTCACAATTCATAGGAAATCTCCAACAAGGTCTCAACTATTTTCCCAGACTGTGGCCAGGAGCAATATTTTCCTTAGACCGGGTAATAGGGCCTCTGCTCTGGGCTCCTATACTTTAAAGCAGTGGTTCTCAACCTTCCTAATGCCGTGACTCTTTAGTACAGTTCCTCATGTTGTGGTGACTCCCAACCATAAAATCATTTTCATTGCTACTTCATAACTATAATTTTGTTACTGTTATGAATCATAATGTAAATATCTGATATGCAGGATGTATTTAGATGACCCCTGGGAAAGGGTTGTTCGACGCCCAAAGGGGTTGTGACCCACAAGTTGCGAACCTCTGCTTTAAAGGATCTTGCATGTCATAAACACAAATTTATTGAAGACCACGTGGATGGCTCAGATCTGTAATCCGATCACTCTGGGAGGCCAGGGAGAGTGGACCTCTTGAGCTCAGGAGTTTGAGACCAGCCTGAGCAAGAGTGAGATCCTGTCTTTTAAACACAGAAAAAATTAGCTGGATATTGTGGCATGTACCTGTAACCCAGCTACTTGGGAGGCTGAGGCAGGAGGATCATTTGAACACAGGAGTTTTAGATTGCTGTGAGCTGTGACTCCATTGTATTCTAGCTTGGGCAACAGATGAGACTCTGTCTCAAAAAATATTTATATCTAAAAAGCCACATAGGATAGCTGGGTGTTGTAGTGGGCACCTGTAGTTCCAGCTACTTGGGAGGCTGAGGCAAGAGAATCACTTGAGCCCTAGAGTTTGAAGTTGCTGTGAGCTGTGATGCCGAAGTTGCTGTGAGCTGTGATGCCATAGCACTCTACTGGGGGCCACAAAGTGATACTCTGCTCCCCCCCCAAAAACACATGGAAACTATTTCACCTGGGACCTCACATTTACCACTGGCCCTGTGTGAACCCTGATACATAGGGCTAACACTCTTAAGTCGCCACACTTCCTTCCTATATTCTCAGAACAAACTGAATGCAAATACTGGGAAGGTTTGTGGGTTGTGCCCCTTGGAGACAGATACTGCTTTGGATAGAGAAAGAATGTAATTGGTTGGGAGTGTGTGTGTGTGTGTGTGTGTGTGTGTGTGTGTGTCCCTCCTCCCAGAGAGCACTAATTCAATAGGTCCTGGCATAACCAAATGTTGTTTCTCAACAGTGCCCGGAACCCGCTTTTTTTGTCCTAATTTGTGATTCTGAAGGCACTCATGAATTAGCATGGTGTTCACAATTATACATGGGGTCTGTGTCACTTATCTATTACTGTGTCACAAACCACACTGAAACATGTTGGCTTAAAACTATAACAATTTACTTCCTCAGATCCTGGGCTGGGCTCAGTTGGGCAATTTCTCTGTTGCTCTCCTTTGGGGTTATGCAGCTGCAAACAACCAAAAGCTCACTGGGACTAGATGTTCCAAGATGGCCTTGTTCACATGTTTGACAGTTATGTTGGCTGGTTTTTTTTTTTTTTTTTGGTTTTTGGCCAGGGCTAGGTTTGAACCCGTCACCTCCGGCATATGGGACCGGCTCCCTACTCCTTGAGCCACAGGCGCCGCCCAGTTTTTTTTTTTTTTTTTTATAGACAGAGTCTCACTTTGTCACCCTTGATAGAGTGCCGTGGTGTCATAGCTTATAGCGACCTCAAACTCCTGGGCTCAAGTGATTCTCTTGCCTTAGCCTCCCAAGTAGCTGGGATAAGAAGTGCCCGCCACCATGCCCAGCTATTTTTAGAGACAGGTCTTGAACCTGTGAGCTCAGGCAATTCACCTTCCTTGGCCTCCCAGAGTGCTACGATTACAGGTGTGAGTCAGCGTGCCTGGCCTAGTTATGTTGGCCATTCACTTGGACACCTCAATTCTCCTCCAATGGCCTTATATCCTCTAGGTGAGGCTGGGCTTTTTTACATAATGGCAGAAATGTTCTAAGAGAGAAAATGCAAAAGCTGCAAGGCTTTTTAAGACTTTGGCTTGGGGGTTCCACATTGTTGCTTCTATTTCGTTTTATGGAGCAAACGAAACCTTAAGAGATGCCCCGATCCAAGGAATAGAAGGGTATAGACTCTTGATGAGAGGCATAGCTAAAACCATATTGCAAAGGGTCAGGGTGCAGGGAGGTGTGATGTGTTGGGGACCATTACATAATAATATACAGCAGTGTCCAAGGAACATTTTGCCAGGCTAAACAATTCATCTTTTTCTTATACCTATGTATATATTTGAAGTGTGATACAGATTCTTTGCTTTGCTTAGTGAGATGACATTAAAACTCAGAATTTTGGGCTGGGCGTGGTGGCTTACATTGTAATCCCAGCTCTCTGGGAGGCCTAGATGGGTGGATTGCCTGACTTCACAGGTTTGAAACCAGCCTGAGTCAGAGTGAGTGAGACCCTGCCTCTAAAAAATAGCCAGGCCTGGTGGCGGGCACCTGTACTCCCAGCTACTGGAGAGGCTGAGGCAAGAGAATAGCTTGAGTCCAAGAGTTAGAGGTTGCTGTGAGCTATGACACCATAGCACTCTACTGAGGGTGACAAAGTGAGACTGTCTCAAAAAAAAAAAAGCTCAGAATTTTGAAATTTTATTTTTATAATAATTGTGAATAAGATTTAATAAAAAAGGCTCAGCACCTGTAGCTCAGCAGCTAGGGTGCCAGCCACATACACTGGAGGTGGTAGGTTTGAATCCAGCCTGGGCCTGCCAAACAACAATGGCAACTACAACAAAAAAATAGCCAGGCATTGTGGTGGGTGCCCGTGGTCCCAGCTACTTGGGAGGCTGAGGCAAAAGAATCACTTATGCCCAAGATTTTGAGTTTGCTGTGAGCTGTGATGCTACAGCACTCTAACGAGGGCAACACAGTGAGACTTTGTCTCAAAAAAAAGATTTACTAAAAAAGTAAAGTAAAAAGTAGTGTTATTTATTTATTTATGTATTTATTTATTTTTATTTTTTATTCTTTTTTTGAGACAGGGTCTCACTTTGTCACCTCTGGTAGAGTGCTGTGGCATCATAGCTCACAGCAACCTCAGACTCCTGGGCTCAAGCTATTTTCTTGCCTTAGCCTCCCAAGTAGCTGGGACTACTGGCACCAGCCACCATGCCTGGCTAATTTTTCTTTCTTTCCTTTTTTTTTTTGAGAACGAGTCTTACTCTGTAGCCCTGGATAGACTGCCATGGTGTCACAGCTCACTACAACCTCAAACTCTTGGGCTCAAGTGATTCTCTTGCCTCAGCCTCCCCCTGTACTAGGACTAAGGAGCCCACCACAATGCCTGGCTATTTTTAGAAGTGAGGTCTCACTATGACTCAGGATGGTCTAGAACCTGTGAGTTTAGGCAATCCACCCACCTGGGTCTCCTAAAGTGCTGGAATTACAGGCATGAGCTACCGTGCCTAGCCCAAATAAGTGTTATTTAAATAATCTGATTTTTTTCGTTTGTTTTTTTTAGGCAGAGACTCAAGCTGTCGCCCTGGATAGTGTGCCATGGCATCACAGCTCACAGCAACCTCCAAATCCTGGGCTTAAGCGATTCTCTTGCCTTAGCCTCCCAAGTAGCTGGGACTACAGGCGCCCCACCGCCCGGCTATTTTTTGGTTGTAGTTGTCATTGTTGTTTGGCAGGCCTGGGCTGGATTTGAATCTGCCAGCTCTGGTGTATGTGGCTGGCGCCTTAGTTGCTTGAGCTATAGGCACCAAGCCAATAATTTGATTTTTATATTTATTAAGTTTTTGTATTTTGCTTTATAATATTAATACTTTTGAATGGTTTAGAAAGAAAACAACTTTATTTTGTGAACTCTTAGATCATTGGGAATGAATATAATTTGAGGTAGGATAAATTTAGAAAATAAGACAATGGAGCTTTAGAAAAGAAAAAAGCAAAAAAAAAAAAAAAAAAAGGAAAAGTATTCTGAAGGGCAGATGCTTAAATTTTTAAAAACTGAAAACACTGAAAATGAACCATCTTCTGTTGAGCCAGGTCTCTCATAAAATTTGTGAGCATAGGCTCAGCACCTGTAGCTCAAGTGGTTAGGGCACTGGCAAACAGACACAGAAGCTGGAGGGTTCGAGCCCAGCCCAAGCCCACCAAACAATGACAACTGTAACAAAAAAATAGCCAGGCATTGTGTCGGGCGCCTGTAGTCCCAGCTACTTGGGAGGCTGAGGCAAGAGAATTGTTTAAGCCCAAGAGTTAGATGTTGCTGTGAGCTGTAATGCAATTGTACTCTACCAAGGGCGACATAGTAAGACTCTATCTCAAAATAAATGAATAAAATAAAAGTAAAAAATAAAAACCCTGTCTCAATAGAAATAAAATCTGTGAGCACAAAACTTCATAAATTCTTTTTTAGTGAAGTTTTAATAACTGATGAAACTGAAAATAAGCAAGAAAATTATTCTCATCAAATTCATTACATAAACAGGTTGAGTACAATCCCTGCAACCTTATACATTTTACTAAAGTAGAGTCTAATTACCAATCTAAAAAATAAGAATGTTTGTGGCCTCCATTTGCACTTGGGAGTGTAGGGGTGGGGAAATGTGTAAATAAGCCTCCTCTCCCCAGAGTTTATTTTCAGGTTGGGCAGGGAAATCGGGCGGAGTCATTCCAGGAAGCCTGGGTCTTGTCAGATTCTTTGGAAGAGATGGGCCCCCTGGGACACTCTGGGTCCCTGGTGGGGATGGGGACGGGGACAGAGTTTAGTCCTGACAGCCTCCCTGAGTGATGCCAGAGAGGACACTAGATCCTGAAGCCCCTGTTTTGGAGGTACCCATCCCATACCCCCACAACCTAGGAGTCATCTAGGCCTCTGCTCACCCATCAGCCCAAGTAGTACAAGCTATTGGCATCACTTCTGGACATGAAGGTAGCTATTTTTATGTTTGCTTTTCCCTCCCAGCATAGTACCCTGTTTACCCACAAGGAACCACCACAAAGTGACAGCCCCATCAGATATGCTACCTTCTAGCAGCCGCCCCAATTCATCCAGTGCAGTGTTTGAGAATTGCTGCAATGGGAGGAAGGGAGAAAAGGCAGCATTCCCTCATGAAGTCACAGAGGTCCAGAGAAGGGAAGGGATTTTTCAAGGTCACTCAGTGGCAGAACTAGGACTCTCTGATTTCCAGTTCAGAGCTTTTTCCTTCATGTGAATGAGGAATACTGAATGGCCCTCACACTGTGTAGAAGATCATCGTCTTGGTTTCTTGTCCTCCTTTGTAAGATTGCCCTATCCTGGGTGATGCCTGTGATTCAAGGAGTAGGGCGTCCGCCCCATATACTTGGGGTGGCCAGTTCAAGCCCGGCCCCAGCCAAAACTGCAAAAAAAAAAGCGGCGCCTGTGGCTCAGTGGGTAGGGCGCCGGCCCCATATACCGAGGGTGGGTTCAAGCCCAGCCCTGGCCAAACTGCAACAAAAAAATAGCCGGGTGTTGTGGCGGGCGCCTGTAGTCTCAGCTACTTGGGAGGCTGAGGCAAGAGAATCGCCTAAGCCCAGGAGTTGGAGGTTGCTGTGAACTGTGTGACGGCACAGCACTCTACCGAGGGCGATAAAGTGAGATTCTGCCTCTACAAAAAAAAAAACAAAAACAAAAGATTGCCCTATCCTAGTAAATTAGTGAATGTCTACAGGCTCAGGGATTGGGTGAGTTTACCTATGAGAATATACAAATGTTAAATGAAGGTAATTATTAAATAAATTCTCCCTTTCTCAAGACTACCTGCTTCTTATTTTTCTTTCTTTTTTCTTTTTTTTTTTTGAGACAGAGTCTTATTATGTCACCCTTGGTAGAGTGCCGTGGCATCATAGCTTATAGCAATTTTAAACTCTTGGGCTTAAGTGATTCTCTTGCCTTCGCCTCCCAAGTAGCGGGGACTACAGGCACCCACTACAATGCCTGCCTGTTTTTATGTTGTAGTTGTCATTGCTGTATAGCAGGCCTAAGCCTGGTTTAAACCTGCCTACCTTAGTATATGTGGCCAGTGCGCTAACCACCAAGATGGGCACTGAGCCAAGATTCCCTGCTTCTTGAGGCTGTCCACTCCTGGCCATCAAGTACAAAAATTATTACTCATGTTCCGAATTTTTTTATAGTACTATGTTTTTTTTGAGGGGGTTGGCAGTATTAGTAGTTAATACTAATACTAGACTTAACTGTAGGAAACTTTTGTTTACTTTGAAGTGTTGATTACATTTTCAATTGGGAAGATTTATAACCAAAGTTAAGTGGTCATAAAAAGACCTCAGCATTATATTTATTTATTTATTTATTTAATTAATTTTTTTTCCAAGACAGAGCCTCAACCCATCGCTCTGGGAAGAGTGCTGTGTCTAACTCCTGGCTCAAGCGATTCTCCTGCCTCCGCCTCCCAAGTAGCTGGGACCATAGGTGCCCGCCACAACACCTGGCTATTTTTTTTTTAATTTATTTATTTTTATTGTTAAATCATAGCTGTGTACATTAGTGCAATCAAGGGGTACAATGTGCAGGTTTCATATACAATCTGAAATATTCTCATCAAACTGTTTAACGTAGCCTTCATGGCATTTTCTTAGTTATTGTATGTAGGCATTTGTATTCTGCCTTTAGTAAGTTTTGCCTGTACCCATTCTAAGATGGTAGATGTGGCCCCACCCATTACCATCCCTTCACCTAAACCTCCCCCCTCCCTTCCCCTTCCTTGGCCCTTTCCCCATAGTCTTGTGCTATAGTTGGGTTATAGCCTTCATGTGAAAGCTATAATTTAGCTTCATAGTAGAGCTGAGTACATTGGATACTTTTTCTTCCATTCCTGAGATATTTTGCTAAGAAGAATATGTTCCAGCTCTATCCATGTAAACATGAAAGAGGTAAGGTCTCCATCTTTCTTTAAGGCTGCATAATATTCCATGGTATACATGGACCACAATTTATTAATCCATTCGTGGGTCGATGGACACTTGGGCTTCTTCCATGACTTAGCAATTATGAATTGGGCTGCAATAAACATTCTGGTACAGATGTCTTTGTTATATTATGACTTTTGGTCTTCTGGGTATAAACCTAGTAAAGGAATTATAGGATTGAATGACAGCGCCTGGCTATTTTTTTGGTTGCAGCTGTCATTGTTGTTTGGAGGGCCCGGGTTGGATTCGAACCTGCCAGCTGAGGTGTATGTGGCTGGTGCCTTAGCCACTTGAGCCACAAGAGCTGAGCCTCAGCATTGTTTTTTTTTTCTTTGTAGAGACAGCGTCTCACTGCACCGCCCTCGGGTAGAGTGCTGTGGCATCACACGGCTCACAGCAACTTGTAACTCTTGGGCTTACGCGATTCTCTTGCCTCAGCCTCCCGAGCAGCTGGGAGCATTGTTTTTATTATAACATTTGAAAAGTAAATACTCAGACTTTTTGTAACAGCCAAAGTTTGGAAATAGCTTTATTGTCTATTAAAAGAGGACTGATAAAATGACTCTAGTACATCCATACAAGAGCGCATATGGACCTATAAAAAAAGAAATGGCATAGAACTTTCCTTTTTTACTTTTAAATTATAATTTTTAAAAATTTATTTTTTTTTGAGACAGAGTCTCATTATGCCGCCCTCAGTAGAGTGCTGTGATGTCATAGCTCACAGCTACCTCAAACTCCTGGGCTTAAGCAATTCTCTTGCCTCAGCCTCCCAAGTAGCTGGGACTATAGGCACCCGCCACAACACCTGGCTATTTTTCTGTTACAGTTATCATTGTTGTTTAGCTGGCCCAGGCTGGGTTCAAACCCGCCAACCTGGGTCTATGTGCCTTGCGCTGTAACCACTGTGCTATAAGCACCGAGCCTAAATTATAATTTTTTTGATCATTAATGATATACAAAGAGAATATCATATAGAGAAAAGCTTTTTTCACTTAATATTTCAATTTATTCAATAAATATTTATTAAGCACCTACTATGTAGCAAGCACTCTTTTAGGAATTAGGAAGAGAACAAAATGGATACTACATACATTCCTTGCCCTCCTGGGGCTTACTTTTTTTGGGAAATAAACAAGTAAATATATAGTGTTAAGTGGTAAGGGCAATGGAAAAAAACAAAGTAACAGTGTGTGTGGAGTTGTTGTTGGTGGGTTGTTGCTATTTAACATAGAGTGGTGTGGGAGAACAGAATATAACACATCAAAACATGAAGAATTATTGTAAAGGCAATTAATTTGCAGGGAAGCTCTCTACTCTCGGTCTACTCAACTAAATGCAGGACATATATTTACAAAGACCAAAAGTATCCCCTCTCCCTTTTCAATTGGGAAGATTTTTTTTTTTTTGGAGACAGAGCCTCAAGCTGTCGCCCTGGGTAGAGTGCTGTGGCTTCGCATCTCACTTCAACCTCCAACTCCTGGGCTCAAGCGATTCTCCTGCCTCCGCCTCCCAAGTACCAAGTAGCTGGGACTACAGGCACCTGCCACAATGCCCGGCTATTTTTTGGTTGCAGCCATCATTGTTGTTTGGTGGGCCTGAGCTGGATCCAACCCGCCAGCTCAGGTGTATGTAGCTGGTGCCTTAGCCACTTGAGCCACACACCGAGCCTCAATCGGGAAGATTTTTAACCAAAGTTAAGTGCTCATAAAAAGACCTCAGCATTATATTTATTTATTTATTATTTTTTTCCCTCCGAGACAGAGCTTCAAGCCGTCACCCTGGGTAGAGTGCTGTGGCATCACAGCTCACAGGGAGAACAATGGTTATTCACTGAAGACAGTTTTGGACTCTTATGGTCTAAAGAGGGTTACAGAGGAATCTACATTAACAAACTTGTGGGGCTTGGTGCCACATACCTGTAGTCTTGGCTACTTGGTAGGGTGAGGTGGAAGGATCATTTGAGCCGGGGGAGTTTGAGGTCAGCCTGGAGAATTGAGGAAGACCTCATCTTTAAAAGCAAACAACAGAAAAACCCCACGAAGCTTTATTAACCAGCTTGTATCTTCTGTTTATTTGCCAGCTAAGAACCTCTGAGGGTTGAAGAAAAAATTATTTTTCTTCCCCTACAGTGGTCAGCAGAAGATTTGCCAAGGCCTGAAGAAAGTGAGGGAGTAAGCCATGCATACAACTGGGGTGGAACATTCAAAGCAGTAGGAACACCCTGTGAGAAGCAGGACAGTTCTTGATATCAGGAACAAAGCAGTTATCATGGTTGAAACTCAGTGAATCTATCTTAGAGATTTTTCTCATTCTTTTTCATATCTACATCTTATCCCAATATATGTCTGTGTTTATCAAAGTTGAATTAAATGGTCTCCTACTGTTGGAGACTTGGGAGACTTCTGGCATCTTGTGATTGCAAACAATACCACAAAGAATAACCTTATCAGGTGGCCCTTTGCACACATGCAAGTTTTTGTAGTTCTCTGAAGTGGAATTTCTAAGTCAAGGGTATGTGTGCTTATGTCATTTATTTATTTTACAGATTTTGCTAAACTATAAGCAACAAAGAAGTACTATTTTACTCTTCTGCTAGCTATACATTGATCTTTTAATTAATTCAGCAAATATTTATTGAATGCCTTCCATGGATTAGATACTAGTTTGTAAGTGCTGAAGACTGAAGATTGAAACCACGGGCATATCCTAACTCACAAAACAGATCAACTCTGCCAGACCAAGCTATAAGGTGCTTTATATACTATCAAAACTCAGACATTTGCCAGGTACAGTGGCTCAGGCTCAGGTAGGAAGAGCACTTGAGGCCAAGAGTTCAAGTCTAGCCTAAGCAGGCTTGGCACCTGTAGCTAAGTGGTTAGGGTGCCAGCCATATACACTGGGGCTGGTGGGTTTGAACCCGGCTCAGGCCTGCTAAACAACAATGACAACTGCACCAAAAATTAGCCGGGTGTTGTGGTGGGCACCTGTAGTCCCAGCTACTTGGGAGGCTGAGGCAAGAGAGTTACTTGAGCCCAAGAGTTTGAAGTTGCTGTGAGCTGTGACGCCATGGGCACTCTACTGAGGGCAACATAGTGAAATTCTGTCTCAAAAAAAAAAAAAAAAAAAGACTAGTGTCTTGGCACCTGTGGCTCAAGTGGCTAAAGCGCCAGCCACATACACCTGAGCTGGTGGGTTTGAATCCAGCCCGGGCCCGCCAATCAACAATGACGGCTACAACCAAAAAATAGCTGGGCATTGCAGGCACCTGTAGTCCCAGCTACTTGGGAGGCTGAGGCAGGAGAATTGCTTAAGCCCAGGAATTGGAGGTTGCTGTGAGCTGTGATGCTGTGATGCCACGGCACTCTATCCAGGGTGACAGCTTGAGGCTTTGTCTCAAAAAAAAAAACAGCCTAAGCAGCAACATAGTAAGATGTTGGCTCTATTGGAATAAAGGATGGAAAAACATTAGCCAGGTGTGGTGGCATCATCTGTAGTCCCAGCCAGCCCCTGGAGGCTAAGGCAGGAAGATTGGTTGAAGGTTAGGCAATCAGGGTATGCAAATTGGCTGGTTTCTGGGCAGAATTAACAGTCCTTTGGTATGGGCCACTTTCTGGGTGGGGCAGCCAATCCATTGGAATGCAGTTCCTTGGGGAGGGGGTCCAAGACCAGTTGAGTCAGTCCCTTGCCCTGGGTGGGTCATCTTATCCACTGGATTGCAGGACCTGGAAGATATCTCAAAACCTATCACTAGGTTTGGAAGGGGTGATGTTATTTACAGAGGAAAGTTAAAAATCTTTACAACTACCAACTGTGTCCTCTATAGTAGCAATTATAGAGAGGCAAACAAGGGGACAGTGACTATTACATTTATCAAGCAAATAAGGGGACAGTGGCTGATTATTATTTTAGCTAAGCCTGTTCTTTCAGAGAGTTTGATTATTATCATTATTTTAGCTAGGCCTGTTTCTTCACAGAGTTTTGGGGGCCCTTATTCTAGGTATTGCATTGTATCCCTTCATTAATTTGTAAGGACCATTTCGTCATCCTGGTCAATTTAGAACATTTTCATCACCCCATACCCATTGACAGTCACTTCCATTTCCCATTGCCCAATCCTAGGCAACCACTAATCTACTTTCTGCTGCTATAGATTTGCCCATTCTGGACATTTCATATAAATGGAATCATCCATTATGTGGCCTTTTCTGACCGACTTCTCACACTTAGTGTGTTTTCAAGGTCTGTCCACGTGGTTGCACACATCGGTACTTCATTGCCTTTTATTGCCAAATTATTTACCATATTTTGCTTACCCATTCAGCAACTGATAGACATTTGGGTTGTTTCTACTTTTTCACTATAATAAATTATACTATTATGAATATTCAAGTACAAGTCTTGGCATGAATTTATATTTTCCATTATTTTTTGGCCGTATACCTAGGAGCGAGATTGTTGAGGCCAGTAACAACTCTATGTTTAACCCTTTGAAGGACTGTCACAAACTGTTTTTTAAAGTAGCTGCATCATTTTACATTCCCACCCGCAATATATGAGGGTTGCAATTTCTTCATGTCTCTGTCAACACTTATTTTTTTAGTTATAGTGTGGGGCAGAAAGGTTTGGCGCTTTTAATTACCCATTATAAGGGTCACCGCTGACACTTATAACAGAAGTCAGGTAAACAAGAGAAAACCATAACACATTTAATCAAAGTTTAACATGACAGAAGAGGCTTCAGAAATGAAAACCCAAAGGCCCAGGGAAAATGGCCTACATTTGTGCTTAGGTTCAATGAAGAATGGACAGCTAGGGCAGCACCTGTGGGTCAGTGAGTAGGGCGCCAGCCCCATATACCGAGGGTGGCGGGTTTGAACCCTGACCCAGCCAAACCGCAACAAAAATAGCTGGGTGTTGTGGCAGGCTCCCTTTCCTTCCCCTTCCCCTTTCCCTTCCCTTCCCCTCTACTCTCCTCTCCTCCCCTCCAGCTGTGGCCCTGGGTAGAGTGCTGGGGCATCATAGCTCACAGCAACCTCCAACTCGGGCTCAAGGGATCCTCTTGATTCAGTTTTTCTATTTTTAGTAGGACAGGGTCTCTCTTTTGATCGGGCTGGCCTCGAACTTGTGAGCTCAAGCAATCCACCTGCCTCAGCCTCCCAAAGTGGTAGGATTATAAGCATGAGCCATGCCTGGCCCCAAAAGTTTCTTTTGCTAATTCAAGAGTTGATTCTTCCTCTAATTTCCCTAGCTGCAGTTAACGTGCTAATTGTCCTCTGAGTTGATGTTCGCACTTCAGGTTCATCTAACTTCTTGATTTCTTTTTTTGAGACAGAGTCTCACTAAGTCGTCTTTGGTAAAGTGCTGAGGTAGGTGGATTGCTTGAACTCACGAGTTTGAGACCAGCCTGAGCAAAAGCAAGACCTCCCCTCCATCTCTACTAAAAATAGAAAAACTGAGGCAAGAGGTTCGCTTGAGCCCAAGTTGGAGGTTGCTGTTAACTATGATGCCACAGTACTCTACCCAGGGCCACAGCTTGAGACTTTCTCCAAAAAAAGAAAGAACATATTCTTTACTACAAATTGTTTATGTCCTTTGGTTTTCTTTTGGGACAGTGCTTTCTCTTTTCTCTCTTTCCTTCCTTCCTTTTCTTTCCTTCCATCCTTCCTTTCTTCCTTCTTTCTTCTCTTTCTTTCTTTTTCAAAGAACCACCTCCTAGATTTATTAGTGCTAATTTTTATGTTTTCTAATTTATTCATTTTTTCCTTTATTAATATTTTTCTCTTGTTTTCCTTAAGGTTACTTTTCTTTCCCTTCCCCTATAATTCTCTTGAGTATTTATGTTTCTTTTATTATTTCTATTAAGCTTTTTTTTTTTTTTTTACAGTTTTTGACTGGGGCTGGGTTTGAACCTGCCACCTCCAGCATATGGGGCTGGTACCCTACCCCTTTGAGCCACAGGCACTGCCATTCTATTAAGTATTTTAATATAATTTTTTTCCTGTAGCTATATTCTATGGATTCTGATATATACAGTCCTCACTAACATTATTATCTATGTCAGGAAGGAAAAAGCTTTCCTTTGTCCTGTCAGGTTCAGTGCCTGGAGACCTGCGAATTAAACCGACTAAGGTCATATTAACAAGAGAAAAGTTATAAATTTTATAGATGTTAATTTTTTTTACATGCATGGAGCCTTCAAAGAAAAGAAATGAAAAATCTAAAGAAATGATTAGACCTAGGTGTTTTTATAGCATTTTAACACAACGTGATAAACTGTGGAGAAGTAACCAAAGGTAAAGGGAGTTTGGGCTTCTAAGGGGTTAAATTGTGGGAAGGTAACTAGGAAATGTCTAGAGGAAACTAATGGTAGGTAAGGGTTGTTTATGTGCTCATTATGTTGATATTATCCCTTTTCTGTTCTCCTCTTCTTGGTATAGAAGGTGGAGCACATTTATAAATGAGAATTTTCTTTGCAACAGGGAGAGGTATGTCAGACAGGAAGAGCGCGGAAAGCTCCTTGACTGTTTCTTTATTGCCTTCATCTCAAAATAATCCTTATGTTAGGTAGATAGCTAGAAATTCAGCTCTCCTGGGGCAGGAGCATGTAGGGATCTCTGCGAAACCTACTCTTTTGCCCTTGGTTGGTTCTCTGAAAGATCAACTCACAGTTATGGTAGAGTGACAAATGTGCATGGGAGGAACCACAAGAATGATTACCCAATGTCTCAGTGATGGTCAGAGACTTTTATAGATGACTTTTAGAAATGAGGTGGTTTGGGGGAGAATGTGAAAAGTATAGATGCAGCTAGTGGTGGTGGGGGGAGTGTAGATGGGTGGAAACAGATTGATTTGTAGATTAACCTGCTTCAAATGACTTTAGGGCCAGGTCTATTAGCATGGAATAAGGAAGTCAGCAGCCCCTTTTGATTCCTAATCAGCTTACTCAGGTTTTATGTAGATAGAGGAAAGGCCTCCTTCAACACTTCTAGATCATGTATGGCCCTTAATCCAAAATATTCTTTATACCAAGGAGTCATATTGGGCTATGCCGTGGCTCAGTGAGTAGGGTGCCAGCCCCATATACCGAGGGTGGCGGATTCAAACCCAGCCCCGGTCAAATTGCAACAAAAAATAGCCGGGCGTTGTGGTGGGTGCCTGTAGTCCCAAGCTACTCAGGAGGCTAAGGCAAGAGAATCACCTAAGTCCAAGAGCTAGAGGTAGCTGTGAGCTGTGATGCCACAGGGAGTCATATTTTGGAGGCTAAATTTTCTTAGCTCCATCAGACTCTTGTCAGGCCCCCATCTTAATTCTGTCCCAGGTGATTGCTTACACCTGGGGAGAAGGCCACCACCTACCAATCTACTAATCAGAATTTAAGCATGCTAATTGCAACAGGATGTGGAGGACTCGCTAACCCACAGGCCTAACAACAGGTGCAATAGAGTGTTGATGGTAACCTGGAATAGCCTTAAGACTAGTTGTCATGTCATTAGCTTAAATCTGCATTGTGGTCCACATCTCCTCCTGGGCTTTCAGAGAGTCTCATGGGAGGTCTGCAAGTACAATAAGACTCGGGTCCCAAGGTAACCTCTGAACCACAATGCAGGCCCAACCCAGGTGGTGTAAAAGAAAACCACTGGCATTAACCCAGACTTCTTTCCTACTTGCTGTGGCACTGGAGTCCATTCTCTGCCTATGGCAAAAGTGTCCTGTTCTGTAAACCTATGTCTTATCTGTAAGCCTATCATCTTTTTCTTCCTCAATAAACTTTGACTTTGTTTCATGCTTGCCTTACTTTGGGGTGTCTGCTCATTTTTTGACCAAGAGCACTGCAAGAACCGAGGACCCAGGTAGCTGCCTGAAACCCTAACATTTTAGGACCCAGGCAGCTGCCTTGAAACCAGACACTTAATACCAAAGTGGCATATTTTGCAGTGGCATATTCTAATCTCCTTTATTTAGATGTTTTCCATCGCCTTCTTTTTCTCTTCCTCCTTCTTTTTCCATTTTAAACCAAGTGTTAAATGAGGCAGAGGTATAGAAAAAAGTCCAAATTTTAAAAAAAGTCCAAGTGGTAAA
The DNA here is from genome assembly GCF_027406575.1 of Nycticebus coucang. Lineage (NCBI taxonomy): Eukaryota > Metazoa > Chordata > Mammalia > Primates > Lorisidae > Nycticebus > Nycticebus coucang. The sequence continues at coordinate 60,773,010 of NC_069783.1, forward strand.
GTGATTATATTTGCTGTTTCTACAATTAATTTTTTTTTTTTTTTTGAGACAGAGCCTCAAGCTGTCACCCTGGGTAGAATGCCATGGGATCACAGCTCACAGCAACCTCCAACTCCTGGACTTAAGCGATTCTCTTGCCTCAACCTCCCAAGTAGCTGGGACTACAGGTGCCCGCCACAATGCCCGGCTATGTTTTGGTTGTAGTTGTCATTGTTGTGTGGTGGGCCTGGGCTGGATTTGAACATGCCAGGTCTGGTTTATGTGGCTGGCGCCTTAGCCGCTTGAGCTACAGGCACCGAGCCTAAGTTTTTTTTATTTTTTTTTTTTGAGACAGAGTTTTACTTTATCGCCCTTAATAGAGTGCAATGGCATCACAGCTCACAGTGACCTCCAACTCCTGGTCTTAGGCGATTCTCTTGCCTCAGCCTCCTAAGTAGCTGGGACTATAGGCGCCCGTCACAACACCCGGCTATTTTTGTTGTTGTTGTTGCCATTTGGCCAGGGCTGGGTTCGAACCTGCCACCCTCGGTATATGGGGCTGGCACCCTATCCACAGAGCCACAGGCACCGCCTGAAGCCCAGAATTTTTTTTTTTTTCCTCTCGTCACCCTTGGTAGAGTGCTGTGCGTCACAGCTCACAGCAATGCAGCAATCTCCAGCTCTTGGGCTTAGGCAATTCTCTTGCCTCAGCCTCCTGAGTAGCTGGGACTACAGGCACCTGCCACAACCCCTGGCTATTTTTTGTTGCAGTTTGGCTGGGGCCAGGTTTGAACCCACCACCCTCTGTATATGGGGCTGGTGCCCTAATCACTGAGCCACAGGTGCCGCCCATGAAGCCCAGAAATGTTTACACTCTCCTTTTAGAGAGTAAAGAGGGATGAAGAATATAGGCAATTCTGTTTAGGGGCAATAAGTGGTCACTAGGGAGGATGAATTGGTGGGGAAGGGGAAACAGATGACTTCTAAAGATTCTCATTGTAAATTAAATTAACCTCGAGATACAGGTATTATATTTAAAGCGATTTGGGCCAGGTCTCCTAGTATTCTTGATTCTTTTTTTCCCTGCAATATAGGGAGATAACAGGGGCAGAAGCTGATTATTCCCTTCATGGTTATGCAAATAGAGGGAAAACCTCTTCTAAAGGTCTATCTCTAAAAGCCTTTAATTCAAAATACTCTTCATACCAAGGAGTCACATTCTGGGGTGAAATTTCCTGAGCTCCTTTATTACATTATGATTAGAGAATGTTGTTTCTATTCCTTTGCAATTTATTAAAATTTTAAATAAATTCTTATAGAAGAATTATATTACTTTTTAGAATTTATTGAAGTTTTTTGTGTTATTACTATAGGGTCAATTTATTTTGAACATGTTCCATGGACACACGAAAATAAAATAATTTTTTTAGTTTTTGCATTATAAATGTGACATATATGACAGCTGTCCTGAATGTGTTCAGCCATTGTTAATATTAATACTAATTTTCATATAACATGGCTGATACTTTCCAGACAGCCTTCACATGTAAAACAGCTCTGCTTTAAATATTATTCAAATCTGGATGCGGTGGTTTAGGCCTATAATCCCAGCACTTTGGAGGCCGCGGTGAGTGGATTACCTGAGCTAATGAGTTTGAGACCAGCCTGAGCAAGAGCAAGATCCCATCTCCAAAAAAAAAAAAATAGCTGGGCATTGTGGTGGGCGTTTATAGTCCCAGCTACTTGGGAGGCTGAGGCAGGATAATCGTTTAAGCCCAAGAGTTTGAGGTTGTTGTGAGCTGTGACTGCCACAGCACTCTACCAAGGGTGACCAAGTGAGACTCTGTCTCAAAAAAAATAAATAAATAAAAATAAATAATTAAATAAATTATTTAAGTCTACTTTATAATCATGGTCTAAAACAGAGGTAAATTAATCTCCCTTACTGATGTGTTTCTATTTCTCCTTATATTTCCTCAGTTTTTGTTTATGAATATATCTTATTTCTTATGTAGATATTAATAAAAATATTATTTTTGTAACCTCATTATTGAAAAACCTTCGTCTCATGTGGAAGAAATGAACCAATGTCTAGAATCACACACCCTCCCTAGACTTAACCAAGAAGAAATCTCTTTTTTTAAATTTATTTTTAATTAATTTATTTTTTTTGCAGTTTTTGGCTGGGGCTGGGTTTGAACCTGCCACCTCTCTGGTATATGGGGCTGGCACCCCTTTATTATTTTTTTTGAGACAGAGTCTCACTTTGTCACCCTCGATAGAGTGCCATAGCATCACAGGTCACAGCAATGTCCAGCTCTTGGGCTTCGGTGATTCTCTTGCCTCGGCCTCCCAAATTGCTGGGACTACAGGCACCCGCCACAATGCCTGGCTATTTTTGTTGTTGTTGTTGCAGTTTGGTTCAAACCTGCCACCCTCGGTATATGGGACCGGAGCCTTACTCATTGAGCCACAGGCGCCGCCCCAGAAATAGACTCTTGAACAAACCAATATCAACAACAGAAAAAAAACCCTGGACCAGATGGCTTCACACCAGAATTCTATCAAACCTTCAAAGAAGAGCTTGTACCTATACTGCAGAACATATTCCACAAAAATTGAGAAGTAAGGAACCTTCCCTAAGACGTTCTCTGAAGCAAACATCATCCTGATATCAAAACCAGGAAAGGAGCCAACAAAAAAGAACTACAGACCAATTTCATTAATGAATATTGATGCAAAAATACTCAATAAAATCCTAGCAAATAGAATACAGCTACACGTAAAAAAAATTATTTATCTCAATCAGGTAGGCTTCATCTCAGGGATACAAAGTTGGTTTAACATACACAAATCCATAAACGTAATTCACCATAGCAATAAAAGCAAAAACAAAGACTATATGATCTTCTCAATAGATGCATTTGACAAAATTCAGCATCCTCCTTTTCTTTCTTTCTTTTTTTTGGCCGGGGCCAGGTTTGAACCCACCACCCGCACGTGAGGCCTGTGCTCTACTCCTCTGAGCCACAGGCGCCACTCAGCATCCTTTTCTAACAAGAACACTTAAGAAATAGGCATAGATGGCACACTTCTTTCTTTTTTGTTTTTTTTAGACAGAGTCTCAGTATGTCACCCCTGGTAGAGTGCTATGGCATTACAGGTCACAGCAACCTCAAACTGTTTTGGGCTTAAGCAATTCTCCTATTTCAGCCTCCCAAGTAGCTGAGACTGCAGGTGCCTGCCACAACACCTGCCTATTTTTTTGTTGCAGTTATCATTGATGTTTAGCTGACCTGGGTCAGGTTTGAACCCACCACCCTCGGTGCATGTTGTTGGTGCCGTAACCACTGTGCTACAAGCGCCGCCTGATGGCACTTTTCTTAAATGGATAGAAACCGTCTATGACACATCCACAGCTAATATCATACTGAATGGAGTAAAACTGAAAGCATTTCCACTTAGAACTGGAACCAGACAAGGATGTCTACTGTAACCACTATTCAACATAGTTCTGGAAGTTCCAGCCAATGCAATTAGGCAAGAGGAGGGTATTAAGGGAATCCAAATGGGGGCAGAGGAGGTCAAACTCGCCAATGATGTGATTTTATACTTAAAAACTCCAGAGATTGCAAGAGTCCTGGAAGGGTGCCCATAGCTCAGTGGTAGGGTGCCGGCCACAAACTCCAGGGCTGGTGGGTTCGAATCCAGCCCAGACTTGATAAAACAAACAAACAAAAAATACCCCGGCGTTGTGATGGGTGCCTGTAGTCCCAGCTACTAGGGAGGCTGAGGCAAGAGAATTGCTTGAGCCCAAAGTTTGAGGTTGTTGCGAGCTATGGCACTACAGCACTCTACCAAGGGTGACATAGTGAGACTGTGTCTCAAAAAAAAAAAAAAGACTCCTGGAAGTAATCAAGAAATACAGCAGGTGCCTGTAATCCCAGCTACTTGGGAGGCTGAGGCAAGAGAATTGCTTAAGCCCAGGAGTTCAAGGTTGCTGTGAGCTATGATGCTACAGCATTCTACTGAGGTTGACATAGTAAGACTGTCTAAAAAAAAAAAGAAAGAAAGAAAGACAGACAGACAGACAGTAACGGCCGGGCAGCGTGGCTCACGCCTATAATCCTAGTACTCTGGGAGGCCGAGGCAAGTGGATTGCTTGAGCTCATGAGTTCGAGACAAGCCTGAGCAAAAAAAAGTGAGACCCCATCTCTATTAAAAATAGAAAAACTGAGGCAAGATGATCGCTTGAACCCATGAGTTGGAGGTTGCTGTGAGCTATGACACCATGGCACTCTACCCAGGGTGACAGCTTGAGACTCTGTCTCAAAAAAAAAAAGAAATACAGTAACACAATAACATCTCAGGGTGTAAAATCAATGTCCACAAATCAGTAGCCTTTGTATATACCAATAACAGCCAAATTGAAAAGCAAATCAAAGACATAATACCCTTTACAGTAGCTTCAAAGAAATGAAATACATGGGAATATATCCAACAAAGGAGGTGAAGGATCTCTACAGACAGAACTATGAAACCCTGAGAAAAGAAATAGCAGAGACATTAACAAACGGAAGAATATATCATGCTCTTGGCTGGGAAGAATCAATATTGTTAAAATGTCTATACTACTCAAAGCAATCTATAGATTTAATGCAATCCTTGTTCAAATACCAAATCATACTCTGAAGAACTTGAAAAAATAATTCTTCATTTTGTATGGAACCAGAAAAAAAATTGTATAGCCAAGGAAATTCTTAGCAATAAAAACAAATCTGGAGGCATCATTCTATCAGACTTTAGGCTATGTTACAAATCCACAGTGAACAAAATAGCATGGTATTGGCACTACAACAAAGACATAGATATGTGGAACAGAATAGAAAACCTACAGATGAAACCAGACTCTTGGCCAGGTATATTGGCTCCTGCCTGTAATCCTAGCACTCTGGGAGGCCAAGGCCCGTGGATTACTTGAGCTCACGAGTTCAAGACCAGCCTGAGCCAGAGTGAGACCCCGTTGCTACTAAAAAAATAGAAAAACTGAGGCAAGAGGATCACTTGAGCTCAAGAGTTGGAAGTTGCTGTGAGCTATGATGCAACGGCACTCTACCGAGGGTGACAGCTTGAAACTCTGTTTCAAAAAACAAACAAACACCAGAAACAAGCCTCTTACTGCCATCTGATCTTCAATAAACCAAAAAAAAAAAGAAAGCATACACTGAGGAAAAATCCCCTGATGCTGGGAGAACTGAATTACCACACATAAAAGACTGAAACAGGACCTACATCTCTAATCACTTACAAAAATTGACTCATGATGGATAAAACATTAAATCTAAGGCATTAAACGATAAGAATCCTAGAAGAAAGCATGGGAAAAACTCTTGATGTCAGCCTTCTTTTATGAAGAAGACGCCATTGGCAATTGCAACAACAGAAGTAAATAAATGGGACTTAATTAAGCTAGAAAGCTTCTGCACAACCAAGGACATAACAATCAAAGCAAATAGACAATCTTCAGAATGGGAAAAGATATTTGCATGTTACAAATCTGACAAAGGGTTGATAACTAGAATCTGCAGAGAATTCAAATTAATCAACAAAAGAGCAAACAATCCCATCACTGAGCAAAAGACATCAACAGAACTTTCTCTGAAGAAGATAGATGAATGGCCAACATATACAGGAAGAAATGTGTGTATGACAATTGTGCTTTGGTCTATTATGTTTGCTTTATTATTGTGTTTATGATTTTAATGATAATTGGAACATTTATATTTTTAATTCTAGTAGTGATATTTATAGTCTTGTTAAAAAAATAATTTTTAGAAAATGGTAAAATCATAACTCTCATATAGGTACAAGAATGTGTTGAAGATTTTTTTTTACTCTCTAATTAGCAAGGGAGGCAGACAGGTGTTATAACTGGTTCAAAGGAAAAAGTCAAAGGAACACAGATTTAAATGGAATAAAGAGACTGAATTACAAATGGAGGCAAACTGGTTTTTCCACAAGGGAAAGAAGTCAAAGGAAACTGCCAGATAAGATAATACAGAGTTTGCATACCAAAGAGGTGCATAGTAGCTCAATGGACAATGACCAGGACCAGAATGGTTTCACCGAAGTACAAAATTGCTTTCAATAGTTTTAATATTAAGTTCAAATAAATAGAGGTAATACCCTCAATCCTTCAGCTTATTCCAATTTTCCTGGGACTTTCCTGGCTTCAGTTCTGAAAGTCCCTCATCCTGGGAAACTCCTCAGTCCCTGGAAAACTAGGACCTAATTTTCTACTATAAGCAAAGATGGAATTATTGTAGTTCCTTTTTCTTCTACCATTTTTCCTGAGGAAGCTTTTTTGTTTTCATAACAGTGGTACTAAATTTTGGTTGTACCTTAAAAAAAAAAAAAATTGCCTGGCTTATTGTACCCTCAGTGAATCCCCAACAATAAAAAAAAAAAAAAATGATGCCTGGGGCATAGCCTCAGAGATTCTGATTTAATTGGTCTGGGGTAAGGCTTGAATAACCAGGATTAAAAAAAAATTCTTGAGACAGAGTTTTAGTATGTCACCCTCTGTAGAGTGTTCTGGCATCACAGCTCACAGCAACCTCAAACTCTAGGGCTTAAGCGATTCTCTTGCCTCAGCCTCCCAAGTAGTTGGGACTACAGGTGCCTGCCACAATACCCAGCATCTCCAACCATTTTTTTGGTTGTAGTTGTCATTATTGTTTGGCAGGCCCCGGGCTGAGCTTGAACTCGCCAGCTCCAGTGTATGTGGCTGGGGTGCTGGCCACTGAGCTACAGCCGCTGAGCCAAAATAAAATTTTTTTTTAAATAGTGTCTAACTCTGTTGCCCAGGGTGGAGTGCAGTGGCATCATTATAGCTCACTACAACCTCAAAAACAGAGGCTTAAGTGCTCCTCCTGCCTCAGCCTCCTCAGTAGCTCAGACTATAGCTGTACACCAGCACACTCGGCTAATTTTCCTATTTTTTGTAAAGACAGGGATATCACTGTGCTGCTCAGGCTGGCCAGTCTCAAGCAATGCTTCTGCCTTGGCTTCCCAAAGTGCTTAGGATTACAGACATGAGCCACCATGCTCAATCCAACCAGGATTTAAAAAATTTACTGTGGCTCAAACGGCTAAAGTGCCAGCCACATACACCTGAGCTGGCAGGTTTGACTCTGGCCTGCGCCCGCCAAACAACAATGATGGCTGCAACCAACAGGAGAATTGCTTGAGCCCAAGAGTTGGAGGTTGCTGTGAGCTGTGATGCCACAATACTCTACCCAGGGCAACAGCTTGAGGCTCTGTCTCAAAAAAAAAAAAAATCTACTCAGGCAATTCTAATGTTCAGCTGCGGTTGAGAATCACCAGTCTATAAAGATAAAAGAGCCATCTCCAAGATATACTGAATGTAGCACAATGTGTACAGATAGCCCCTAACTTACTATGTTTTTGTTACTGGAATTTCTTTCTTCAGTAGGTCATTGGTCTGAGGAATTCGAGGAATGAATTCACAGACCTCAAATCAGTGCTAAGATAGGATTTTTTAGACAGAAAGGAATACAAAGGAGTAAAAAGTGCCAGAGCTTCTGGCAAAGGGAAAGACCCAAGTCAGAAATCTCCCACAGGGGTCATTTGTCTAGGGGTATATATAGTTTTTGCCTGAGGGAAGGGATTAGGATGTGTACTCCCTTCCAATCAAGGTGGAACTACCCCAAAACATTCAGGCTGCTTTGTTCATGACCTTGCTACAGCCCAGAGGGTGTGGCCTAGAAGGGGCAGCCTGTTTGTGCCTAGAGATGGGGGTTTGATTTCTGAGCTCACCTGGGCCTAGAGAATGGGGAGTCCTTGTCCAGTCCTGTGTATGGGAACCCTGTATCAGTTTGACTTAGTATTTTTTGACTTGACAATGGCATCCACCCAAGTGTTGTTTTTCATCTTCAGTACAGTGTTTAATAAATTATAGGAGATATTCATATTTTATTATAAATAGGCTTTGTGTGAAATGATTTTGTCCAGCTGTAGGCTAAGATAAGTGTTCTGAGCACATTTGAGGTAGGCGAGGCTAAGCTATGATGTTCAGGATGTTAGGTATATTAACTGCATTTTCTTTTCTTTTTTTGAGACAGAGTCTCAAGTCTCAAGTCACTCTGGGTAGAGTGTGGTGGTGTCGCAGCTCACAGTAAACTCTTGGACTTAAGTGATTCTCTTGCCTCAGTCTCCCAAGTAGCTGGGACTACAGGAGCCCACCACAATGCCTGGCTATGTTTTGGTTGTAGCTGTCATTGTTTGGTAGGCCCAGGCTGGATGCGAACTCGCCAGCTCCGGTATATGTGGCTGGCGCCCTAGCCGCTTAAGCTACAGGCACCGAGCCATGCATTTACAATTTAGGACATATTCTACTTCTGATGGGCTTATCAGGACATAACCCCATCATATGTCAAAGAATATCTGTATAATATACTGCTATTTGGGAAGAAACAGAAACTGTGTTTTTCTCACCTTTTACACAACAATAATTATCACAGAAGACTTCTGTAACCCCAAAATATATGAGGAGTTTTCCCCTTAATCAAGTGAGCAACGAGTTCTGCAGCAAAGACCAACTAGATGTCCTCTGATTCAATTCCAACACTAAATACCTGGATGAAGGTAGTATCAGATTCCACAGGTTGAGGGCTCTATCTCCAGAAATGTCCCTTCCCTCTTCAGAAACTAGTCCCAAATCTGGGCCTCTAGAACTTCTACATGACTGGCTTCAAGTTGGAGTTCTCATGACCTCCTCTTTGGGTTTGATTTATTTGCTGGAACAGCTCCAAGAACTCAGGGAAACACATTTACTGGTTTATTATGAAGGAAATTAGAAAGGATACAGATGAAGAGTTACACAGGGCAAGGTGTGGAGAAAGGGGTGTAGAGCTTCCATGCCTTCCCTGGGCAAACTACCGTCCAAGAACCGTTACTGAAATTCAGCACTTGTTCCAGGACTGTGTCAAAAGGAGAGCAAATTTGAGGGAAAGGAAAAATTTATTAATTTGTTGACAAATGGGGAGGTTGGCAGACTTGCATCTTCAAGTACCATTGTCCTATCTATCTATAAGCAGAAATACACAACTTTTCAAGGGAGTTTTCAGCTTTAGGCCATTGCTACTTAACTATAGCATCACCAGTGAAGACAATCCCCTTACTTTTGTGGAGACAATTTCATTGAGTTATCTCCTATGGTACAAAAAAACAAAGAATATTCTCCTGCCCTTTTGATTATTGGCTTCAGACAGGAATGCAGGTTTTGGTTCTCCCCCCAAAAGTAATAGGGTTTTAAAGAGACAGCTAATAAAACCCTTTTTCAGGACTTTACTTCTATTACAAAATCTCCATATGTTCAGTCATCCAGAAGCTCTCTGAACCCTGTCCTTTTGCATTTTTATGGAGGCCTCAATACAAAGGCATGATTGATTTTTTCTTTCTTTTTTTTTTTTTTTTTGAGACAGAGTCTCAAGCTGTTGCCCTGGGTAAAGTGCTGTGGCATCACAGCTCTCAGCAACCCCAAACTCTCGGGCCTATGTGACTCCCCTGGCCCAGCCTCCCAAGCAGCTGGGACCACAGGTGCCTGCCACCACACTTGGCTGTTTTTTGTTTGTAGATGTCTTTGTTGTTTGGCACGCCCAGGCTGATTTGAACCTGGCAGCTCTGGTGTATGTGGGTGGCTCCCCAGCTGCTGAGCTACAGGTGCCGAGCTGGCACGATTGATTAAATCATTGGTCGTTGGTAATCAACTTGACCTACAACCCTCTCTCCTCCCTGGAGGTAAGGGGGTGGCTGAAAGTCCCACCCATCTAACCAAGCCTTTTTCTTTTTGTTACCAGCCCTGTCCTAAAATCAACAGTAGCGCACAAAAAAGACAGCACTTTATGGATTCTAAGGATTTTAGGAATTGTATGCCAGGAAACAGGCATACAATATATATTTCATGATATCACAACCACTATGTGGAAAATGGAAAAAAAAGGAGTATTTGTATATTTGCCTGTATATATTAATACATACACCATTACCAAATAAAGAGGGTCCAGCTGCCAGTCACTGTCAGCCAATATGCTGAGATGGGGATAAGTCCACCAATCTTTGTTGTCAGAAAGGTCAGCTATTCTGGAGAATAGTGAGTGTAGCCTCAATGTACAGCAGACTATTCCATTTCCAAAATCACAGTTTTATGCATAAAAGTTAAAAGCAAGAACTGTACCAACCCTTATCTTAACAGTAATTAACGCTTATCTTAAATAACAGTAATCACCGTAACTCATGACCCTTAATAAACAATAATTGACATAATCACGATCCATATAACAACATTCCAGTTCAAAAGTTAATCTCCTAAATTAATCACCCTAAACTACTCAAGATATGCACTTTTAGGTTAAAGCTGAATTTTCAAAATAACAAGGGTGGAAGACATGAGGTGAAGGTCATGTAGGACCTGAACTGGCCAGACCAGCTGTGTCTTCTCAGCCCTAGCTTGACTGACTCCATTTTATCCTCACTACGTCTCAAAACTGTCTCTGAATGGATAAAGAAGGAACTGTTGTTGACATTGGCTGCTGCCAGGGAAATAGAGGGTAGGAGGGAGACCTCTCATTGTGTATTCTTTTGACCTTGTGAATCTATCATCAGTTTTTAAAAATTATTTAAAAATTTGTCTTCTTTATTCCAGAAAAAAACATTCAGTGTCCTGAAAAAGTAGGTATGTAAGTAAAAAAAGGTCTGATCTCTTCTACTTTTTTTTTTCCTCTTCTACTTTTTAAAAAGCCCCCAAACCACACAAATCAAAAGAAGAAAAAAAATCTATGCATAGAAAATATTTTTTAAGGAAGGAAATTAAAACACAAACATGTACCCATGTGCATGTGCGCGCACACACAAAAGAACTCTCAGTGGTAGAACTATAGCTCTTTTATTTTTATTTCCTTTTTAAAAAATATAACTATATTCATTATTTTTATAATAAAATAAAATTAAAAAGTAGAAAGAAAATAAATGTAGTTTTATTTAGAGGCATAACTTTTGCTCCATTGGAAAGAGTCAGCTTTGTTTTGCTGGTGTGGTGGCTTTTGCGCTTCTCACTTCCTTCCTGGGACATGTGAGATCCTCTCTTCTTGCTCAAGAGGAAGCTCAACCACCAAGGCTTCAAAATCAGCCCAGCTGCCTCATTGAGGGGTGGGGAGCGTTCTACCAATACCCAGTCAAATTCTACTAATTGTCTCCCACATGATGGACACTGTAGGGAAAGAAAAAAACTTTCCTCCTAAAGATTTCATAGATGAGTCTATGAAATAAACTGACAGTCGTCAGATTAGCAGGAAGAAAAGCATGTACATTTGTTAGGTAAATGGGTGGATCACATGAAAGAAAAGTGAGTAAGGACCCCGACGCCTATTGAGATCTTGAAGCTAATATGCCATCTTCACAGGGGAGATAAGAGGGAGGACATAGGCAACTTAGAAGAGAGTAAATGATTTAGAGGGGAAATGATATTTAGGGTGTGACATGGGCATGGGGTCGATGTTCAGTCTCTCTTGTGATATGGTATCTTTCCTGGTTTTTGAGATTCCCAGGGAGGAGATTATGACAACTGAGTTCCTTTAAGCAGATATGGGAACTTCAGAGAAAGCCCCTCTCTGCATTCTGGGGAGGAAAGAGGGGTGAGAGGCAGAAGATAGGAGAAGGTCAGAGATGCTGTGGTTCTCCTTCTGTTTAAAGCACTTAGCGTGACAAAGTGCCATACTTTGGGGTATTGTTTTCTGAGCTCTGGTAATGCTGTGCTAAGCTAAGTGAGGGGAGGGCAAAAGATAAGCAGATAGGACTTTGCCCACAGGGTTCTCCCTGTCTGAGGCGGTGGCCAGGAAATGTACACAGAAACAGTTTAGCATGTCCCTAAACTAACATTTATGAGGATATCAGTGGAGGTTCACATATTACATATTTAAATATTAAAAAGCTGTAACTCGAGCTGACAAGCTGTTGACTAAAATATTATCTATTCCCCTCCCTTAATAAATATACTTCATAATGACTCTGAATATAGGACTCTCTATGATTCCTTGGAGTCCTATGCTTGGCTATCGCCTCTGAGATGGCCCCCACTGGTCCCAACCTCTGACATGTATATCCTTGTGTAATCCCCTCTTCTTGAGTGTGAGTTCCTTCCTTTTAACAAATAGAATATTGGTAAAGGTAATATTGGCAAAGGTTACAGGATGTCACTTCTGTGGCTGGGTTACATAAGATAGCAACTTCCCTCTTGCTAGCAGACTCCCTCCCTTCCTGGCTTTGATGAATCAAGTTGCCATGTTACAGAGGCCCACTTTACAAGTAAATGTGGGTGACCTCCACCAACAGCCAGGAAGGAAGTAAGGCCTTCCATCCAACAACCCTCAAAGAACTGCAACTCTACTACAGCCATGTGTGCTTGGAAGCAGGTCCTTTCCCGATTTAGCCTTCAGATGAGACTGTAGCCCTAGAGAATACCTTGTGAGAGACTCTGAAACAGACATGGCTAAGCCCTGCCCAGATTCCTAACCCACAGAAACTGTAAGATAAAACGTGCCATTTTAAGCCATAAATTGGCAGTAATTGTTACTCAACAATAGATAACTAATATAATGGCACTGCTGGAAAAGTGGCCCCAGTTAGCAACTACTCATCTTTTCTTTTTTTTTTTTTTTTTTGTAGAGACAGAGTCTCACTTTCTGGCCCTTAGTAGAGTGCCGTGGCCTCACACAGCTCATAGCAACCTCCAACTCCTGGGCTTAAGTGATTCTCTTGCCTCAGCCTCCCGAGTAGCTGGGACTACAGGCACCCGCCACAACACTCTGCTATTTTTTGGTTGCAGTTTGGCTGGGGCCGGGTTTGAACCCGCCACCCTTGGTATATGGGGCCGGTGCCTTACCCACTGAGCCACAGGCGCTGCCCAACTACTCATCTTTTCTTTGTGCCCACTCTTCATCCTGAACCTGGAGGGGCCTCATATCCCTCTCTGTGGACACCCCAGTTGTCAAGGCAGTTCTGCCCATCCTTACTCCACACTCCTGGACACAGGTCTAGAGGGTCCACAAACTTGATTAGTGCTACTGTGACAGTTGTGTTGCCCTTGGCACGATGGGCCCAGGAATGGTCCCAAGCAGGACAATTTGTGCAGGAGATTCCGGGGTTTTAGGCTTCCAGAGGATTCTAGAAGAGGGGCTTCAGGTCTATAACCCCCCATAGATCCTCTACCCCACTGGAAAGGGTATGGCCAGAGCAGTGGTGAATAAGGCCTTGGAGCAGAGCCAAAGCCAGGAGCCCCTCTTACCCACTGAAGGCGGCACTACCCTCCAGGCGCATTGGCCGAGAGCCAGGTGATTGGATCAGAATCAGCAGGCAGGGCCAGGAGCAGAGACTCAGCACACCTGAGGGGGATCTGTGCAGGGAGTTGGGGGTGGAGCTGGACCATAAAAGTGGGAGGTCTCAGAGTACACAGAAGGGTTGGGTTTCCTCCAGCAAGGCAGCTGCAGCCCAGTCCCCTCACTGGCTTCCAAGGATGCAGTTTCTTTCCAGTGGTGAGGAGCTAGGCTATGAAGCAGAAATGCATCTGTTCAGATCCTGCCTCTGCAGGCTGATATGTGACTTTGGTCAAACTACCTGAGTCTCAGTTTCCTCATCTGTAAAATGAGGATAATATTAGGACTTATCCCATAGGTTTGTGGAGGGAATTAATACTTGTGAAATGCCTGGTAAGTACTTAATGAACACTGGCTATTACTAAGAGAACTGAGGCTCAAGAGGAGGGGTGATCTTTCTGTTCCCCAGCACTACTTGCCTTACCTCATGAGTCAGAGGGAGAAGGGAGGAAGAGATCATTCAGTCGCTAGGATACTCATTTTCTCCATAGGCACTTCAGAACATGATCCCCACTCACGCCATCCTTCCCCAACCTCCCTGAGAGACAGGATGGCCCAGTGGGAGGTGTTGCAGGTGTGCAAAGATCTGGGCTCTATGGTGCCTCTCCAGGAGGAGTGAATTCTGTTGGGTGAGGCACCTTGTGAAATGAAGGGGTTAATCAGTGTCTCTTGAAGTGTGAGGACAAACCATAGCGTTGGCACCTCTGAAGTGTGTTAGAAGTGCTAATTGTTGGCACCCTCACAGACCTATTGAGTCAGAATCTCTGGAACAGGGATCTGAAAATTTGCATTTCCAATATGCTTTCTAGGTGATTTTTTTTTTTTTTTGTCCACTTGCTAAAGTTGAGAACTACTGGGGTGGACTGTCAGAGATCTTCACAGCACTGAGTCCACAGACCCTTTCAGGTACTGATGCTTGAAGCCTAATAGTCTGGGCTTCCTGGGCCCCCATCCTGGATAGATGCTGGCCTTGACCAGAGCAGGTCCACTATTACAGGCACCTGTGGGGTTCTGAGGACATGAACAATCCCTTTCTCACCCATTAGCATTAAGCAACTGCTAGTTTGGGGTCAAGACCAGCTTTACCACTTGTGCGGTCCAGTGCAGGATGAAAATGTGAGGCCCCTTAATCAAAAAGCAGGAGAAAAGTTTTTCCTTTCTTCTGTGGTCTCCTGCTTGACCCATCATGGTGTTATTACATTTGCTATGTAATGTCACACCTCCTTCAAGCATGAGGTTAAAGGCAAGGGGAGCAGAGACCCCCTCCACAGACTGCTGATATCTTCCCTGTGTTTGCACCCAGGCTTTATTGAGGACGTTGGAGCCAAAGTGATTGCAGCTGGCAGCAAGCAGGTACTTAGGGTGATGAATGAATTAACCCTTTTGAAAATTGCTTCCTTCTGCCTCCTCCTGCACCTAAACCGTGATGGATTGCCACAGCGAATTTCTACACTATCTCTTGACACCTGGGAGGGGAACAAACCCACAAGACTAACCCAATTATGGTAACAGGGAGTTCTGGCTGCTCCCTGTTGACAAGGTAATCACAAGGGCATCCTGATTCAGGGGATATGGTGCTTCAGGACCAGTGGGAGGCTGGCATAGAATGTACCTTCCTGCTCCAGCGCCCTAGAATACTTTTGATTTGTGACAAACAGTGGCTGTCACTCCTGGGCTGTGTCAATTAGGGTAATGTGAAGGGAGTGAAGTGTGTTGGGCTCTCTGTATCCCATAGCTCGGCCTGTGATATTTCAGCCCAGGAAGAGATGTGCAGTCGTTAGAAAAGCTGAGGTCTCCTGTTCTCTGTCTTGCTCTGTGGCCTTGGGTACAACATTCAGCCTTCCTGGCCTCAGAGTTCTCTTCTGTAATGTAAGGTATTAGATTAGATTACCCCAAACTCCATTTCTGTTTCACTTGACATTCCAAGTGAGTAAGGCTTTAAAAGAGATATTTCAGACTGTTAATTTTATAGCAGAGCATTAACAGGGCAGAGGGGATATACACTGAAAGGTGGGTAGATATCACTTCACGAAAGGCTGAAATGTCCACTAAAAGAGTTTGATGCTTCTTGATAGGCAACTGGGAGCCATTGAAGGTATCAAAAGAAGGAAAGGGAGATGTTCAAAGCTGAGCTTTAGAAAAATGGAATGGGAAGCTATGATTCAGAAGAATTAAGAACAGAAAAGAAGGTAGGATGGCTCGCGCCTATAATTCATGCCCTTGGGAGGCTGAGGCAGGTGGATTGCCTGAGCTCATAGGTTTGAGACCAGCCTGAGCAAGAGCAAGATGCCATCTCTAAAAAATAGGTCAGGGTTGTGGTGGGTGCCTGTAGTCACAGCTACTTGGGAGGCTGAGGCAAGGGGAGCAAACCCACAAGGTTGGAGGTTGCTGTGAGCTATGATGCCGCATCACCCTTTGTCTACTAAGGGTGACAAAGTAAGACTTTGTCTCCAAAAAAAAAAAAAAAAGAATGGAAAAGAAGCCAGCTAAGTGGCCACACACATATGTGCACCCACACATGCATACAAACACATCTTTGCCCTTTCTGGACAGCACCAGGCCCTCTCCCTAAGGACCTGCCCTAATCCCTACTCCCACCAGCAAGCCAGGAGAGTTCTTATTTTTTCATAATCTCACTATCACTTGGTATTGTCAGACCTCTACATTTTTGACGAGTGTGAACTGGCATTTCATTTACCAATTTTAACTTGCATTTCCCAGGTTAGTCATGTGGTTGAACAACTTTATTGGATATTTATGTTTCTTCTGTAAATATCCTGTTCAGTCTTTTGTATATTTTTGTTTCTTTAAAAAAATCTTTTCCCCCCTACTTATGGATACTGACCTTTTGTCAGTTATGTGCAATGGGAATGTATTTTCCTAGTTTGTACTTTATTTTTTATTTATTTATTTATTTTGAGAAAGATTTTCACTATGTCACCCTTGGTAGAGTGCTCTGGCATCACAGCTCACAGCAACCTCAAGTTCTTGGGCTTAAGCCATTCTCTTGCCTCAGTCTCCCAAGTAGCTGGGATTACAGGCACCCACCACAACGCCTGGCTATTTTGTTGTTGTAGTTGTCATTGTTTTTTTGTTTTTGTTTTTTTATAGAGACAGAGTTTCACTTTATTGCACTCGGTAGAGTAGCGTGGCGTCACACGGCTCACAGCAACTTCCAACTCCTGGGCTTAGGTGATTCCTTTGCCTCAGCCTCCCAAGTAGCTGGGACTACAGGCGCTCACCACAACGCCTGGCTATGTAGTTGTCATTGTTGTTTGGCAGGCCCAGGCCGGGTTCGAACCTGCCAGCCTTGGTGTATGTGGCCGGTGCCCTAGCTGCTGAGCTATAGGTGCCAAGCCTGTACTTTCATTTTCAACTTGGGTTATTATGGTGACTTTAGAAATGTAATCATAGGTAACTATAACATAGTTTATCAACATTTTTTCATTTTTTAAATTTTTTATTTTTTAAATTTTTGTATAAGTTTAAGGGGTATAAGTATAATTTTGTCTACATGGGTAGATTGCACAGTGATGAAGTCAGGGCATTGGTGTATCCATTACCCAAATAATGTACATTTTACCCATTACATAATTTCTCATCACTCATATCCCTCCAACCTTCTGAATCTCCCTTCAGAATCATTCTAGACTCTATATCCATGTGTACTCATCAGCCTGCTCCCACTTATAAGTGAAAGCATGCGATTTTTGTCTTTGTTTCAGTTATGATAACGGCCTCCAATTTCATCCACATTGCCACAAAAGACATGAATTCATTATTTTTTATTGCTGAATAGTATTCCATTGTGTATGTACACCACATTTTCTTTATCCAATTACCTGTTGATGGACTCAGGTTGATGCTATTGTAAACTGTGCTACAATAAACATATGAGTGTGATTTTATTTATTTTTTTTTCTTTGCCTAGTCCCTTAACTGGTATCTTTTTGGTATAATGACTTTATTTTCCTTTGGATAGATACCCCGTAGTAGGATTGCTAGATAGAATACTAGTTCTATTTTTAGTTCTTTTAATTTATCAATGTTTTAATTTATGGTTTATTCTTTGGTATCCTTTTCCAAATCATAAAGCTATTCTGTATTTTCTAAAAGTTTTAATGTTTTTCTTTTAAGACTTTGGTCCACTTTGAACTTATTTTTGTGTATGGCATAAGGTAAGGATCCGTTTTATCTCTCTCCACATGGCTCTCTAATTGTCCCAGCATCATGTATTGAATGCTTCACAGCTTGCTGTGCTGCCCAAGGCCAGGACAGCAAGGTGGAGGGAGAACAGCACAGCCCGAGCTCTCAGGGCCACTCAAGTTCATGGCTGGTGGCTAAGAGTAATCACCTTGTCACATTTTGCACCCTGGGTGCCTCACCCTCCTCACTCTGCTTGGCAGATCCTGTTGCTGTTCTCACCTTCCAAGGACCCAGTCCATAGTGGGGAGGACCTCGTGCCACTGATAGTCCCTGGCACAGAAGGAGACTTTGGGTCTCCTGCCTAGGAATGTTGGTTCCTGATAAAGAAGAGTCTATGTGAAGGAGGAAAAGGAGCTCTGGAGTCTGGAATCGCCTAACATCCCTGGCTGTGTTAGGAAAGGTTCTTGGGCCTGGGCAGCTGGGGTGAGGCCTCTGAAGGTGGGGACAGGGATTTTGTGCTCCAGAGGTGCTGTTGGAGGCTTTATAGTCTTCTGAGGCTTCTGGGGACAGCCGGCTGGTTTGTGCAGGGACTCTCCCCTCCCTAATGTCAGGAGCTGACCCTACTGTGTCTCATACTTGTAGGGTTTGTCCCCTGCCTTCACCATAGAATGTGGAAGTGCTTAGGTCATCTCAGAAAGTTTAAGCTACTTCCCAGACATGGACTTATGTAATTATAGAAGTAGAGAAAAGTTTTCTTCTTTTAATCCTTCTAATTGCATCTGGGAGAAAGTCTAAACTATAAAGCCCCCCAACACTTGCCAGTCCCTCCTTTTGGCTCCCTGGAGTCCGGTCTCAGCCTTTGGAGTCTTGAGGAGTTATGGTATCTGATTAGATATGTAATCTCATTGCTTTGTTTTCATTATGTTTGTTTTTTGGGAGGGGTTACCTTCTAGTCTGGCAAGTGATAGCAGCTTGCTGTTAATGATGCTAATAGAACATTTCCTTTTGAATACATTTATTTGAACAAAAAAGTATGCCTTATACATTTCTGTGTGTGGGAAAGGGTCATCAAAATGGTGGTGGTTATCTCAGAGTGCAGGACTACGGTGATTTTTGCCTTCCTTCTACTTTCTTTGTTTTTGCATTTTCTTTTTATGATGAACATATACTAGTTACATAAACAGAAGAACTGTTTTTATTATGGAGAAAGGTATAAGTATTTAGAGAAATCGATTAAGTGAATATAAGGAATATATTTGTCTACATGTTGACCAAAGTTGGGAAGCCCAACTCGGAGAATGGCAACATAGTGAGGGTGCAGGGCTCACTCTGGGAGACCAAGGAATGAGGAGAGGTCAACTGAAGACCAATACCAGGAGTAACATTGGGCTTCCTGTCCTGGAAAATTCTAGCTACTTTGTCCTTTTAGTGTGTTCACCATTTCCATCTCAGAGTCTCAGTCACAACATTTTAATCAGGTAATGGAGTGATCATTTGACTGAGTTTCTATGGTGTATCAGATCTTTGCCACGCCAGGTTGGGGTGGACAAGAGGAAACTCTGCCAGGGTCTAGATGTCTTTTTGGGGAGTGCTGTCTTTTTTTTTTTTTTTTTTTGTAGAGACAGAGTCTCACTGTACCACCCTTGGTAGAGTGCCGTGGCGACACATGGCTCACAGCAACCTCTAACTCTTGGGCTTACGCGATTCTCTTGCCTCAGCCTCCCGAGTAGCTGGGACTACAGGCGCCTGCCACAAAGCCCGGCTAATTTTTTGTTGTTGTTGTTGCAGTTTGGCCGGTGCTGGGTTTGAACCCGCCACCTTCGGCATATGGGGCCGGTGCCCTACTCACTGAGCCACAGGCGCCGCCCGGGGAGTGCTGTCTTATGAATGTTCTGTTGTACCAGACTTGGCAGGGAACAGCTTTCTCCCCACAAGCTGCCCTTATCCATATGGTGACCACTGTATGGCTCCTTCCCAAAGAGATCCGGCAGATAGTGACAGGCCCATGGATGTAGGCCATTCCATAGGGAGGACAGAACATCCCAGGAGCCCCAAGGCAAAGGATTCCTACTGTCTAGTTAAGGCATCTAGCTCACTGCCCTCAGGAAAAGGCTTTTTTTTCAGATCACACCCCAAGTTACTGTTTAACTTTTAATGGAGCCAACATAGTCCAGACACAACAAAGAGCAGACAATAAATCCCAAAACTTCCCTGGTGTCTTACCTGGCTTCATGGTCTGATTATGGTTTAGGGTGTCTGGTGTGGGACTGACATAGGGTAGGTGAAAGCATCTGCCCATCATGAGATAATGAGGACTAAGTAGCTGCTACTCACTGTCACTGTAGGAGTGCAAGACAGTCACAGTCCCTGCTCGCTTGGAGGCAACAGGAAGGCAGCCAGGGCATGGTAGAAATGGAGGGGTGTGTGATAGAGGAGCAGGGCTGCAGCACAGCAGTGAGCTCTGGAGGGGACAGGGAAAGGTGCCTGGACTGAGACACAAGGAAGGAGCTTACCAGGTGAACAGAGGTGGAGAGGGGCGGTCCAGGATAGAGGACTATGAGCAATAACCCTGAGGCGGGAGGGACCAGGGCTGTGCCCTTCCAAGAGCTGGGGAGATGGATGGAGATGAATGGTGCCAGATCTTGTGGGAGCTCCTAGGACAGGGATTTTTGACCAAGGGCAGTTTTGCCCTCCAGGGACAAGGGCGGCAGGGAGGATGCTCTGGGACGCTACTAAAACCCCTGCAATGCGAAGGACAGCCCCTGGTGACAAAGACTCACTGGCCCAAAATGTCTGTATTGCTCAGGTTGAGAAGCCCTCTTTTAGGACCGCTTTAAGGACTGACTTCTTTATTCTAAAGCCCAGGGGAAGCCATGAAGGGGTTTTATGTCGGAGAGTGACAGGATCAGATTTATGTTTTAGAGTCATCAGTCTGGCTGCTCTGAGGAATGTTGAGACCTAACTGTTCCAATTCAGAGCCTATCTCAGTAGTTTTGGATTCATTCTCCAGCTTAGGAATTTCCAGCCTGTGTGATTGTCTTCTTTCTCCCCCCGCCCCCATCCTCCTCCCCACCCTTGGGTTCACCTTTTGGTTGCTTTGTGATCTTCTGGGTCTCTACCAGGACAGAGAAACCAATTCAGATAGTATGAGCCGAATAGGGCAGGGGAGTTTCCAATTGCATACAACAGGTGCAGCACTGGGGCTTACAGAAATGTTTAAGACCTATGTGGCAAGTAGGAAAATGTCCCTGCAAAAATGTCCACATCCTAATCCCTCAACCCTGTGACTATGTAACCTTACATGGTGAAAGGGATTTTGTAGAAGTGATTAAGTTAAGGATCTTGAGAGGTGAGGAGATTAGCCTGGCTTATCTGGGTGAGCCCCATGTAATCAAAAAGGTCCTTATAAGAAGGAGACGGGGGTGGGGGTGGTGTCAGAGTCAGATGTGATGACAGAAACAGGACAGAGAGATGGGTGCTAGAGGAAGGGACCACATGATAATAAATTTGTGTGCCCCTAAATTTTTTGTAATTTGTTAGATGGCTATAGGAAACTAATGCAGCCTGTCAAAAGTTCCCATTAACTCTGAACTAGAAGGGGAAAACTTTAAAAAGTAGAAATTAATAAATGTCATTTACTTTAAAATTTGTTTTTTAATACTTTATAAATACAAAATGGTCTAAAGAACAATACAATAGGCTCGGAGCCTGTAGCTCAGCGGCTAGGGCACCAGTCACATACACCGGAGCTGGCAGGTTCGAGCCAGCCCGGGCCTGCCAAACAACAATGACAACTACAAAAAAAAAAAAAAACATAGCTGGGCATTGTGGTGGGCACCTGTAGTCCCAGCTACTTGGGAGGTGGAGGCAAAATAATTGCTTAAGCCCTAGAGTTTGAGGTTGCTGTGAGCTGTGATGCCACGGTATTCTACTGAGGGCAACATAGTGAGACTCTGTCTCAAAAAAAATAAATAAATAAAAAAATAAATAAATAAATAAAAAGAATAATACAACACATAACCAGTGGTAATTCCCACTCAACACAAGAAATAAATCCCTTTTATTTTTTATTATTTTTTCTTTTCTTTCTTTCTTTATTTATTTTTCTTCCTATAAATGTTCTAAATTTTTTTTTTTTTTTATTGTTGGGGATTCACTGAGGGTACAATAAGCCAGGTTACACTGATTGCATTTGTTAGGTAAAGTCCCTCTTACAATCACGTCTTACCCCCAGAAGGTGTTACACACACCAAGGCCCCACCACTCTCCCTCCTTCCCTCTCTCTGCTTTTCCTTACCCCCCATGACCTTAATTGTCATTAATTGTCCTCATATCAAAATTGAGTACATAGGATTCATGCTTCTCCATTCTTGTGATGCTTTACTAAGAATAATATCTTCCACTTCCATCCAGGTTAATACGAAGGATGTAAAGTCTCCATTTTTTTAAATAGCTGAATAGTATTCCATGGTATACATATACCACAGCTTGTTAGTCCATTCCTGGGTTGGTGGGCATTTAGGCTGTTTCCACATTTTGGCGATTGTAAATTGAGCTGCAATAAACAGTCTAGTACAAGTGTCCTTATGATAAAAGGATTTTTTCCCTTCTGGGTAGATACCTAGTAATGGGATTGCAGGATCAAATGGGAGGTCTAGCTTGAGTGCTTTGAGGTTTCTCCATACTTCCTTCCAGAAAGGTTGTACTAGTTTGCAGTCCCACCAGCAGTGTAAAAGTGTTCCCTTCTCTCCACATCCACGCCAGCATCTGCGGTTTTGAGATTTTGTGATCTGGGCCATTCTCACCGGGGTTAGATGGTATCTCAGGGTGGTTTTGATTTGCTTTTCTCTAATATATAGGGATAATGTACATTTTTTCATATGTTTGTTAGCCATTTGTCTGTCTTCTTTGGAGAAGGTTCTATTCATGTCTCTTGCCCATTGATATATGGAATTGTTGGCTTTTTTCATGTGGATTAATTTGAGTTCTCTATAGATCTTAGTTATTAAGCTTTTTTCTGATTCAAAATATGCAAATATCCTTTTCCATTGTGTAAGTCGTCTCCTTTGGTTGTTGTCTCCTTGACTTTTCAGTTTAATGAAGTCCCATTTGTTTATTTTTGTTGTTGCAATTGCCATGGCAGTCTTCTTCATGAAGTCTTTCCCCAGGCCAATATCTTCCAGTGTTTTTCCTATGCTTTCTTTGAGGATTTTTATTGTTTCATGCCTTAAATGTAAGTCCTTTATCCATCTTGAATCAATTTTTGTGAGTGGGAAGAGGTGTGGGTCCAGTTTCAGTCTTTTACATGTGGATATCCAGTTCTCCCAACACCATTTATTGAATAGGGAGTCTTTCCCCCAAGGTATGTTCTTGTTTGGCTTATTGAAGATTAGGTGGTTGTAAGATGTTAGTTTCACTTCTTGGTTTTCTATTCTAAGTGTCTAAGTCTCTATTTTTGTGCCAGTACCATGCCGTCTTGACCATGATGGCTTTGTAGTACAGACTAAAATCCGGTGTGCTGATGCCTCCAGCTTTATTTTTATTACTAAGAACTGCCTTAGCTATACAGGGTTTTTTCTGGTTCCATACAAAACGCAGAATCATTTTTTCCAAATCTTGAAAGTACGATGTTGGTATTTTGATAGGAATGGCATTGAATAGGTAGATTACTTTGGGAAGTATAGACATTTTAACAATGTTGATGCTGCCCATCCATGAGCATGGTATGTTCTTCCATTTGTTAATATCCTCTGCTATTTCCTTTCTGAGGATTTCATAATTTTCTTTATAGAAGTCCTTCACATCCTTTGCTAGGTATATTCCTGGGTATTTCATTTTCTTTGACACTATGGTGAAGGGAGTTGTGTCCTTAATTAGCTTCTCATCTTCACTGTTATTGGCGTGTACAGAGGCTACTGACTTGTGGACATTGATTTTATATCCTGAAACATTACTGTATTTTTTGACGACTTCTAGGAGTCTTGCGGTTGAGTCTTTGGGATTCTCTAAGTATAAGATCATGTCATCAGCAAAGAGGGAGAGTTTGACCTCCTCTGCTCCCATTTGGATTCCCTTTATATCCTTGTTTTGCCTAATTATATTGGGTAGAACTTCCAGCACTATGTTGAATAGTAAAGGTGACAGAGGACAACCTTGTCTGGTTCTAGTTCTAAGAGGAAAAGCTTTCAGTTTTACTCCATTCAGTAAAATATTAGCTGTGGGTTTGTCATAGATAGCTTCAATCAGTTTTAGAAATATGCCACCTTGGGCGCCTGTAGTCCCAGCTGCTCGGGAGGCTGAGGCAAGAGAATCACATAAGCCCAAGCACTGGAGGTTGCTGTGAGCTGTGTGATGTCACGGCACTCTACCGAGGGCAGTAAAGTGAGACTCTGTCTCTAAAAAAAAAAATGTGCCACCTATGCCTATACTCTTCAGTGTTCTAATTAGAAAAGGATGCTGGATTTTATCGAATGCTTTTTCTGCATCTATTGAGAGGATCATACGATCTTTATTTTTGCCTCTGTTAATATGGTGGATAATGTTTATAGACTTGCGTATGTTAAACCAGCCTTGCACCCCTGGGATGAAACCTACTTGATCATGATGAATGACTTTTTTGATGATAAGCTGTAATCTATTGGCTAGGATTTTGTTGAGAATTTTTGCATCTATGTTCATGAGTGAGATTGGTCTGAAATTCTCCTTTTTGTTTGGGTCTTTTCCTGGTTTTGGTATCAGGGTGATGTTTGCTTCATAGAATGTGTTGGGGAAGATTCCTTCTTCCTCAATTTTTTGGAATAATATCTGCAGTACAGGGATAAGCTCTTCCTTGAAGGTTTGATAGAATTCTGGTGTGAAGCCATCTGGACCAGGGCATTTTTTGTTGGAAGCTTTTTTATTGTTTCTTTAATCTCAGTGTTTGAAATCCGTCTGTTCGGGAGCTCTATTTCTTCCTGGCTAAGTCTAGGGAGAGGGTGTGATTTCAAATATTGATCCATTTCCTTTACATTGTCAAATTTCTGGGCATAGAGTTTCTGATAGTATTCAGAGATGGTCTCTTGTATCTCTGTGGGATCAGTTGTTATTTCCCCTTTATCATTTCTGATTGAGGTTACTAGAAATTTTACTTTTTTATTTCTCATTAGTCTGGCCAATGGTTTATCTATTTTATTAATTTTTTCAAAAAACCAACTCCTTGTTTCATTAATTTTCTGAATGATTCTTTTGTTTTCAATTTCATTGATCTCTGATTTGATTATGGAGATTTCTTTTCTTCTATTGACATTAGGCTTAGATTGTTCTTCTTTTTCCAACTCCGTAAGATGGCTTGTGAGTTTGTTGATGTGTTCTGTTTCTGTTTTTTGAAAGTAGGCACCTAAAGCGATAAATTTTCCTCTCAAAACTGCTTTTGCAGTATCCCACAGGTTTTGGTAGCTTGTGTCTTCATTGTTGTTATGCTCAAGGAAGTTAATAATTTCCTATTTTATTTCTTTCTGCACCCATCTGTTATTCAACAGAAGATTGTTTAATTTCCATGTCTTTGTGTGGGGTTGAACGTTTTTGTTAGAGTTGAGTTCCACCCTTAATGCCTTATGGTCTGAGATGATACAAGGTAAAATTTCAATTCTTTTGATTCTCTTGATATTTGTTTTGTGTCCCAGGATATAATCAATTTTGGAGAATGTTCCATGGGGTGATGAGAAAAATGTGTATTCTTTATCTTTGGGATGGAGTGTTCTATATGCGTCTATCAAGCACAGTTGTTCTAGGGTGTCATTTTTTTTTTTTCAGTTTTTGGCCAGGGCTGGGTTTGAACCCACCATCTCCGGTATATGGGGCTAGCGCCCTACTCCTTTGAGCCGCAGGCACTGCCCTTTAGGGTCTCATTTAAGTACCTTATATCTTTGTTTAATTTCTGTTTAGAGGATCTGTCCAGCTCTGTAAGAGGAGTGTTAAAGTCCTCTGTTATTGTGGTATTATCGGATATCATATTGCTCAGACTGAGTAAAAGGTCTGTTTCAAGAACCTGGGAGCATTTAAATTGGGTGCATAGATATTTAGAATTGAAATGTCTTCTTGTTGTATTTTTCCCTTGACCAATATAAAGTGACCATCTTTGTCTTTTTTGACTTTAGTTGCTTTAAATCCACATGAATCTGAAAATAAGATTGCAACTCCTCTTTTCTTCCTAATTTCATTTGCCTGAAAAATTGTCTTCCAACCCTTGACTCGGAGCTTTAATTTATCTTTTGAACCCAGGTGTGTTTCTTGCAGACAGCAAATGGATGGCTTGTGTTTTTTAATCCAGTCAGCCAATCTATGTCTCTTCAGTGGGGAATTCAAGCCATTAATATTTATTGAGATAATTGATAAGTGTGGTAGTATTCTATTCGTCTTATTTGGTGAGAGTCCATTGCTTAGTTTTATCTTTTGCATCAGTGTGGAGGTTAGGTTCTGTCCTTTAATTTCTGAGTTCTTACTTTGCTGCTGATCTATTGTGGTGGGCAGTGTGCAGAACAGGTTGAAGTATTTCCTGTAGAGCTGGTCTTGTTGTGGCGAATTTCCTCAATGTTTGTATATCCGTAAATGATTTGATTTCTCCGTCAATTTTTAAGGTTAGCTTAGCAGGGTACAAAATTCTGGGCTGGAAATTGTTCTGTTTAAGTAGATTAAAGGTAGATGACCATTGTCTTCTTGCCTGGAAAGTTTCATTAGAGAAGTCTGTTGTCACTCTGATGGATTTGCCCCTGTAGGTCAACTGGTGCTTGCTTCTGGCAGCTTGCAGAATCTTTTCTTTTGTCTTGACTTTGGACAAGTTCATCACAATGTGTCTTAGAGAAGCTTGGTTAGAGTTGAGGTGACCTGGGGTCCGATATCCCTCTGAAAGCAGTGTGTCAGAATCTTTGGTGATATTTGGGAAATTTTCTTTAATAATATTCTCTAGTATGGCTTCCATTCCTCTGGGGCATTCTTCTGCCCCTTCTGAGATTCCTATAACTCGTATGTTGGAACGCTTCATAAGGTCCCATAATTCTGACAGTGAACGTTCTGCTTTCTCTCTCTTTTTTTCTGCCTCTTTTACTATCTGAGTTATCTCAAGAACTTTCTTCTACCTCTGAAATTCTTTCTTCTGCATGGTCTAACCTGTTGCTGATACTTTCCATTGCATCTTTAAGTTCCCTAATTGACTGCTTCAGTTCCTGCAGTTCTGCTATATCCTTTCTATATTCTTCATATCCTTCATCTCTTACTTGATTCTGTTTTTGGATTTCCTTTTGGTTATTTTTCCACTTTATTAGCAGTTTCCTTCATTGTTTCCATGATTGTTTCCATCATTTCCTTCATTGTTTTCATCATGTGTATTCTAAATTCCCTTTCTGTCATTCCTAACATTTCTTTATTGGTGGAATCCTCTGCAGTAGGTACCTCGTGGTCCCTTGGAGGGGTTGTTCTGGACTGGTTCTTCATATTGCCTGGAGTTTTCTGCTGATTCTTCCTCATGAGTGATTTCTTGTTATCTGTTTCCTTGCCCTAATTTTCCTTTCACTTCCTCTTGTTCTTTAAGTTCTCGTGCCTGTGGACTAAGGTTTCGATGAGTCCTTTTGGTATAGGACCAGAAGGATGAGAAGGTTGAAAAGCAAGAAGGGATGAAAGAAAGAAGGAAAGAACGAAAAGAAAATAGAGAAAGGAGAGGGGGTGGGTAAACGGAATATTGACAAAAAGAAGAGAGGCACAGAAAGAGGGAGACAGAGCAATATAGGTGTACAGTAGGGTACTTTCACACAACCTTTAAAACCCCCAACCTCTGGGGGTGCCTGGTTGGGTGGTTCCCTTGAGGTCAGCAGCTCTTTGCTAACCTGATCAGACATAGTGCCCCACCTCCACCAAGTAGAGAGGAAAGACAAAAATGCTATAAATCAAACCAAAACAAGCAAACAGAAAACTTTACAGGATAAAATTGGGTAAAAAACCAAATAATAGGGGTAGAAACACTAGCAAAAATGAAGTTCTAGTTATTGAAAAAGGCAGCAGTGGGAAATTGTATTTATACTAGAAAAGTGGAGAAAGAAAAGAAAAGGTTGAAATTAACAAAACAACAAAAACAAAACAAAGCAGTATATGTATCTTGTTGAATATTGTCTGGGCAACAGGTGGTCTTCTGGGGGTATGAGATGTTAATTACAATGCTGATACAACTGGAGGCCTCCCAGGGTAGATACCCTAAGTCTCTCTTCAGCCCTCTTAAAAGGCACTTCAAGCTTCTAAACTTGTTATGCAGAAGCCTTCCCAGGAAAGTGCTTGTTGCTGGAATCAGTGGTGAAGTGGCTGTCCACTTACCCAGTGTGCCAAAACCGGTCTCACTCTGCCCCTGAGGCTTAGGGCTGCAAGACGGCTCAGACCCCGCCTTTAGGCTGCTCAGTTACTAGGTTACTAGGTCCTGCCCTATCCTTGCTCTGCAACCCCTAGGGCAGACCTTGTTGGGGCAGTTCTCTCACAGTGGCTCCCTGCGGCCCACAGCCAAACACTATTAGCTCCGTCCGTCTGGTTCAGTGGCTCAGTCTGGGGTCCCAGACAATGCCCAAAGTTCTCCGCACTCCCGCTCAAGCTCTCCCCAAGGCAGTTCAACTAAGTACCAAATTCAAAAATGCCAAAACAGTTCACAGGTAAGACCTTTCCAGTTTGCAGTCTCACTGCTACTGCACTTACAGCTGTCGGTGGGATTAGACCACCATGTTCGACCGGGTGTTCGACTGATCAAACACACGCGATTACTTGCCCATTTCCCACTGTTTTTGTCCTCCTCTTGGGGTCTAGAAGTCTCTCGCTGACTCCCTATATCCTCAAAGGGATGAATATAGGCAGATCCCACCAACCAGAGATGCCTGGAGTCTTATCTCCTCAGACTCACGGTGCCCAGATGTAAGGAAGCTGTTACTCAGCCGCCATCTTGCTCTCCTCAGAAATAAATCCCTTTTAATACAGCTGAAGCCCCTTGCAAACCTGACTTTGACTTTATTCCTCTCTCTTCCTTTGAGAGGTAATCACTATTCTAAATTTGGTGTTTATTATTCTTGTTCATTTCCATATATGGTTCCCTGAACAGTCTGTAACTGCTTTGCATGTTACCTTACATACATGATGTCACAGTGTGTTTTCTAATGCATTTTGCTTTTTGTATTTGATGTGTTTTGAGAATCATTTTTGTTGATGTGTGTGGCAACTTATATCACCTTATTGTATGAACACGTAATAATTTATTCTGCTAAAGAATTTAGGTTGTTACCAGTTTGGGGTTATTACAAACAATATGGCCAAAAAGTTGACAGCTACTTTTTTTGTAGCTGTCTTGTGAATTTTTGCAAGTGGTTTTTTGTTTTGTTTTGTTTTTTTTGCAGTTTTTGTCTAGGCAGGGTTTGAATCTGCCATCTCCAGTATATGGGACCGGTGCCCTGCCCCTTTGAGCCACAGGCACCGCCCTCTGCAAGTGTTTCTTTAGAGTTAATTCCCAGAAATGGAACTTTTGGGACCCTGGATAAACAACTTGTCTAGAGAGTTCCAACCACTCTTCAAAAAGACGGGGCCAATTTAAACTCAATTGGTGATGCATAGAATTCTTGGTAGTGGTGGTGGTGGTATTGTTAGATTGTAAAATTTTTGCCAATATTATGAATGTGAAATGATACTTTATTATGATAAAAAATTTTTTTTACCTTTTTGTTTTTGTTTTTGAGACAGAGTCTAAAGCTGTCACTCTGGGGAGAGTGCTGTGGTGTCATAGTTCACAGCAACCTCCAACTATTGGGCTCAAGCTATCCTCTTGCCTCAGTTTTTCTATTTTTAGTAGAGACTGGGGTCTTGCTTATGCTCAGGCTTTCTGGAAATCATGAGCTGGAGAGTTGGAGATTAATCCACCCGTCTCCACCTCCCAGAGTGCTAGGATTACAGGTATGAGCCACCATGCCTGGCCAAAACTTTTATTTTCTAGATTACTATAAAGTTGACCATCTTCTCCAATGTTTATCGGTCATTCTTGTTTATTCTTCCATGAATTGCCTATTTATCTCTTTGTCCATTTTTCTTTCTTTTTTTTTTTTTTTTTTAATTTATTGTTGGGGATTCATTGAGGATACAAAGAACCAGATTACCTTGATTGCATTTGTTATGTAAATTCACTCTTCTAATTGTGTCCTGCCCCCAAGCAGTGTGTGAAGTTTCCATTTTTCTGTTGAATTGGTTGTCTTTTTCTTATTGGTTTGTAGAAATTCTTGTATTATTTTGGTTACTATTACTTTGCAGTTATATGTGTTGTAAATATCTTCTCCATATTTTGTAGTTTGTCTTTGCATGAAAACATGATGTCTTTTTTTTGTTGTTGTTGCAGTTTGGCCGGGGTCAGGTTTGAACCCGTCACCCTCGGTATATGGGGCCGGCACCCTACTCACTGAGCCACAGTTGCCGCCAACATGATGTCTTTTGATGAAGAATCTATTGAGGCAGGGACATCATCTCATACCAAGGCAGCATTTGGGCAGAAATTTAGTTCCACGATCCATCTACGATTATGTTTCAAGACTCTGGTTTTAAGGCTAGTTAAGGAATGCAATTGGCACTAGGCCTCAGAGTTGGAAAGTAGGGCATCGTGTGGATTGTAGTAAACTAGAGAAGAAATGCCTTGTCCAGGGTATAGTGGCTCCTTGATTCCAGCTGCCTGATGTCGTCAAGAATGTAGACCTAGTGTTGGCAGATCTTGTGGGTTTTTTTTCCAAGAAAATCTAGAAATCCAGATTTTTATGAAAATGGCAACTGATTTTTAAGTATGTACTGGCAATTAAGTAAATTTCACAAAATTGTTCTGGCCAAATGAAATATTTTTGTGGGCTGCCACTTTATGATCTTTGATTTAACCCAGAATGAATTATTTATTTGTAACCTGAACTACCTTTGGGGATAACTAGTTCCGTAAGAAACATATGAAATAATATTTTCTTCTACTTGCACTAAAATAACTTCTGTTGAATAACGAGGATCTTCCATTATTTGAATCTTTAGTCCCCAATACATTTCACAGATTTCCAATCATCTCTCCTATTAATTGTCTCTTCCAGACAGTAGTCGGGACTGACAAACCGTCACAGAGCTGGGACTGCTCTTCTAGCCTTGACTCGCTTTCCTTATGAGAATGATGTTTTTTTCTCCTAGGCCACAGCAAATTTCTTTCTTTTCCTTCCTCCCCTTCCTTCCATCCTTCCTTCCTTCCTTCCTTTCTCCCTTCCTCCCTGTCTCTTTCTTTCTTTCTCTCTCTCTTTCTTTTTTTCTTTCTTTGGTTTGGAGTCTATCTGTTACCCCAGCTAGAATGCCCTGGAATCAGCTTTGCTCATAGCAACTTCAGACTCCTGGGTTCAAATGATCCTCCTGCCTCAGCCTCCCCAGTAGCTGGGACTACAAGCACTACCACAATGCCTAGATAACTTTTCTATTTTTAGTAGAGATAGGGTCTCACTCTTGCTCAGGCTGGTCTCAAACTCCTGAGTTCAAGAAATCCTCCCATCCTGGTCTTCCAGAGTGCAAGGATTATAGGCAGGAGCCATCATGCCTGGCCCACCCCAACTGTCTTAATGTCTATAATTTACTTAAAAATACTACAACATTGACAGTATAATGCTATGTACCTGCTAGCTAGATAAAGCTTCAATTCTAGGGACAATGTACAGCCCCTGTAGGGGTGTCAGCTAGCACTGTATCAGAAGGGCTACCCAAAGTGACCCTTATAAATACTTGAGTAATTATATCTTGATTCATAACAAGTATTTTGCTAATAGGCACAATAAATATTAGAAATTGATTTCTGGTAAAATTAGTGACTTGGTAATTAGCATGAGATGATAGAAAAGAGGATCTCTGACATTAAAGATAGTCAAAATATGTGGATATGCTAAAGTATTTGAGAGGTTCTCTTCACATTTGCCTGAATAGTGAGGCTGTTACCATGTACCTCTAAGGATGGTACCAGACAACTGGCCCTGAACCACTCCTACGTCCAGATGCTGCTTTAAGAGGATTTCTGGTTGCCTGGTGCTGATCACAAAGATAGTGAAGTCCTTCCTCTGAAATGTTGGTTCTTCTCTGATTGACCATTCCTGTCAGGGAATAGCTGCACAGTAGTTGATGCCTCACACTTAAAAGAATGTGAGCTGGGATTTTATAGGACATACAGAGAAGCTTGTATACGACCTTCTGTCCCAATTGCTCATGAATATTTGCTTAATACGTGTCTGTCTGTATGTAGGACAGAATTTGGCCTGAGACTTGCTTTCATTGCAAGTTGTTATCAAGCTAGTAAGTGAGCAGCTGACCTACACCTGCAAAACATTTTGAGCTAATGTCATAGACTAAAAATAACAGACTAGTTCCCCCAAACAAGGAAATGGAGCAGCCAGACCTCAGAAGTAAGAACTGGTCCCTTAAGGCCCCAGGAGTATATGATCAACCTCATTTATCTAGGGGAACATAAAATGGCTTCCTTTCACTGTTCCAAGTACCTTGCCTTGGCTATGAATTAAATTGACATAAGATAGATCAACAGGAGAAAAACCATATTTAATTATATACGTACACATGGGAGTCCCACAAAATATAACTAGAAGAGAGGCCAGATGATTGAAGCTTATATATCTTCCTGAGATACAGAAAGGATTAAGGGGCTCAGGGCTTTTGTGTGGAGGTGATGATGCACATTATGGAAGGGTAAGAGGACGAAATGCGTGGTGAATAAAAGTTATCTTGTTATACAGATAAAAAGTCTCTCAAGGGCTGGGTGAGGTGGTTCATGCCTGCAATCCTAGCACTCTGGGGGGCCAAGGCAGGTGGATTGCCTGAGCAAGAGCAAGACCTGGTCTCTGAAAACTAGCTGGGCTTTGTAGCAGGCGCCTGTAGTCCTAGCTACTTGGGAGGCTAAAGCAAGAGGATTGTTTTAGCCCAAGAGTTTGAGAGTGCTGTGAGCTATGACACCAGGGCACTCTACCAAGGGCGACAAAGTGAGAATGTCTCAAAAAAAAAAAAGAAGTCTCTTAGGTAATAAAAGTTGTTTCTGAGCAGCTCCCTTAGGTTCCTCTCCTGTGATTCTAGTTTATCTTGCTTGGTAGCTGAGATGCCCAGGGTGGGTACTCATCATGATTGAGTTCCTTTTGGAGAGTCATCTTTTGGCAGATAAAGGGAGCTCAGAGAAAGCCTGTGCCTGCATCTGCTGTTCCCCAGGTGCCCCCAGTTCAAAGTATTCAGCACACTAAAGTATCTTATTTGGGGGTGGTGTTTCCTGAATCCCTTCAAGTCTATCCTCCGAACCAGAATTTTTCAACAGCAAAGGCATGTGGGGACGTACATAATGGTTGTCATCATTCACAATTTATCGTTCCTCTTCTTTTTGGTTGTCCCCAAATGGTTGGCAGTAAATTTATATGTTCTTATTTCTCCTTTTTCTGTATTTTAATGGGAAATGGTGGCATTTTCTGAGAGTGCAGCATGCAGGCAGCTGGGTTTTATGAGGCTGAACACCTCAAACAAAGGTCATGTTTTTAGGCTTTTTCTTCCTAAAAGCTAGTGTGGGGCTCACATTCAGTCTTCTAGCCTACAAAACATAACAGGTGTCCCAACAGGAGATGCCAGCTTGGGAACCATGGATCCAAGGACAAGCAGGGGACAGTAGCAGGGACATCTGTAGCATGAACAGGATGGAACCCAGGGTAAGTTCTTCCTACAGGAGTTGAGCCCTAGTGGAGTTACCTAACCTGAATGTAGGCCTAAGGGAATGTACCTGAGGGCTCTCTATAGGGCTGGGGATCACATGTTGGCACTCTTTTCAAGGGACAAATTCCCATCACCAGACAGGTTGTCATAGTAAAACAGTAGTAGAGGGCTCGGTGGCCCAGTAGTTACTGTGCCGGCCAAGCCTGGCAGGTTTGAACCTGGCCCAGGCCAACTAAACAACAATGACAACGTCAACAAAAAAATAGCCAGGCATTGTGATGGGCGCTTCTAGTCCCAGCTACTTGGGAGGCTGAGGCAAGAGAATCACTTGAGCCCAAGAGTTTGAAGTTGCTGTGAGCTGTGACACTAAGGCACTCTACTCAGGGTGACATAGTGAGACTCTGTCTCAAAAAAAAAAAAAAGAAGTATATAAAAAGTGTATAAGAAATCAGTTTCTAGAGTTACTCTGTCTCCTGGGATGCCTGGCTGGAGTGCAGTGGTGCCATCACAGCTCACTGCAACCTGGAACACCTGGGCTCAAGTAATCCTTCTGCCTCAGCCTCCCAACCTGCTAGGATTACAGGCATGAGCCACCAGGCCTGGTCAGGAAATCAACTTATTTCTAATAAAATTCTACTACAAGTTTCAGGCACTCCATGTTTGAAATCTAAGTCCTGGAATTTTCTGTTGCAGTTTGTTCATCTTGTTTTTGCTTTCTAGATATATCTAAGACTGGTGTTGTTAGGGAGGCTGAGTGTCGCAGGGCTTCTATCCATGTAGAGAAGGCTGCAGGGACCATCTCATCACCCACCACTCTGACCTTTCATAACACTGCCTGCTTTCATAACCCTTTACCTTGTAGTTCTTTAATTTTCAATCAGTTTTTTGTGTATTACAATACTTGGCAAAGCTTTTCCTTCTCTGATAGTTCTAATTTGAGCAGCTGGCTTTTGCTCTCCTTGTTTATGCTGACTTCTCCCCACAGAGTTTATTTCTAGAGAGCTACTTCTTTTTTTAAGACAGAGTCTCACCTTGTCACCCTCAGTAGAGTGCCCTGGTGTCACAGCTCACAGCAACCTCAAACTCTTGGGCTCAAGTGATTCTCTTGCCTCAGCCTCCCGAATAGCTGGGACTACAGGCACCTACCACCATGCCCAGCTATTTTTAAATTTTATTTTATAATTTTATTTTTTTAATCATTGCTGTGTACAATAATGCAATCATGGGGCACCATGCACTGGTTTTATATACAATTTGAAATATTTTCGTCAAACTGGTTAACATAACCCAACTATTTTTTTTTTTTTTTTTTAGAGATGGGGCGGTCTCACTCTTGCTCAGGCTGGTCTCAAATCTGTGAACTCAGGGCAATCCACCTGCCTCGGCCTCCCAGAGTGCTAGGATTACATACAGGCATGAGCTATTGTGCCCAGGCAAGAGATACTTCGGTTTATTAACAAGGCAATTTGATTTCATTCGTTCGTGGAAAGTAGATCATGAACAAGCAGCAGAATGAACAGCTGCTTCTTACCTCACCAGAGGGGCTGACAGATGTCTCTGCCTTACCTAATTTCATATCTCAGGTGACTCTGTTTAGCTGTTGCAGGAAGACAAGGCCCAACGGAGAAAAAGAGCACCCAAACACCATGTTTATAAGAGGAAGGGCTTTATTCACTGGCCAGGAGCTTACAGCATAGAAGAATGCCAAATGGCTGCATTGTCCAACTGGCTTGATCTTTCCCTTTTTATCGACAGTCAAAAAATTCCAACCCATAGGTACCCTTCTCATTGGCCAGTTTGAATCAAACAGGAGATGCTATTCCAGCCCCCACAGAATTACAGGATTTCACAGAAGTGGAAATTTCCAAGTTCCAGGAAGTTAAGTTTACAAATTCCCAAGAGCTGAGTCCCCATGGAGAGGACCCTGCAGGTATATCCTTGTGGTCTTCTTGAGAAGACCTGTTCCCCTAGACCTCACCCTTCTTGGGTATCCTCTCTCATAGTCATTTCTATGTGTGCCACTTTTTCAGTCCTTACCTTGCCTAAGTCAGGCTCCCCCCACTCTACTGCCCACTCCACAAATATATTCTTTCCAAGACTATCAGTGAGGCTCTACTCATGCTACATATATAGACATGTTTCAACTGACATTTGCCTAATGCTTCCACTTGTAACTCATGTGTGAGAGTAACACTCTCCATCTTTAAATTCCCTTATCCATTGGTTTCTGTCTCATATCCTTCTCCCAACTCTTCTCATATACAACCACTCCTATCAGTTTCCCTCACTCCTTAATGAACTTCTCTTCCTCTGCTCTTCATAAGTTTGCAGGATCCATTCTCAGTGAGTAAGCACTTTAATCCTCATTTTAACTCCCTATGTCTAGCGATAGACCCAGACCCCTTCCTGAATTTTAGTCCCTTATATCTAAACCCTAGGGTATGTCTTAAAAGCTCCCCAAACTAAATTTGCCCTGTATTGAATACACCATTATGCCCCCAAGCTCTGCCTCCCTTCCTGGGACACCATTTTTGACACATCCTTTACAGCCCTGGGATCAATGCTCATAAACAGAAGTGAGAACCTTCTGGAGTCCCCAGAAGGGAAGTTGCAATTATCGGCTTGGTTTGATCAGAAATCATGGCCTTGAGGGATTTAGCAGAGGCTTACTTCAGGGAGGAAGTGTGATTGTTCTCTCTTCTGTGTCTGTGCCTCTGTAGAGATCTCTGACTCCTCTGGTAGAAAATAGAGAGGAATAACTATATTTCTTTGCACATAGGATGTCAGCCTGGAGGTGGGCATATGTGAGAACAAGATGGAGGGAGCTCATGTGTGG
Organism: Nycticebus coucang; assembly: GCF_027406575.1. Classification (NCBI taxonomy): domain Eukaryota; kingdom Metazoa; phylum Chordata; class Mammalia; order Primates; family Lorisidae; genus Nycticebus; species Nycticebus coucang. The sequence continues at coordinate 60,809,166 of NC_069783.1, forward strand.
CTAAGGACTGAGCTCAGCAAGATTCCCCCAAATGCTCTAATATTTCCCTAGAATACAGATGAAACCAAATCATTTAGCTCTGAACCTTGAAGCTTTAATCTTTTAAGAACATACTTCCTAATTACTGTATCTGACTTTTCTGGAAATCCCCCAGTCACCCTCTCTTTTCCCTAAGAACTGAATCACAAAAATAGAACCATGAGAAGTTAGTTTGACCCCTTCGCCCTCTGAAATGTGCTGATGGAAAGAGCCTAGGGGGAGGTACCTCTTTAATCTAACTAGTTCTTCTATCTCTAGAAAAAAGAAACTGAAGCAAAGAATAAGAAATGTTTTAAATTAGTCATCCACAGGAAAGAGATATATTTTTTTTTGACAAAGAATTTATACTTGGACTATTCTAGTATTAGAGGAGTTTTTAATGGAAAGAGCCTGAGGGAAGGGATGTACCTCTTTAATCTAACTGGTTCTTCTATCTCTAGGAAAAAGAAACTGAAGCAAAGAACAAGAAATGTTTTAAGTTAGTCATCCACAGGAAAGAGATTTTTTTTGGGGAAAGAATTTACACTTGTACTATTCTAGTAATTAGAGGAGGAGTTTTTAACCTGAGGTCCATGAATAGGCTTTGCTAGAACATATGATTCTCCAGAAGCTGTGAGTTACATATTTTTATGTTCGTGGTTTTTTTTCTGAGAAGAGGGTCTATGATTTTCATCAAATTCCAAAAGAAGTCCCTGCTTCCCCCCCAAAGTAAGAACTACTCATTTAAAGTATAATCTAGTTGAATTACAAATCTATTGTTGTGTAACAAATCACCCCTAAACTTAGCGGTGCAAAACAACTGACATTTGTTTTCTCACAATTGTGTGGGTCAGGAATTCAGGAATGGTTTAGTTTAATTGGATGACCCTTCTCAGGGTCTCTTTTTTTTGTAGAGACAGAGTCTAACCTTATCGCCCTGGGTAGAGTGCCGTGGCGTCACACAGCTCACAGCAACCTCCAAATCCTTGGGCTCAAGCGATTCTCTTGACTCAGCCTCCCAAGTAGCTGGGACTACAGGCGCCAGCCATAATGCCCGGCTATTTTTTTTGTTGTTGTTGCAGTTTGGCCAGGGCTGGGTTTGAACCCGCCACCCTCGGCATATGGGGCCGGCGCCCTACCCGCTGAGCCACAGGTGCCGCCCTTCTCAGGGTCTCTTATGAAGCTGCAGACAAAAAGTCATCTGTCATCTGAAGACTTCACTGGGACTAAAGACTTTGTTTCCAAGATGGTTCACTTATATAACTGTCACCAGAAGGCATCAATTCCTTACTGGCTATTGACAGGAAGCCTCAGTTTCCCTGCTTGAGTGTCCTTACGACAACAGGGCACCTGGCTCCCCTCAGGGTGAATGAATTAGAACAAGGAGGAATTTACAATGCCTTTTATAATACGGGCTTAGAAGTCATACATTGGTCACTTCTGCCACATGCTATTCTGTAAACAAGACAGCCCACTCTTTTTTTTTTTTTTTTAGGTAGAGTCTCACTCTGTTGTCCAGGCTAGAGTGCCATGCCATCGACCTAGTTCACAGCAACCTCAAACTTTTGGGCTCAAGAGATCCTCTTGCCTCAGCCTCCTGAGTAGCTAGGACCTTAGGCGCTTACCACATGCCTAATTGAAGATAGCCTGCTCTTAAAGGGAGGAAATTAGGTTCTAACTTTTTGAAGGGAAGAATATCAAAGAATTTGTGGATATATTTTGAAATACTAACTAGTAAAGAAGGCTTTATTTACAGCCCTGAGGAGAAGCAAGTTTCTCTCCCTCTGTGTACCTCTCTCCCTTCACCAGATCATTTTTAAGTGCTTAGAACTGACCCAGGTTGCAGCTCCCCCATGATCTTGGACAAATTAGTAAATTTTGTGTCTTAAATTTTTCCTTATTAACTAGGGGTAGTAACAGTACATACTTCATAGGATTGTTTTATGAGGATTAAATGAATGCTGGATTAATAACTGCTAAGAAATTTTAACTGTAACAATGGTGACCCCACCTGCAATCTAGGGATTTCCATTTCCATTCAATAGAATTGTCAGTCTTCTAGGTAGGGACAGAGGTGATTATTTATTGGGATTTCCTTTGTGGTGCTGGTGTTGTAGGGTAGGGAGATACAAAAGAAGTTAAAAACAGACCCTTTCTCAGTAGTTCTAAATTTATTTAGGGAGAAAAGATACATACTTATGAAACAGAGGAATGCTTTGGAAATTTAGTGACACTCATCTCTTTGTGGAGGACTGGGGAAAGCCCCTGCCTTGAGCATTATTTTGGTTCTTGGGTTTGTCTTTTCTTTTTTTGAGACTGAGACTCACTATGTTGCCTTAGGTAGAGTGCCATAGCATTACAGCTCACAGCAGCCTCAAACTCTTGGGCTTAAGCAATTCTCTTGCCTCAGCCTCCTGAGTAGCTGGGACTACAGGTGTCCACCACAATGCCTGGTTATTTTTTGGTTGCAGTTGTCATTGTTTTTTTTTTTTTTTTTTAACTTAAGAAATTTTAATATTTCTAAAAAGTATTTTGAATAAAAAATAGCACATAAGAAATCAGCTTGTCTAATGTTGAAATTATATGAAATCATAACAAAAAGGATTCTCACAAGATTCAGTTGTCATTGTTGTTTGGCAGGCCCAGGCTGGGCTCGAACCTGCCACTCTCTGTGTATGTGGCCGGCACCCTACTCACTGAGCTAGGGACACCAAGCCTCTTTCTTTCTTGTTTGGTGAAGACTGAGTCTCACTTTGTTGCTCAGGCTGGCCTCAATCTCCTGGCCCCAAGTGATCCTCCTACTTTGGCCTCCCAAATTGTTGTGATTATAGGCATGTGCCACTGTGCTCAGCTTTGGGTGTTATTTTAAAGGTTAAGATTGATGCCTGAGAATTAAGAATGAAACTTTAATTGGAAGGGGATGCTGAAATTTGAAGGGGGATCATAGAAGGTGTTTCAGAAACCATACCAAGAAAAATAAAAGGGGAAAGAGAAAGATTTATGAAGCAAGAGTTCACAGAGAAAGGAATGAACTTAGAAAGGAAAAAGCCAGATACTTCCCCAAGGGAAGAACTGATCTATACCATAATAATCCCCATATTTACCATATTAATCTTTTTACTGCAAAAGAAAGATGTTCTGTTAACCCTTCAAGGACAAAGAAAGGGTCTATTAGGCTTTGGTAATCCAGTACCATATACCATGGAGGATACTTAAAAAAAAAAAAAAAAACACTGAAATGCAGAATACAAATGTCTACATACAATAACTAAGAAAATGCCATGAAGGCTACGTTGAACAGTTTGATGAGAATATTTCAGATTGTATGGGAAACCAGCACATTGTACCCCTTGATTGTACAAATGTACACAGCTATGATTTAACAATAAAAAAAATGAAAAAAAGGAAGAGAAAAAATAGGATTAAGTGAGATGCTACACATAAAGGGCTTTAAATAGTTTCTGATATAATGAAAAAAAAAATACACACTGAAAAACTAATTCTCTAATTCAGACTTTAGATTAAAATTTATGCTGACAGTGTCCCAGGAAGCTGGTTCCCTGTAGCCCATCTTTTCTGCTTGTCTGCTGTCTGGGAAAGGGTCAGATTTCCAGGAGCTGGTTGGTTCCAGATGGATCTCCCACACTCAGAGCTCAGCAGACCTCTCTGGCAACCTCATTGGCTGGAGGAGGGGAGGAGAGAGGTACCTCAAAGGCCATCTGTGGTGTGAAGGGCATGGAAAGTAAGAGTTCAGGGGATGCCTACTCAAAATATGACACTTTGAAATACTCATTACTTTGAACTGCAGGCACCTGGGAAACCGCAGATGCAGGTATAGGCTTTCTCTGAGCTCTCTTACCTGCCTAACAGCAACCCTCCAAAGGGAACTCAGTTGTCAAGAACCCCTCCCCAGGAAGCTCATCAACCAGGGAGAATTAATGGGAGAGAAGCTTGGAGGTTGACACTAACCCAGACACACTCTCCCTTATTCTTCTGAGGGTTGCCAGACAACTTTTATTACCTGACAGACTTATCTGCATAACAAGACTGTTTATTCACCCCTCACTATCCCATAACTTGTGTCACCACCCCTGCAGAAGTCCTGAGCCCCTAGTCCTTTCCATAGCTCAGGAGGCTACACAGGTTGAGCGTCCCTTCTCCAAAAATCCAAAATACTCCAAAATTAAAAAATTTCGAGTGTAGTATGAGGTGTCATGTCACAAGTGGAAAACTCCACACCTGACACATTCAAAACTTTATTCATGTACAAAATCATTTAAAATATTATATAAAATTACCATCAAGCTATGTGTATAAGGTATATTTGAAACATAACTGAATTTTGTGTTTAAACTTGAGTCCTATCTCAAAGCTATCTCATTAAGTATACGCAAATATCTCAGAATCTGAAACATTTCTAGTCCCAAGCATTTTGTTCCAATTTTTAGTATATGTGCTGATAGACCAAGCACATCCCAAGCATTTTGAATGAGGAATATTCAACCTGTATAAGCTTTATTCATCTGTCTCTTCTTTGAGTCTTATATTTGGAGGAACACTTGTACATGCATATATAGTTAAATACGGTTTTTCTCCTCTTAATCTGTCTAATATCATTCTCTTTTCTCTGGTTTATTTTATTGTAAGAATACAGTATACATACATTATACAGAATATGTGTTAATCAACTGGTTATGTTATCAGGCTTCTGATAATAGTAGGCTATTAGTAGTTAAGTTTTTGCAAAGTCAAAGTTATATATGAATTTTCATGGTTCAAAGGTCAGCTGTACATTTCATTGTTAATGTTCACTTCCCTTCATTGTGTTCTCTAACCATACTTGTTGCTAGTGTTTAGTTTTAGCTCTATGTTTAATGGACTTAGCCACCACTGCTGTGTTAACGTAGTGTTATAGACTGAATTATGTCCTCCCCCCCAAAAGTTAGGAATGTTGGATTCCTAACTTTTAGCACCTCAGAATGTGACCTATTTTTGATATAAGTTCTTTACAGAGGTAATCAAGTTAAAATGAGGTCACGAGGTAGGCTCAATCCAATACAACTGGGAATTTGGACATAGACATGCAGGGAGAAGAGGATGTGTGAGGAAGCAGAAGGAGCACGCTATGGGAAGACTGGAGTTATGCTGCTGCAGGCCAAGGGACATGGAACTACCAGAAACTGGCAAGAAAGGATCCTCCCCTAACAATTTCAGAGGGAGCATGCCCCTGCTAACACCCGGATTTCATACTTCCAGCCTCCAGAACTGTGAGATAATCAATTTCTGTTGTTCATAGTCATCCAATTTGTAATTCTTTTTTATGACAGCCCTAGGAAACTAATACACTCAGGTTCTCTATTATAGAATTTATTCTGACCCATCCCTTGGTTGGATAAATTTTATTCATAAGATGTTTTTCAGGAAAACCTCCTGGGTTCTTTATTCCCTGAAGTTTAGTATGCCTGAGAATGTCTGTATATTGCCTTTATACTTCAAGGATAACTTGAGGTGTAGAAAATCCTTGAGTTATATTTTCTGTCCTTCAGAAAATTTAGATGTTGGTCCTCTGTCTCTTGGCATTGTGAAGAAGCACAAGGAAACTTAGTTTGATTCTTCTCTCTGGACATGCTTTTCTACATGGTTACGCTTGTGAGATTTTCCTTATCCTTGGTTTTTCATAACTTCAATAGAATATATTTTGGTGTTGACCAGTCTATGTTAATTTTTCTTGGAATATATATATGCTTTTGATCAGCAGATTCAAATCATCCTTATTTCAAGAAAGTTCTGTTTATTTTTAAAGATAACTTATCATGAATTCCTTTTATTCTCCTTTAAGAAGTGCCTATTCTCTTTCAGAAATGCCAATTTTTTTTATTTTTTATTGAGACAGAGTCTCACTACATAAAACTCCTAGGCTTAAGCGATTCTCTTGCCTCAGCTTCCCAAGTAGCTGGGACTACAGACTTTTGCCACAACACCCGGCTATTTTTTGTTGTTGCAGTTGTCATTATTGTTTAGCTGGCCCAGGGAGGTCTGAACCCGCCACCCTTGGTGTATGTGGCTGGTGCTGTAACCACTGTACTACCAGCACTGAGCCAACATTCTTTTTTTGGTCTGATAGCAATTTTCTCTAAAATCATTATCAAGTCTTGAGGTTTTGCTATTGTTGTTCACTTATTTCATTTTGTGTAATTTCTTGGTGTCTGCCCATGATGTGTGGAAATAGTTATTTATGTGCTATTTTCTGTTGTTTTTAACATAGTTTTCATCCGTATTATGGTTTATTCTTCCATTTTCATCCTGATTTTAAGTTTTTTTTTTTTTTGAGACAGATTCTCACTTTGTCACCCTCTGAAGAGTGCTTTGACGTCATAGCTCAGAACCCTCAAACTCTTGGGCTTAAGCTATTCTCTTGCCTCAGCCTTCCAAGTAGCTGGGACTACATGCTGGCTATTTTTTTGTTGCAGTTGTCACTGTTGTTTAGTAGGCCCTGGCCGGGTTCAAACCCACCACCCCCAGTACATGTGGCCAGCAACCTAACCACCGAGCTACAGGTGCTGGGCCTTCATCCTGATTTTACTAGCTTACTGTTTATCTTCTTTCATTTTATAATCTCTTCTTTGAATTCTTATATCTTTTCTTTGGCATCTTTTTTTAGAGAGAGTATTGTCTGAAATTTCTTTGAGAAGATTGAGAATTTGTCTGAACATATTTTCCATTTCCTTGGGTAATTCCTCTTTTGATGTTTTTTTCTATCCGCCTTTTGTGTATATTTCCTTCCTCAGCAATTTCTATTTGTAAATCCCATATGGTTCCCTTTTGATGATTACTTAACCTTTGAATGGGGTCCACTACCGGCTGAATTAACAGTTTGAGGAGTGGAGAAAGAAATAGGGATATTGGAGAGAATCTAGGATCCTTTGGCTTTCATGCCTTTTGTTGGGTTTCTGTGTCTATTTCCTTGTCTTATTGAAAACGGAAGCATCCCTCTGTGTCTCAGCATTTCCTTTTCCTTTTCCATGGAGATCACCTGCCCACAGCATCTGGTGTTCAGGAAGCCCACGTTGCCCAGCCTCATAGGTGCAATCTGGTGGTCCCCACCCTCTACTTCCTCCTTCCCCACTCACCATTCCTGCATGTCTGTATTTCTAGGGATGAGGTTAGCAAGGTGATTGCAGCAGGCCACGTGCCCTGCCACTCTGCAATGCTGATCTGTTCTCCTTGGGGCTTCCTCAGTCTCTAGAAACCAGACTATACTACCACAGATGGAGGCAAAGCATTATCTACAAGCTTCTAGCTCAGACTTTGGGAGAGATCTAGGGCCTCCCCTGAGTTTAAGAAGGCACCTGGCATCTCTCTCTTTCTGGTTTCAGTTCCCATCCCACAGTAACCAGCAGGCTTGCTTCACAGGTTCTGCTTTGGGTTTCTGTGTCTATTTCCTTGGCTGAAAACGGAAGCCTCTCTCACTGTTTTCATTTGTTTTGCTACGACCAGTGGGTTTCATAAAAGCAGAGTGGAGTAAATATTTTAACAAGAAAGGTTTTTTTGTTTTAAAAGGTATTATAATCTATTTATAGCCTGGAAAGATTTATCTTTGTTACATTTATATGTGAATATGCTATAAATTATAAATAGGAACATGACTTTTTTTCCCACTGGTTTATAGTCTCTATTTCTCCTATCTTAGCTACTATAGTTTAAAAAGTGTCTTTGCTTGTGAATTGCAATCCTTAATATCTGCTTCTTTCTCTTCAAATTAGAAGAATCTTTATAGTTTATTATGAAAATAACACATGCTCATTATGAAATATTAAACAACACTGAAAAATCATCTGAAACCCTACCATCTTGATATAACTACTATTAAGTTTCTATGATCACCTTTTTAGACATTTTCTAGGTACATATAAATGTATTTGTCATTTTACAAAATGGAATCACATATGCTACTTTGTAAAGTTTTCTTTTATTATATAAATACTGAATTAATACATTATCATTGAAAAAAATTCACAGCTCGGTGCCTGTAGCTCAAACGGCTAAGGTGCCAGCCATATACAACAGACTGGTAGGTTCGAATCCAGCCCAGACCTGCCAAAAACCAATGACAACTACAACCAAAAAAATAGCCAGGTGTTGTGGCAGATGCCTGTAGTCCCAGCTACTTGGGAGGTGGAGGCAAGAGAATCACTTAAGCCCAGGAGTTGGAGGTTGCTGTGAGATGTGATGCCACAGCACTCTACCCAGGGCGAAAAGAAAAAGAAAAAATTCAGAAGAGGGAGATAAGCCCCCTTCATTTTCTCTTTATACTTGTCTCAGATTTCCAGGCTTTTTTCTATTAATTTACATATATATTTATAAACACACAGAAACATCTTTTTTTTTTTTTTTTTTTTTGCAGTTTTTGGCCGGGACTGGGTTTGAACCTGTCACTTCTGGTATATGGGGCCAGCACCCTACTCCTTTGAGCCACAGGCACTGCCCAACATCATGATTTTTTAAAAACATAGGTTAGATCACTAAATATGATTGAAATTATCATTCAGTATTTTTTATTTTTGGTTACTAGTGAGAAGAGGATTTCTTTTTTTTCTTTTTCTTTTTGAGACAGAGTCTCAAGCTGTCTCCCTGGGTAGAGTGCTGTGGCATCACAGCTCACAGCAACCTCCAACTCTGGGCTTACGTGATTCTCTTGCCTCAGCCTCCCAAGTAGCTGGGACTACAGGCACCCGCCACAATACCCAGCCATTTTTTTTGGTTGTAGTTGTCATTGTTGTTTGGCAGGCCCAGGCTGGGTTCGAACTCGCCAGCTCTGGTGTATGTGGCTGGCGCCTTAGCTTCTTGAGCTACAGGCACTGACCCTTGCCTCAGTTTTTCTATTTATTTATTTATTTTTCAGTCTCCCCAGTCTCCCGAGTAGCTGGGACTAGAGGCGCCCTCCACAGCGCCTGGCTATTTTTTTTTTTCGTAGAGACAGAGTCTTACTTCCTTGCCCTTGGTAGAGTGCTGCGGCATCACAACTCACAGCAACCTTCAGCTCTTGGGCTTAGGCAATTCTCTTGCCTCAGCCTCCTGAGCAGCTGGGACTACAGGCACCTGCCACAACACCTGGCTATTTTTTGTTGCAGTTTGGCTGGGGCCGGGTTTGAACCCATCCCTTGGTATATGGGGCCGCTGGCGCCCTACTCACTGAACCACAGGCCGCCCTCGCCCGGCTATTTTTTTGTTGCAATTTGGCTGGGGCTGGGCCCGGCTATTTTTTTGTTGCAATTTGGCTGGGGCTGGGTTCGAACAGTAGCAAAATTACAGTTATGAAGTGGCAACGAAAATAATTTTATGGTTGGCATGAGTATTCTGTATTTACCCATATTTCAACTGCATCTTTCTTAGCATCAAATGATAACTTTTTTATATCTATTGGCTGGCGCCTGTGGCTAAAGCAGCTAAGGCTCCAGCCACATACACATGAGCTGGCGGGTTCAAATCCAGCCTTGGTCCGCCAAACAACAATGATAGCTGCAACCAAAAAAGAAAAAAAAGAAAGAAAGAAAAGTAGCCAGGTGTTGTGGTGGGCGCCTGTAGTCCCAGCTACTTGGGAGGCGGAGGCAGGAGAATCCCTTGAGCCCAGGAGTTGGAGGTTACTGTGAGCTGTGATGCCACACCACTCTACCCAGGGTGACAGCTTGAGACTCTGTCTCAAAGAAAAAAAGTCATCTATTGTGAGCTCAATCAATTGCATCTGTAGTTCTTTAGGAACCTTGGTGATATCAATTAGGTGAGGCTGAAATCTAATTTGAATGTGTCATTATTCTCAAAGTCAATGAACTTTTGTATTCTCCAATTAATTGGTCTATGTAACAGCTGTGTATCTTCAAATAATTCACATATATTATCCTGCTCATCAATGACCTTTGTTAACTGGGGAAAATGTTCATCTGAAATTTCCTTTTGAAGACATGTTCTGAAAAAAGATAGCTTTTTTCAAAATGCTTGAATTTTTTGCCACATGTCACATGTAGAGTTAGTTTTTCCTTGCAAAGAAATATTCGTTTTGATTTGACATAATATCACACAGAAATGCTGTATTACTATAGAAATCTTCTTTCAATAATTCATATTTGATTCTGTTCTTCATCAAATGTAACTACCTGTTCTCACAGAGATAAAACTTTGGTTAACAACTGCCCCTGTGATAGCCAATAATTCACATTTGATTCTGTTCTTCATCAAATGTAATTACCTGTTCTCGTGGAGAACACACTGTAGAAGGATATGGCAAATCCATACTGAATACCTCATTGTTCAACTTTAGCATGTTATGAAACTGATGATGCCCTGTTGCATTTGTATGAGTATAGCTAACAATACATGTAACTTTTTGTAAATTGTCACTTAAAATAGTTGCTTTAGCACAGAGATTTTTGCTTATGCAAGATACAATGAAAAGAAATCAGAGCATCTGGATGTATTAATACTTTTTTTATGTGTGCAATAAACCTTTCATGTTTTCCTGTCATGGAAGGTGTACCATCTGTACATACACTTACTGAATTAACTAAATTCAGTCCAACTTTATGACATTTATCTTGAAAGTTGTTGCTATCTATTCCCCTTGTTCTATTTGCAAGAGTGCCCAGGGTAACTCTTTATAGCAAAGAAAATCTTCTATTATGACCCAAATGAAGTATACAACCTGTGCCAAGTCAGTATTAGTTGATTCATCCAAAGCAATTGAATAAAATACATTTCCTTTTCAGTATTGCATGAAGTTGTTCTGTTAAGTCGAAGGCTAATTCATGGTGCCAATCAGTTATAGCTCTCTTTCAAAGAGGCAGTTGTTTGAACTTTGAAAGGTTATCAGGGCCTAAGTATCTTACAACATCAACAATGCTTTCTTTCACAATTTCTACATCTCTGAATGACTTCCTTTTTATCACCAAGTATATAAACTACTTTATAAGTTGCTTCAGTGACATTATTTCCAGGTCTTATTACTGCTGGAAAGCATTAGCTTTGCTTTTGCTTTTCATCTTTTAATTTCTGTAATACAACCTTTGAAGCCTCTCTCTCTAATTTAAAATATTTGTGGTCCCTTTGAGAGGTATAATGATGATGTGCATTGGATTTCTTTAATGTTGATGTTGCAGTACCACAAAGCAAGCAAATCATCTTGTCTTTAGCAGAAACAAGATAATATCGCAATTTCCCATCATTAAAAAAGCCTATTTTATTCCTTTAGTGTTCTGTTGGCCTTCTTTGATGATGAGCTGTTATGGAATTAAAAAATAATGTCGAGCTATGGACCTATTCATAAATTCCACTTCAAACAGATACACAGTACACCATTGTTAAAAGCTGATAACAGACAGGGTTCCTGACCCCATAACTTCTCACCAACCAGCCTTGTGCGGTAGTGGCACCAGTCAGGCAGGGAAGTCTGAATCACTAGTGTAGCAGCTGTCAATTTAGACCTTATGGCTTACTAATGTTCCAATTGTGCCAGTCAATCTGGGAGGATCATTTCATCGAAACTTATTCTTTGGTATTTTAAATACGTTTATCTAAAAAGTAATATAAAAAGATGAACAAAGGCTGGGCTTGGTAGCTTACCCCTATAATCCTAGCACTCTGGGAAGACAAGGTAGGTGGATTGCTTGAGCATAGGAATTCAAGACCAGTCTGATAAGGAACAAGACCTCATCTCTACTAAAAAAAACCCAACCAAACAACAACAATAACAAAAAAAACTAGCCAGGCGTGGTGGTAGGTGCCTGTAGTCTTCTCAGCTACTTGGGAGGCTGAGGCAAGAGGATCACTTGTTCCCAAGAGTTTGAAGTTGCTGTGAGCTATAATGAGGCCACAGCACTCTACCCAGGGCAATGGAGTAAAACTCTGTCTTAAAAAACAAACCAAAAAAATGAACAAAAATGTATTAGTAAGAATAAAAGGATTTTTTCTCTAAAACTTGGATGCAGTCAAAAGGCCATACTTAAAGATCTAGAAGGCCACCTGTGGCCTTCATGCCACAGGTTCCCCACCCCTGCTCCAGCCACTCCAGATGAAGGACAACTGTAGATTATGTGCAGACAAGCTTGCAGGTGTGTGATAATTTTAGGTGACTCAGGTGAAGGTGAGACTGGCCAGGCTTCCTGTTTTCTTCTTATTTTTAAATATAATGCTTCTGCTTTGTAGTAACATAAAACCAGTACTGTTATAGATAGCTACAAATATTGTTATTGTATTATCTTTCTATTCTTTTTTCAAAAATAATTGTCTATTTCAGCATTTGTTGAAATCATTACATTTTCATTATTTAATTCAGTGATGTGGATAATATTTTATTTTTTCGTTCTTTTTCTTTTTTAATTAATTTATTTTTATTGTTGAATCATAGCTGTGTACATTAGTGCAATCGAGGGGTACAATGTGCTGGTTTCACATACAATCTGAAATATTCTCATCAAACTGTTCAACGTAGCCTTCATGGCATTTTCTTAGTTACTGTATGTAGGCATTTGTATTCTGCCTTTAGTAAGTTTCGCCTGTACCCATTCTAAGATGCACCGTAAGTGTGGCCCTACCCATTATCCTCTCTCTACCCTAACCTCCCCCCTCCCTTCCCCTTCCTTGGCCCTTTCCCCATAGTCTTGTGCTATAGTTGAGTTATAGCCTTCATGTGAAAGCTATAATTTAGCTTCATAGTAGGGCTGAGTACATTGGATACTTTTTCTTCCATTCCTGAGATACTTTGCTAAGAAGAATATGTTCCAGCTCCATCCATGTAAACACGAAAGAGGTAAAGTCTCCATCTTTCTTTAAGGCTGCATAATATTCCATGGTATACATGTACTACAATTTGCTAGTCCATTCATGGGTCAATGGGCACTTGGGCTTCTTCCATGACTTAGCAATTATGAATTGGGCTGCAATAAACATTCTGGTACAGATGTCTTTGTTATGTTGTGATTTTTAGTCTTCTGGGTATAAACCTAGTAAAGGAATTATAGGATCAAATGGCAGGTCTATTTGGGTCTGTAAGTATTCTCCAAACATCCTTCCAGAAGGAACGTATTAGTGTGCATTCCCACCAGCAGTGTAGAAGTGTGCCCTTTTCTCCATATCGATGCCAACATCTCTGGTTTTGGGATTTTGTTATGTGGGCTACTCTTACTGGGGTTAGGTGATATCTCAAAGTAGTTTTGATTTGCATTTCCCTGATGATTAAGGATGATGAGCTTTTTTTCATGTGTTTGTAGATTGTGCGTCTGTCTTCTTTAGAGAAGTTTCTCTTCAAGTCCCTTGCCCACCCTGAGATGGGGTCATGTGTTCTTTTCTTGCTAATATGCTTGAGTCCTCTGTGGATTCTGGTTATTAGACCTTTAACAGAGGTATAACCTGAAAATATTTTCTCCCATTCTGAGGGCTGTCTGCTTGCTTTGCTTATTATGTTCTTGGCTGTGCAGAAGCTTTTTAGTTTGATCAGGTCCCAGTAGTGTATTTTTGATACTGCTTCAATTGCCTGGGGAGTCCTCCTCATAAAATATTTACCCAGGCCGATTCCTTCAAGAGTTTTCCCTGCTCTTTCTTCAAATATTTTTATAGTTTCATGTCTTAAGTTTAAATCTTTTATCCAGTGAGAGTCTATCTTAGTTAATGGTGAAAGGCGTGGGTCTATTTTTAATCTTCTACAGGTAGCCAGCCAGTTCACTCAGCACCATTTGTTAATTATGGAATCTTTTCTGCACTGAATGTTTTCAATTGGCTTGTCAAAGATCAAATAACAGTAAGTAGCTGAGTTCATCTCTTGGTTCTCTATTCTGTTCCAGACATCTACTTCTCTGTTTTTGTGCCAGTACCATGCTGTTTTGATCACTATCGATTTATAGTATAGTCTTAGGTCTGGTAGCGTGATTCCTCCTACTTTGTTTTTATTGCTGAGTAATGTTTTGGCTATTTGAGGTTTTTTATGATTCCATATAAAATGAAGTATTATTTTTTTTCAAGATCTTTAAAATATGACAATGGAGCTTTAATAGGAATTGCATTGCAATATATAAAATTATATATTGCTTTGGATAGTATAGACATTTTAACAATGTTGATTCTTCCCTGCCATGAGCATGGTATGTTTTTCCATTTGTTAACATCTTCAGCCATTTCCTTTTTTTTTGTAGAGACAGAGTTTCACTTTATGGCCCTCGGTAGAGTGCCGTGGCCTCACACAGCTCACAGCAACCTCCAACTCCTGGGCTTAAGCGATTCTTCTGCCTCAGCCTCCCGAGCAGCTGGGACCACAGGTGCCTGCCACAACGCCTGGCTATTTTTTGGTTGCAGTTTGGCCAGGGCTGGGTTTGAACCCGCCACCCTTGGTACATGGGGCCGGTGCCTTACCGACTGAGCCATAGGTGCCGCCCATCTTCAGCTATTTCTTTTCTTAAAGTTTCATAGTTCTCTTTGTAGACATTTTTCATGTCCTTTGTTAGGTATACTCCCAAATATTTCATCTTCTTTGGCACTACTATGAAAGGAATAGAGTCCTTGACTGTTTTTTCAGCTTGGTTATTGTTGATATACATAAAGGCTTCAGATTTATGGGTGTTGATTTTGTAGCCTGAGACATTGCTGTATTCCTTGATCACCTCTAAAAGTTTTGTAGTAGAATCCCTAGTGTTTTCCAGATATACGATCATATCATCTGCGAAGAGGGAAAGTTTGATCTCTTCTGATCCTATGTGGATACCCTTGATCGCCTTTTCTTCTCTAATTGCAATAGCTAAAACTTCCATTACAATGTTAAAGAGCAATGGAGACAATGGGCAACCTTGCCTGGTTCCTGATCTAAGTAGAAATGATTTCAATTTAACTCCATTCAATATGGTATTGGCTGTGGGTTTGCTGTAGATGGCCTCTATTAGTTTAAGAAATGTCCCTTCTATAACAATTTTCTTAAGTGTTCTGATTATGAAGGGATGCTGGATATTATCAAAAGCTTTTTCTGCATCAATTTGAAAGAATCATATGATCCTTATTCTTTAGTTTGTTTATGTGCTGAATTACATTTATAGATTTACATATATTGAATCCACCTTGAGACCCTGGGATAAATCCCACTTGGTCATGGTGTATAATTTTTTTGATGTGTTGTTGGATTCTGTTTCTTAGGATCTTATTGAGTATTTTAGCATCAATGTGCATTAGTGATATTGGTCTATAATTTTCTTTTCTTGTTGGGTCTTTCCCTGGTTTGAGGATCAAGGTGATGTTTGCTTTCTAGAATGTGTTGGGTAATATTTCTTTCTTTTTTTTTTTTTTTTTTTGTAGAGACAGAGTCTCACTTTATGGCCCTCGGTAGAGTGCTGTGGCCTCACACAGCTCACAGCAACCTCCAACTCCTGGGCTTAAGTGATTCTCTTGCCTCAGCCTCCCAAGAAGCTGGAACTACAGGCGCCTGCCACAACGCCCAGCTATTTTTTGGTTGCAGTTTGGCCTGGGCCGGGTTTGAACCCGCCACCCTCGGTATATGGGGCCGGTGCCCTACCGACTGAGCCACAGGCGCCTAGTATTTCTTTTTTTTCCTATGTTTTGGAAGAGGTTTAGTAGTATAGGTACTAGTTCTTCTTTAAACGTTGGTAGAATTCTGACGTAAAGCCATCTGGTCCAGGGCTTTTCTTTTTAGGGAGATTTTGTATAGTTGATGCTATTTCAGAACTCGATATAGGCCTGTTCAACATTTCCACTTCATTCTGGCTAAATCTTGGTAGGTGGTGTACTTCCAGGTATTGGTTGATTTCTTTCAGATTTTCATATTTCTGAGCGTAGAGTTTCTTATAGTATTCATTAAGGATTTTTTTAATTTCTGAGGGATCTGTTGTTATTTCATCGTTACCATTTCTGATTGAAGAAATTAGAGATTTTACTCTTTTTTGCCTGGTTAGGTTGGCCAAAGGTTTATCTATTTTATTGATCTTTTCAAAAAACCAACTTTTGGATTTATTGATCTGTTGTATAATTCTTTTGTTTTCAATTTCATTTATTTCTGCTCTAATTTTGGTTATTTCTTTTCTTCTGCTGAGTTTGGGGTTGGAATGTTCTTCCTTCTCCAGTTGCTTGAGATGTTCCATTAAGTTATTAACTTCCTCTCTTTCCGTTTTCTTGAGGAAGGCAGGCTTACAATGCTATAAATTTCCCTCTTCGGACTGCCTTTGCAGTATCCCAGAGGTTCTGGTAATTCGTGTCTTGATTGTTGTTTTGTTCTAAAAATTTGGTGATTTCCTTCTTAATCTCGTCTATAACCCATCTATCCTTCAGCATAAGGTTGTTTAGCTTCGATATTTTAGTATGGGTATGCAGGTTCGTAATGTTATTGAGTTCAACTTTTATTTCATGATGGTCTGAGAAAATGCAAGGAATAATTTCTATTTTTTTAAATTTGCTGAGGTTAGATTTGTGGCCTAGGATGTGGTCGATTTTGGAGTATGTTCCATGGGCTGATGAGAAGAATGTGTTTTTAGTTTTGTAAAGATGAAATGTTCTGTAGATGTCTGTTAAGTCCAGATATTGAGTGGTTGAGTTTAAATCTAAAATTTCTTTGCTTAGCTTCTTTTTGGAGGATCTATGCAGGACTGCTAAAGGGGTGTTAAAATCTCCAACCAGTATGGAACTGGAGGAAATCGAGTTGCTCATGTCTGTTAGAGTTTCTCTTATAAATTGAGGTGCATTCTGGTTGGGTGCATAAATATTAATAATTGAAATCTCATCATATTGAGTATTACCTTTAACAAATATGAAGCGTCCATCCTTATCCTTCCTTATTTTGGTTGGTTTAAACCCTATTGCATCTGTGAACAGGATTGCAATGCTTGCTTTTTTCTGCTTTCCTTTTGGCTGGAGTATAGATGACCATCCCTTTACCTTGAGTCTATATTTGTCTTTTAATGTAAGGAGTGATTCTTGTATGCAGCAGATATCTGGCTTGAGTTTTTGTATCCAGTCAGCCAACCTGTGCCTCTTTAGATGACAATTTAAACCATTCACATTAATTGAGAATATTGATAAGTCTTTCTAAAGTCCAGTCAACACTTTTAATCATTTTGCGACTGTGGAAGTTGAAATTTGATCAAAATTTTCTGGGTGGGTTTACTTTTGTGGTGGAGGATTATGCTGGTGTTTATGGAGGATAGGTCTGGGAATATCCTCGAGAGCTGGTGTAGTTATGGCAAATTTCTTCATAATGTGAATGTCATTGAAGTGTTTAATTTCTCCGTCATAAATGAAACTCAGTTTAGCTGGGTACAGGATCCTGGGTTGAAAGTTATTTTGTTTTAAGAGATTAAAAGTTGATGACCATCCTCTTCTAGCTTGAAAGGGTTCAGCAGAGAGATCTGCAGTTATTCTAATATTCTTGCCCTTGTAGGTAATGGTTTTCTTTCGTCTGGCAGCTTTCACAATTTTCTCCTTCATACTAACTTCAGTGAAATTGATTATGATGTGTCTGGGGGATGTCTTATTTGGGTTGAGTCATGCTGGAGTTCTGAAACTGTCTGCTATCTGAATTTCAGAATCTTTAGGCATGTCTAGAAAGTTCTCCTTCATAATCTCATGGAGAAGAGACTCAGTGCCTTGTGAAGCCACTTTGTCGCTTTCAGGGATCCCTATAGGATGAATATTGATTTTCTTCGAATTATCCCTGAGCTCTCTGAGAGAGTGATCTGTTTTTGCCCTCCATTTCTCTTCCTCTTTGAGAGTTTGGGAGCATTTGAAAGCTTTGTCTTCAATGTCAGAAATCCTTTCTTCTGCTTGTTCCATTCTGTTACTGAGGGATTCTACTGTGTTTCTCAGATCTTTGAGAGCTGCAACTTCTTGTCTCAATGTGTCAAAATCTTCGGTCATTTGGTCTTTGAATTTGTTGAATTCTTGAGATATCTTTTGGGTTACTGCTTGGAATTCTAATTTGATCTTATTTGGTAACCAGATTCTGAATTCGATTTCTGACATCTGAGCTATTTGTTTGTGCGTGGGATCTTGTGTTGTGTCTGCGCCATTGGTCCTTGGGGGAGTTGATCTACTCTCATTCATATTGCCAGAGTTTTTCTGTTGATTTCGCCTCATGATTGTTTTTCACCATTGCCTCTGGCCGTCCTCAGAGTTGGGGAGGTGTCTCTCCAAGATTAGACCCCAGTGGGATTCCTCTATTGTTGCTGGATCTTTGTAGGGAGTGACCCTTTGTAGTTCCTCTGGGGCTGCCCCAGCTAGGGAGTTCTGGCTGTGGAAGCAGCTCCGGTGTGTGACACACCCGGATCCAGCAACAGGGTGGGAGGTGGTGCGCACGGTTCTGGTTTTGCCTGGTGCCCAGTGACTTTGGCTCAGAGAACCCAAGGCTCCAGCAGTCTCTGGCCAGGTGAAGGGCTCTGTACAGAAGCAGGGAGGGCTCCAGAGGACATGCAGCTACCAGTATTCCTGGCCAGACAAACGGGCCAGTGTGGAGGCAGGGAGGACACAGGAGGGAGGACGTGGGGTTGTGTGACTCCCGCAGTTCCTGGTGAGGGCATGTGGAAGCCCGGCGGGCGTGGGTCGTGGGTTGGTGGTCACGGTGCAGCTCTTATGGAGGTCCGGACGGCACCAAGACCAGGAGTTTGAGGTTGCTATGAGCTGTGACACCGCAACACTTTACCCAGGCAACAGCCCGAGGCTCCAGTGTGCCAAAACCGGTCTCACTCTGCCCCTAAGGGTTAAGGCTGTAAGGCAGCTCAATCCCTGCCTTTAGTCTGCTCAGTCACTAGGTTACCAGCTCCTGCCCCATCCTTGCTCTGGGACCCTGAGGGCAGAGCTTGCCAGGGCAGTTCTCTCACAATGGCTCCCTGTGGCCCAGCTCAGCGGCTCAGTCTGGGGCCCTAGACAGTGCCCAAAGTTCTCGCACTCCTGCTCAAGCTCCCCCCAAGGCAGTTCAACTGAGTGCCAAGTCCAAAAACACCGAAACATTTCACAGGTAAGGCCTTTCCGTTTTGCAGTCTCACAGCTGCTTGTACTTACAGTTGCCGGTGGGATTAGGTCGATCGAACACACGCAACCACTTGCCAATTTTCCACTTTTTTTGTCCTGCTCATGGGGTCCAGAAGTCCCTTGCTGACTCCCTGTATCCTCAAAGGAATGGTTATAGGCAGATCCCACCAGCCAGAGATGCCTGGAGTCTTATCTCCCCAGACTCACAGTGCCCAGTTACAGGGAAGCTATTACTCGGCCTCCATCTTGCCCCACCCTTTCCTTTTTTTTTTTTTTTTTTTTTTGAGACTGAGTCTCACTTTGTCACCCGCAGTAGAGTGTGGTGGCATTACAGTTCACAACAACCTCAAACTCTTGGGCTGAGGTGATTCTCTTGCCTCAGCCTCCCAAGTAGCTGGGACTACAGGCATCTGCCACAATGCTCTGCTATTGTTAGAAATGAGGTGTCACTCTTGCTCATGCTTGTCTCAAACTGTATAGCTCAGGAAAACCACCTGCCTTGACCTCCCAGAGTGCTAGGATTACAGGTGTGAGCCACTGCCTGGCCTATTATCATTGTTATTATTTTCATAATTTCCACTTCAAATGGAAACACAGTACACCATTGTCATTTTTTTTTATTAAGTCATATACACATAGATCGTGAATACATTTATGCATATGTGGGGTACAATGTGTTGTTTTTTTAATACAAATTGACATGCTTACATCAAACTAATTAATACAGCTTTTGCCTCATTTATTTGATTATTGTGTTAAGACATTATGTTCTACACTTGATAGATTTGACTTCTACCCTTGCAATATGCTCCATAGGTGTGTTCCCGCTGTTTACCCTCCCTCTATCAAACCTCCCTAAAGCCTCTTTTTTCATGGTGTGATGTTCTCATGATATAAAGAGGGTGCCGAAAACATGTGTACACATTTTAAGAAAGGAAAAAAAACTCTGTTAAATGTGTAATTCTCAAGTCATATTTGACCTCTACAGTTACAAGAGGTGCTCGACATGACTTGTATTCATCTTTTGTTATTGGTATAAATTTAGTATTACAATTTGAATACAGTTTTTTCCTTTCTTAAAATGTATATACATTTTTTAGGTGCCCTCTGTATTAATGAAATCTACTTTGCACATATTTTATGTAAGGTATGTTAGTGATCTATGTGTGTAGATAAGGATTCCCTAGGGCAGTGTTTCTCAACCTTTTTCTTATTACTGACCCCCAAGAAGACTTTTAAAACCTTTTTTTCCTATTATTATTATTTTTTTTTTAGTTTTTGGCCAGGGCTGGGCTTGAACCGGACACCTCCAGCATATGGGGCCAGCGCCCTACTCCTTTGAGCCACAGGCACTGCCCTTTCCCCCCTAATTTTAATACTACAGATACACTGTATCTCTGTATATTTAATAAATGTATATTTACATTTTTAAAAGGGTAAGAATTTTTGGTCCCCTCAAGAACTAAATTTGACTTGTTGGGGGAGATACCTCTTACTGAAAATGTGTGACCTAGAGTATTCTTTATATGTACATCAAGTTTATTATTCCTCTTGGAATGAACTATACAACAGGCCACATTTTCCAGGTTCAGAAACAATGTCCAGAATAACATGGATTCTTTAGGGTCAATACATTTTAGTAAAGACTAAGTCTATTTGTTAACTCCTCTCTGACCAGCCTACAAAAATGGGTCAAAAATTCATTTTGACCTTTGTCATCACTAATGAGGCCCACTTCTGGTTTAGTCCATTCCTAGAGAACCTTCACCACATCAGACTTCCTAAGGTGTTTCCATCTCTCTAGCCAATTGCAACAGCTGTTCACTTAACTAGACCCTCTCTGTTTCTGCAGTATACTCACAGGTTGTGTGAGTGGTACTCATCCTACCTCAGCCTAGAACCAGAGGCTCCCTGGTACTAACTACACTCATGGAAACTCCTCATCTCATACTTTAGACCTCAAGCTTATCCCAGCCCTTGAGAAAAAGTATTTCAGATATGAAATTAATGGGTCTCTTGTACTATATATAATTTTCAACTGTCTATGCCAATTGCCCACATGATCTCACATATCTGCTAGTTCATAAACATAATCTAAACTAGTTCAAAAAGAATAGAAATGATACATGCCGTATTCTCTGGTGAAAATAGAATGAAAAATAAAGTAACAATCAAACCAAGTAAAAATAAACCAACAGGCTCAGCACCCTTAGCTCAGTGAGTAGGGCACCAGCCACATACACGGAGGGTGGCGGGCTTAAGCCTGGCCCGGGCCTGCTAAACAATGACAATTGCAAAACAAACAAACAAACAAAAACATCTGGGTGTTGTGGCAGGCACCTATAGTCCCAGCTACTTGGGAGGCTGAGGCAAGAGAATTCCTTGAGCCCAAGAGTTTGAAGTTCTTTGAGCTGTGATGTCAAGGTACTCTACCGAGGGCAACATAGTGAGACTCTATCTAAAATAAATAAATAAAATAAACCAACGACTTGGAAACTTAAAAATATTGCCTCAACAACTGAATTGGAAAGGAAATCAATACAAAGGGAGTTTATTCAGAAAACAGTGCTGGTTAAAACATGCCACAATAACCTCTGTAGAATGTACTCAAAGCAGCATTTGTAGGAAATTTTGTGATTTAAAATTTTTTATTTTTGGGCTGCGCCTTGTGGCTCAAGGAGTAGGGCGCCGGTCCCATATGCCGGAGGTGGTGGGTTCAAACCTAGCCCCGGCAAAAAAAAAAAAAAAATTTTATTTTTGATGGTTGATAAAAAGACAACATTTTAGAAAGAATCCAACATAAGATATTAGAAAAAGAATGAGAAGACAACCCAGTGTAAAAAGGAAGAAAATTATGGCAATAAAAGCAGGAGGAAATAATTTTGGTAATGGAAAATAACTTTAATGGGCTCAATAAATAAAACCAGAAGTTAACTATTTGAAAAGCAAACCATAATTCAATAAAATTTAAATTGAAAAAGGAGAGATAATATACAAAAATTTTAAAACAACCCCACAAAAGTATATAAGAATAGTATGAAAGTATACAATATTTGAACATATGAAGGAAAACTTGTTTATATATAAAAGTACAAAATTAACAAATATTACACTAATAATTTGCGAGTAGGGGAGAAATTTGGAAAGTTACTGAGCTAGAAGTGTCCAGAGGAAGTAAGCAGGACTTAAATGGCCAGGTTGGAGTTTAAGACTCTCTGATGGGAACCTATGATAGAAATTACGATGTACTAAGGAATAGAGAAGCTTATACGTCCCCTTCATTTGAGTTCATGGGCTGAATTGGGAACCTCCTGGGATCCTAAGAACTCTTCTGTGGCAGTCCTCGGAGCAGAGGCATTTTGGGGTGGGAGAACTGAATTAAAGAGATAAAGGGGATTCTCAGAGGTCATGGATGATTTAGCGCCTGTGGCTCAAGGAGTAGGGCACCGGTCCCATATGCCGGAGGTGGCGGGTTCAAACCCAGCCCTGGCCAAAAACCACCAAAAAAAAAAATATTCCTTTCCTTTTCTTTGAATTTTATCAACATATTTGCCTGATGTTCTGGGTTTTATCCTCTTAAAAAAATTATATATATATAAAATATACATATAATAATTAATTTGCTAACATATTTTGTTTTTCAATATTGGCGAGGCAGGTAATCAAGTAGCAGCAAGCAATAAACAAGGAGAGAATTCAGAGAGGAGAGAGGTGTACATCTCACTGAAAGTCCCTACATTAGCCTGAGTTGGCTGCATGCAGCTGAAAACCCTGAGTAACAGTAGCTTCAATATCTAAGGCAGGCGTCCTCAAACTGCGGCCTGTGGGCCACATGAAGTGGTGTGAATTGTATTTTTTCCTGTTTTGTTTTTTACTTCAAGATAAGATATGTGCAGTGTGCATAGGAATTTGTTCATAGTTTTTTTTTTTTTTTAAACTATAGTCCAGCCTTCCAATGGTCTGAGGGACAGTGAATTGGCCCCCTGTTTAAAAAGTTTGAGGACGCCTGATCTAAGGGTTTATTCTCTCATCTAAAAGACATGTGGTGGGGAGGAAGGCTGTCCAGAGCTGGAATAGCTGCTCCAAGAGTTGCCAGAGCCCCAGATTCCTTCCCTTTTCCTCTTCTGCCAGGCTCAGAATCAGCTGTTGGAGCTTAGTCACCACAGCTGCACTCTCGGAACAGGAAGGAAAAGGAGAAAGAACAAAACAGCTCACCTTCCAGCTGAACCAGCTCCCTGTAGAAGTCTTTCTGAAAGTTTCACATCGCCATTTCCATCCTATTAGTCATAGGTCACTTGACTAGTCCTAGCTGCAGGGAAAGCTGGGAAATGTCATCTGTTAGCTGGGTGCATTGTAGCCCCAAACAAAATCAGATTCTGTTACCAAGAGAGGGAAACTAGATAGGAGGTGGGCAACCAGCAGTCTCTGCCACACTCCCTGAAGTCGGCATGCCAGGTCCATTGGAAGGTTCTTAATTCCAGGCATACTATGATTCTTTCATAAATATTTATTGATTTAGACTGTAGTAATTTAGAAAGTTAAGTCTGAATTCAGTTTAAGCAGAGCACCTGCCTGAGTAGACATGCTTAACACTGCTACTAGGTGAGCTAGAACTTCCTACCAGGCAGTGGACTGGAGCAAATGATAGAGCCTTTCTCTCTATGCTACAAGGTAGGCCTTGTCATTGTTCCCTTTACATACATGTACACAGAATGTGTAAGGCTTGGAGTGTTGAGTAAACTTTCCTACAGTCAGACAATGGGCAAGTGGTGGGGCTGGGGCTGGACTCCAGATGCTTTTGCTTCCATATTCTTAATGTCTCCACTCCACTGCCTGTCCTTATTTGTTTTTTGCTGGTTGTCTTAGGTTGGGCTGCTATAACAAAAACCAAAGTCTGAGTGTTCTAAACAGTAGACATTTCTCACAATTTTGAAGACTGGGAAGTCCAAGTTCAAGGTGCTGGCAGATTCAGGGACCTGCCTCTTGGCTTATTGATAGCTGCTTTCTTCCTGGGTGCTCCTTTGGTATCTCTCAATCTCTCCCAATACTAATCCTGTCATGAGAGCCCCACACTCGTAACCTAATCTAAACCTGATCATCTTCTAAGGATCTCACCTCCAAATACCATCACACTGGGGGATGGGTCTTCAATATAGAAATTTTAGAGGTAGGCAAAAATAGCCTATAACACTGGTTTACTAATATATGTGGGGCAGATGCTGATACTTGATATGTCATCTAATATACATTCTCTCCATTGTCCTTAGTAAAATAATCCTAATTTTGTTCAGGATGGCAATGCACCCAGGTAAAAAATAAATACCTTGCTTATAACCAGAAGTAGCCATGTAACTTAGTTGAGGCCCAGTGAAATTTAAAAGAGAGGCTGTTGGCTGTTGGCTCACACCTGTAATCCTCGCACTCTGGGAGGCCAAGGTGGGTGGGTTGCTTGGGCTCACTGGTTCAAGACAAGCCTGAGCAAAAAGCGAGATGCTGTGTAAATATAGAAAAATGGAGGCAAGAGGATCGCTTGAGCTTGAGTTGGAGGTTGCTGTGAGCTATGATACTAGGCACTCTACCCTTGGTGACAGCTTGAGACTCTGTCTCAAATAATAAAATGAAAGAGAGGCTATTAGGTGGGGTTTCCTGAAAAGTTGTTTTCCTAATTAAGAGACACTAACAATTGGCACATGAATTCTTTCAACCTTTCTTTTTCTTCCTTCCTGGAATGCAGAAGCAATGCTGGAGGCACAGCAGCCACCTTGTATGAGATCAGGAATTGCACACTGCAGCAGAGCATGAAGTTAGGAGGAGCCTGAGTACTTGATGACCTCTGCAATCTCTGCATGAGCCTGAAGGCCTTGCACCAAATTTCTTGTTAGTTGGGAAAAAATCCATTTGGGGGCCAGGCACGGTGGCTCACGCCTGTAATCCCAGCACTCTGGGAGGCTGAGGCAGGTGGATTGCTTGAGCTCACGAGTTCAAGACCAGCCTGAGCAAAAGCAAGACCCTGTCTTTACTAAAAATAGAAAAATTGAGGCAAGAGAATTGCTTGAGTCCAAGAGTTGGAGATTGCTGTAAGCTATGATGGCACGGCATTCTACCCAGGGTGATAGCTTGAGACTTTGTCTCTGGAAAAAAAAAAAAAAAGAGAGGAAAGAAAAAGAAAAGGAAAACCCTGTTTGGTTAAGCTGATGTATTTGGCTTTCTCTTATGCAGCTGAATTCAAGATTTACCCATAGTAGAATATTAACATTTTAATAACATTAACATAATATTAACATAAAATGAAAATTCCTTGGGGTTCATACCAATTTTTGATTTATGTATATTTGTAGCTATATTTTAGAATCATATATATTCAATGTTCTTAACGCTTTGATGCTTTTTTTAAAATTTATTTCCTTTTTTTTGAGACAGAGCCTCAAGCTGTCACCCTGGGTAGAGTGCTGTGGCATCACAGCTCACAGCAACCTCCAACTCCTGGGCTCAAGCGATTCTCCTGCCTCCACCTCCCAAGTAGCTGGGACTACAGGCGCCCGCCACAACACCCGGCTATTTTTTGGTTGCTGCCATCATTGTTGTTTGGTGGGCCCTGGCTGGTTAGAACTCGCCAGCTCAGGTGTATGTGGCTGGTGCCTTAGCTGCTTGAGCCACAGGCGCCGAGACTAACACTTTATTATTAAACATGTCTTTTCCATGATATGATAATCTTTTTCATTCTTTTAAATACTTTTTGTCTATTTGGTGTGCGGTAAAAACAAAACTCTTTTTTTCTTCATGGAAGAGAGTTGAAAGTTCTGATTGTTATTAGTTAGGACTAAATACAGAAAAGAAGAATCTGATGTTTTAAGTTAATTACCCATTGCTGCTGAAAAAAAATGTGACTTGCACACATGCTTACAGGATACATATAAGCAAAAGATAATGGAAACAAGACAAGAAAATATAAGAACTGAAGAAAATATAAAGCCAGGAAATGACTAAACATAATATTAAATGATTATAGTCAAAACTGTGCTAAAAACAAAGAGCATTGGTTCAGATTGAAAAATAAATTTATTGTAATTTGGTTATAAAAGATACACTCACTTTTTTTTGTAAAGATAACTCCCAGGAGGCTTGGCACCCGTAGCATAATGGTTACTGCTTCAGCCACATACACCGAGGCTGGGGCATTCGAAACTGGCCCGGGTCAGCTAAACAACAATGACAACTGCAACAAAAAATAGCCAGGTGTTGTGATAGGTGTCTGTAGTCCCACCAGTTACTTGGGAGGCTGAGGCAAGAGAATTGCTTAAGCCCAAGAGTTTGAGGTTGCTGTGAGCTGTGATGCTCTACTGCGGGTGACGTAATGAGACTGTCTCAAAATAGAAAAAAGAGAAACCCTAGGAAATAGGTAAATATTTTGATTGAAATCAATGGAAGGAAGGGGAAGGAGGAATTCCTGAATTTCTTGGTGATCTCTGAGGCTCCCCATTCATCTCCTCAATCGAGTTCTCCCATAGTGGGTGAAATACTTCCCCAGTGGATCTGAGGTTTGCTGCACGAGTTTTCTTGGGGATCCCATGAAACTGTAGTGGGTATAAACCTCAGCCCAAAGACTTAAGTGAGGAAGACATGAAGCTTCTCTATTTTCCTCAATGCATCTTAACTTCTATGGTAGCCTCCAACTCCATCAAGGAGTCCTGAACTTTATTGCAGCCACTCGGGTCCTGCTTGCTTTTCCTTGGGTTGCAGGGTTCTGGAGAGGTGGGCAGGGAAATGCTCCTTGGTTGCTAGAAGGGAGCTGCAAGTCGCTCTTTGCCCCTCCTGTGCTGCTCTTGTGTGCCTGGGCATCACCCTGCCGGGCCATGTAAGGCTTTGTCTGCCATGACATGCCGCACGCGTACCCCCCTTCTCTGGGGTCTTGCCATCTCTCTGAGTGGGACTCAATCTGGAAAGTGAGGCACAGTGCTCACGTCTACACAGGCTCACAATCTGCACGTTAATCTGGGATTTTGCTGTCTCCATGGAGCTCAGCCCAGGACAAAGGGCCCAAATCCTTTTATCTGAGATTCACTAACATGTAAGTCAGAAGTAGAAAATAAATAGCATTTAGCTCTAACCCAGTCCAGGATGTATTTTGTTTGTTTCAGACAATATTTAAAGATTCTTTTGAAAAGATCATGAACAATTTTTTAAAGAATGAGGGCTTTAGCTTTTTTAGATCCAAATAATTCACAGGAAATGCAGAAGGCAGAGTAGTCTTTTGTCACCAGCAAAATCTAGACTTCAGGAAACTCTCCAGGACAAAAGGGACAAACTCTCCAAATAAATACATGGCAAGGGGGGAAAAGGTAGGGGGAATAAACTTACAGATGAAAGAAGACTTAAAAATACATTAATTGCTCTTAATGTGCAAAACTATTTCTTTTCTCTTTTTTTTTGAGACAGAGTCTCAAGCTGTCACCCTGGGTAGAGTGCTGTAGCATCACAGCTCACAGCAACCTCCAACTCCTGGGCTCAAGTGATTCTCCTGCCTCTGCCTCCCAAGTAGCTGGGAC
Organism: Nycticebus coucang; assembly: GCF_027406575.1. NCBI lineage: Eukaryota > Metazoa > Chordata > Mammalia > Primates > Lorisidae > Nycticebus > Nycticebus coucang. Next base: position 60,836,732 of record NC_069783.1, read on the forward strand.
TACAGGCGCCTGCCACAACGCCCAGCTATTTTTTGGTTGCAGCCATCGTTGTTTGTCAGGCCAGGCTGGATTCGAACCCACCAGCTCAGGTGTATGTGGTTGGCACCTTAGCCGCTTGAGCCACAGCCACTGAGCCTGTGCAAAACTATTTCAAACTATAAAAAAAATATATAAAGAATTGGGGGAGAAAACTGTAAGTTTTAATATTGACAGGCTATTTGAAATTATTGCAATTTAATTTAGTTATTATGTCATGGTTAGAAACAAAAGTCCTTATTTTTACAAAGAAAATGATGAATGGGATTAACTTCAAAATAACTTTTTATTTTTATTTTTTTGCAGTTTTTGGCCTGGGCTGGGCTTGAACCTGCCACCTCCGGCATATGGGGCTGGTGCCCTACTCCTCTGAGCCACAGGCGCCACCCTAAAGTTATGGTTTTGTTTTGTTTTTTTTTTTTTTTTTGGAGTTTTTGGCCGGGGCTGGGTTTGAACCCACCACCTCTGGCATATGGGGCTGGCGCCTACTCCTCTGAGCCACAGGTGCCACCAACTTTTTTTTTTTTTTTTTTTTTTTGAGATAGTTTCATTATGTCGCCCTCGGTAGAGGGCTATGCTGTCACAGCCCGCAGCAACCTCAAACTCTTGGGCTTAGGAAATTCTCTTGCCTCAGCCTCCCAAGTAGCTGGGACTATAGGCGCCTGCCACAACACCCGGCTACTTTTTTTGTTGCAGTTGTCATTGTTGTTTAGTTGGCCCGGGCAGGGTTCGAACCTGCTAGCCTGGGTATATGTGGCTGGCACCCTAACCTCTGAGCCACAGGTGCCAAGCCCAAAATAATTCTTACTAAAAAGAAGTGAGCAGAGTTGTAAACAACAAAATTGGCCGTAGTTGATAATTGTTAAAGCTTGATGGTGGATCCAAGGGGGTTCATTATACTGTTTTGCTTTTTTTTTTTTTTTTTTTAGAGATAGAGTCTCACTTTCTCACCCACAGTAGAGTGCTGTGATGCACTCTGTCTCAAAAAAAAAGCCAGAAGGAGACACTTCTTCCTCCTTCCACCTGCTTTCTGTCATCATATCCCTTCCCTGGGGGAGTGAGAACAAAACATATGATACTTTGGATGGGTAAACAGATGAGGATGGGAAGGAAAAATTGGGGGAAATGTGGTTAAGATGTAGGCATAGGCCTTATACCTATCAGATTGGCAAATACTACATGTTGGATGATGCAAAGTACCGCCAAAGGTGAAGGAAAACAGAAGCTGTCTGGAGATGTTAACCGGTATGACCCTTCTGGGAAGCAGTTTGGAAGAGTCAACTGAATACAGAGAAACTATTGTCCAGGCTCCCAATAAGACGTGTAAGAATATGTCCATTGTAGAGTTGTTTGTAATAGGGAAAATTTGAAAACACCAGGAAGTTTATTAGGAAAGTAAATAAAATGTATTATGTGCAAATAGTACTATTTGATAAAAGGAATGTTTTGGCTCACATCTATTTATATCAACTTGAAACAATCTCAAAAACCTAACTTAGATTGGAAAAGGGTGAGAAGCTGAATAAAATACCTACCAAAAGACCACGTACACAGATTTTAAAAGTTTGCACGCAACAATACTGATCTCGAGCCTGATGCAAATAGAAATACAGAGAGGACGTGCAAAGTCACAGGAATGGGTGCTGTAGCAAAGGGACAAAAATGAGACTGGAGACGGGATGAAGGGGTCAAAAATAAAGCAAAGTCCTGCATATACCTATAAGATGGCATACCTTGAACCAAAAAGTATGGCTAATTCATTCTGAGCACATGAAGAAGTCTCAGCAAACAAAACAAAACTAAACCAAAACAAATCAGCAATTAATATTTAACTCATGTGGAAAGAGAGCTCAGGTGAGTGGCTGTGAATACCCAGAGGCCTAATATGCACCCAGAGATGGCAGCGGGCCAAGTCACTCCAGGTCAGGACACAGGGCCAGAGGGTGGCCTCAGGCAGCCGCAGGGGAAGTTGGGTATCTTGGAACTTTCAGTCCTCTGGGATTCTCTTCAAATAGTTGGTCTCATTCTGGGATCTCCCTACACCATGGCTTTGAGTCACTTTAATCACAGATATTCAACCTCTGTGAGGCATTGCTCACTGCTTTCAGGGAAACTGCTAGGTCATGAGATTTTCCCACAGAGATTGTCACCACGGGGTGGTTTCAACCTGTTATTAACCTCGGGCTCCTCCAGCCAGGTCAAGATATCCTGGGAACAAATACTCGCAGTCTACTTTTGTTCCTCGCCTTCAGTACCAAAAGCTATTTCTCAAATAGTGTGCTATATGATTAAGACGAGAACTATCAAGTTTATTTTTCATATGGAGGGCCAGAGGGGAGCAGTTCAGGCCAAAAACTCTGATGAGTCTTGAAGCCCCACTCTTGGGGCATGAAGGGGAGAAAGAGAGATGATGATGTGCTATCTCCTGAATCCACCCTTCTCTTTGCCCTGTCCCGCTGCCTCCTTACCTCTACAGACATATCCTCAGTGCTGAGTACACACCAGGCCCTGGGCTAGGCACCCTATGATTTGAGTCTGACGTTGTTGCCTGCCCTCAAGGAGACTGAAGTCTAATGGGGAGCAAGCAGGGACCATGGTCAAGCATGGCAGAGTTTGCGAGGCTGAGGGTGCTTGGAGACCCTGGAGGCTGGCAGCTGATCCAACAGGGAGGTGGCTTCTAAGAGTAGAGGTCCTTGAGCTGAGTCTAGAAGGACGGAGTCAATAAGGGAGCGCAGCGGCACCCCCAGGCCAGGGGCACCTCCGGTGGGGTGGAAGATGATTGAATTACTCAGATACGAAGATCATCTTCTAGGGGACTTTTTTTGTTGTCGTTGTAGTTTTTGGCTGGGGCCAGGTTTGAACTCACCACCTCCAGTATATGGGGCTGGCGCCCCACTCCTTGAGCCACAGCGCCACCCCATCTTCTAGGTTTTGTATAAAAGGCCCAGATAATTTCAAGTGGCCACTTTGGAGTTACTATGTTTTAGGATAATTTTTTCCCAGAAGTTTATTAAAATTGGCAAGAATCATCTTTGAAGTGAATTGATAATAGTGAACAATTGAACTAACTACTTAAAGGGAGACCCAAGTGTTTCTTCAGTGTTTTTGAACCTGCCACCTCCGGCATATGGGGCTAGTGCTCTATACTCCTTTGAGCCACAGGCGCCACCCATTTTCTTCAGTGTTTTTGATTCAAGCAGATTATATAACTGGTTACAGTATTTCAGCTGGTGGTATTTTTTGCCCCCCCTCGCCCCTGTTCCCTGTTGTTGGTGTTCTTCAGACAAAACTGTAAGATATGTTTGAGTTGTATACTGAATAATTTCACCAGTTTCTTTTCTTTTTTTTTTTTTTTTTTAGAGACAGAGTCTCACTTTGTTGCCCTCTGTACAGTGTCATGGTGTCACAGCTCACAGCAACCTCCAACTCCTGGGCTTAGGTGATTCTCTTGCCTCAGCCTCCCAAGTAGCTGGGACTACAGGCGCCCGCCACAATGCCTGGCTATTTTTTTGTTGTTGTTGCAGTTTGTCTGGGTCTGGGTTCGAACCTGCCACCCTTGGTATATGGGGCTGGCGCCCTACCCACTGAGCCAAAGGCATCACCCTCACCAGTTTCAAAAGACTGTTTAGATATTGCTGACGTTTCATGGCACTTTATTTTTCACCTTTATTAGAAGTTTTAGGAATTTTTGGTTTCAGTCCTTTTCATGTCACAATGGGACAGATTTTCTAAATGAATACATTGAATGAATACAGAATTTTTTTCCTTTTATTTTTTATTTACATGGAAATTTAAGACGTTGCTGTTTCCCAGCAGCATGGTAGTATTTTTTTGGTTTTTATTTTTTGTGTTGTTTGAGACAGTTTCACTTTTGTCGCCTTTGGTAGAGTGCTCTGGTGTCATAGCTCACAGCAACCTCAAGTTCTTGGGCAGAAGTGATTCTCTTGCCTCAGCCCCCTGAGTAGCTGGGACTACAGGCACCCACCACAACGCCTGGCTACTTTTAGAGATGAGGGTCTTGCTGTTGCTCAGGCTTGTCTTGAACCTGTGAGCTCAGGCAATCCACCCACCTCAGCCTCCCAGAGTGGTAGGATTACAGGCCCAGATAATTTCAAGTGGCCACTTTGGAGTTAAATGTTTTAAGAGACACTGTGCCTGGCCCGGCATGGTACCCTGTTTCCCTGAAAATAAGACAGTGTCTTATTTTAAGGTGTGCTGCCAAAGATGCGCTAGGTCTTATTTTCAGGGGACGTCTTATCTTTCCTGTAAGTAGGTCTTATTTTTGGAGGATGTTTTATTTTTGGGGAAACAGGGTAGTATTGTGATAGCTATATGTATCTCTGTATGTCCTGATATTTAGGAATGTGAAATTTTGTTTTTTCTTTTTGGCTCATAAATTGGATATTTTATCTGGAGTGAATAAGTACAACTATGGCAAGTACGTGGAATAATACAGAAGACTTTGATCTTAAATCCAAGGAACTTGGCTAACTCTGGAGATAGCCATATGAAAACTTTAAAACAGAAGTATGGGTAGCTGATTTGAAGTAACTCTACGTCAAATAGCCATAGGTTAAGTATCTTCGGAGAACTTGGATATTAGTTCAGAGGATACAAAATAAAAAAAAAAACCTGGAGGCTGGGCATGCCGTGGCTCACGCCTGTAATCCTAGCACTCTGTCTGGGAGGCCAAGGCAGGTGGATTGCCTGAGCTCACAGGTTCGAGACCAGCTTGACCCAGAGACCCCCACCTCTAAAAAAATTAGCCAGGCATTGTGGAGGGCACCTGTAATTCCAGCTACTTGGGAGGCTGAGGCAAGAGGATTGCTTGAGCCCAACGTTTTGAGGTTGCTGTGAGCTATGATGCCATGGCACTCTACTGAGGGCAACAAAGTGAGACTTTGTCTCAAAAATAAATAAGTAAAAACTGGAAAACATAAAGATTACAGAGAAAAAACCAGCACCTTCCTGTATAGTCCTTTTGGAATTTAGACTTGCCGTGAGGTGTTGAAGCCTTGTTCCACTGACTTGGAGAGTCTGGGCCGAAATGGCACAGCATGACTTTGCTCCAGCCTTAATTTTCCTACTCCACCATCATCAACAAAGTTGTCAGTGAATTTAGAGAGGGATTCTGAAAACTTTTCATGGACAGAAAACTGACATGATATGAATTGTTGATGACACAACTCTTCAGATGGCTTTGATTCTGGTGTCGGATGTCTTAATGGAGGTAACTTTGGAAGAGAAGAAAAAAATGGATGGTGTACACATGGAAGAAATAGTACTGAAAACAGAAATCACTGAGGGGGATACCAGGGTGGAAGTTCCCGTTTTTGTAGCAGTATTTTCCATTCTGGAAAAAGCCAAGGACTACGTGAAAACAACATACCTGACAATGAAACCAGGAGGAAGGAAGACAAGAGAACACAAACAGTTTGAGGCTGAGAATATTCCATCTTTAAATCCCAAATACGAGAGAGAATCAAATCAGAATAAATCTTTAGCTGCAGGTGCATGGGGCCTACATGCCCAAACACACACATACCCAACCAAAAACATCTCCTAAGCTCCTCTCTTAGAATATCCTCTGAATCAGTGCTCCAGTGGCACAATTGGTTAGCGCACGTGGTACTGACAAAGAATATCCTCTGAATCCCAAATCTATAGCTCCAAGGATATTCGTCATTAAGAAGTGTAATACAAAAGATTTACAGCTATCTGAATTCCGAGTAGCAGGAAATCTTCAGTCAAGTTAGTTAAGAACAGAACTGGTTCCAGTGTTTATAAAGGTTTAGTCCCTAAACATGCAGTTCCTCCTACAAAACCTACACAATGGAAAAGTCAAACTAAAGAAAATAAAACTGGGGCCCGGCACCAGCTCAGTGGTTAGGGCTCTGGCCACATACACTGGGGCTGGCGGGTTTGAACCCAGCCTGGGCCTGCTCAACAATAATGACAACGATAACCAAAAAATAGTCAGGTGTTGTGGTGGGTGCCTGTAGTCCCAGCTACTTGGGAGGCTGAGGCCAGAGAATTGCTTAAGCCCAAGAGTTTGAGGTTGCTGTGAGCTGTGATGCCATGGCACTCTACCGAGGGTGATATAATGAGACTCTGTCTCAAAAAAAAAAAAAAAAAGAAGAAAAAGAAAAGAAAGTAAAGTTGGGACTTCTTTCCTCCATGAATCTGGTGTTGGCAACTTTAATGCTTTTAAATCAGCTGCCAAGAATTTTAGTCATATGCTCCCTTAACTGAGGATGAAATGAGAGAAATCCAAGTTATTAGTGAACAGTTATAGAAGAATGGTCTGAGAAAAAATGGTATTTTGAAAAATGCCCTGTTCTATGACCTTCAGGTTTGGACCTTGGAAAAACAGCACTTTCTAACCCACAGTTGAGAATGATGACACATCAGATGACAGATGACGAGGTGTGAAGGATTTCCTAACAGCTGTAGAATTTCAGTGTGACACATCTTTCATAGAGTTTGGCGTGAATTGTAAAAATGAACTATAATTTATGTAGTGAAATACCCCATTAGTAGATTTTGGGGGAGGACTTTGAAGAAAACCAAGAGTGTTGTGTTGGGCTGTGTTGAACATTATTTCTCTGTAAATGAATGTTGTAGAAATGAGGACTTTGGTTGATCCAACAATGACTTTGTCACTGCAGCATTCTCTGACTAGCAATGTGACGATGTAACAAATGAGATTTTTCTTATTTAATAGTAAAAACTGTGTAATGTTTTGCAAAGCTTCTGTCTTAAAATGTCCAGGTCTTAAGCAGAAAGGCAGCTTATGCTGTTTTGCTTCCAGGGTCAGATATTTTTGTATAATAGAAATCCTCAAGTCCACTTTGTGTGCTCCTCCAACCCTCCCCCAAACAGACAAAAAGGAAAATGTAGCATGTTGGCTAAAACTGGAGCAAACTGCACAAAAACATTCATTTCCCGAGCTCAAACTATTATACTAGTCACCTGTTTTAAAATATATTTTAATATTTAATACTTAATATTTTAAATATTTAATATTTAATAATTTAAATATATTTTAAAGCAGGTGACTAGTACATTTACTGCATTTGTAGTGCAGTAAGTGTTACAGGGAAGACTTGACGCATTTTCTTCCAAATTTTTAAGAGGTGATTTTCAAGAGCTTTATTTGAATATGTCGTCAGACAGGATTTTCAGAGTTGACGGAAAAGAGTCTTGTGGGAAAACTTATTTTGATAAATTATTACACATGCAGAAAAACTGATCACACTGACTGGATCTGTCCCCAACATGGAAAATAAACTGGATTTTCAGTGTTGTTATTCTTTTAGTGTTCAAGGTATTGGTCTCTAAATACAAACTTGCTTTATTCACTTATTAAAACAAAGTTATACTTTAAAGTTATAGTTTATTAAAGATGGTGATCACTTTCTGAGGATAGAAAAAGCTTGGCCTTTTCATAATCAAATGTACAAGATTATTGAATGAATGTTAATCAAGTACTTTATTTCATTTGCATACTAATTTTAGAATCTTTTTTATGTGGCTGCTGACGGAAAGCATGTTTTGGCTCTGCGTGTTTATATTTTGAATGTTCTGCTTTTGTTTACACTCATTTGCCTTTAACCCTCCCATCCCCATTTTTAAATATAGTCTAATTGTAAAGAGCATCTTAGAGCAGAAACATTTGAAGTTTTATGTCTCACCTAATCTGAAGAGTTCGTTGTTTTTCAAAATTGTGTTTTCTCAGAAGGCTGCAGTGTTTTTGCTGTTTCCACATCAGTGCCCTGACTCCCCTACCGTCACCAGAAACTATATGGTTTTGTTTTCACAGAGACTGGTGATAGGGAAATTAAAGCAAAAACAGCACACGCCTCCACCTCCACACAACTTGAGGATGAGTTAAGAGTGGCAAAAAAGTATGTAATTTCAAGTTAACTTTTAAAATAGGCTTATATAATTTGCCACAATTCAGTCTAATTAGCTAAAGTTAAATGTAGCATTAGCCACATGATTACCTAAAGCACATGTGGACAAAGCTGTATCACATATTGACTGTCTTTGAGACTCTGAGATTGTTTTTTTATTAATGGATTAATGAAGTCTATCAGATGCAGACGGTATTTGCTAAAATAAGCTATAAGGGACCTGAAAAATGTGTTTACGTTTTAAATCTACCTTATTGTGTATTTCTGCTTTCAGAAAAGATTCTGTAATTTTTGTTTTTTTAGCATCTTCTTACATTCAGACAATTCTTTCTGCCTTAATTACCATTTACCGGCAGCTGACTGATGTTTATTGTGCTTTCATGCATTGTGATGTGAAATGTGTTTAGTACTTTACTCTTTAAAGTATGGCAAAGTACAATGGTGTGATTATTCTACATATTAAGTGATGGCATTAATAACTTTTGTTCCTTAGGGGAGCCACAGATGTGTAATTAAGGAGAACTTAATTTAAAGTTGAGCATAATTTTAATTTGCTGTCTAAATAATGAGCAGCTGATAAAGAGTTTGGACCATATTGTTGGAAAGGGAGCCCATAAGCATAGAACTAGCTAAATTGTAGGTCTATTGGGAATTGCTGAACTCAGAACTAGGTCAGTGAGGTCTGGAAAAAAAGTAATGTGGGCTGCTTCAAACTCATTTTTTGTGGCAAGTCTTTTTTTTTTTTTTAAACATTTTATTGAGGTATAAATTGATGCCATTTAATGTTTTTGTTTTTGTTTTGCGACAGAGTCTCACTTTGCCACTGTTGATAGAGTCTCATAGCTCACAGCAATCTCAAACTCCTGGGATTAAGCGATTCTCTTGCCTTAGCCTCCCAAGTAGCTGGGACTACAGGTGCCCACCACAGTGCCTGGCTATTTTTAGAGGTGAGGTCTCATTCTGGCTCAGGCTGGTCTTGAATTTGTCAGCTCAGGCAATTCACCTGTCTCAGACTCCCAAGTGCTGGGATTACAGGCATAAGCCACTGCACTGTCTTGATCCACAAAATTACAACCAAGGTAGTGAACATGTCCTCCTCCTACTCCTCCTCCCGCCCTCCCCACCTTTCTTAGTGCTCCCTTTATAAATTTCATTCACTAATCCATTGTTTTTTTATAAAATGCAATTAATGAGTAAAATTCTTAGGGTAATGATTTAAAATAGCATCTCAAAAATTGTATTTTGTTTGGTTTTAAGATAAGGTTTAGAATAATTTTTATTTCCATAAATATATTTCTATTAAAGTTGAAATAAACTTAGAAGTATTGATGAAAAGGGCAGTGCCTGTGGCTCAGTGAGTAGGGCGCCAGCCCCATATACTGAGGGTGGTAGGTTTGAACCTGGCCCTGGCCAAACTGCAACATAAAAATAGCCTGGCATTGTGGTGGGCACCTGTGGTCCCAGCTACTTGGGAGGATGAGGCAAGAGAATCACCTAAGCCCAAGAGTTAGAGGTTGCTGTGAACTGTGACACCAAAGCACTCTACCGAGGGCGACATAACAGTAAACTGTCTCAAAAAAAATGATAATCTGTCTCAAAAAAAAAAAGAAAAGAAAAAAGAAAAAAATTAATTTAATAACATCAGACTTACATTAACAATGAAAAAAAAAGTCACCGGTCGCAGTGGCTTACACCTGTAATTTCAGAACTTGGGTGACGGAGGTAGGTGGATTGCCTGAGCTCACAGGTTTGAGACCAGCCCGAGCCAGAGCAAGAGCCTGTCTCTAAAAAATAGCTGGGTGTTGTGGCAGGTGTATGTAGTCCCAGCTACTTGGGAGGCTGAGGCAAGAGGATCACGTGAACCCAGGAGTTTGAGGTTGCTGTGAGCTAAGACACTACAGCACTCTACCAAGGGTGACCAAGTGAGACTCTGATTCACAAAAAAAAAAAAAAAGTCAAGAAGGGGTTTTTGCTTACTCAAGGAGAAGTATTCCTACTGGAGAGGAGAGTGTGTACAGTGGCTGGGAGCATGGACCAGCCTGGAACACTGGGAGGCTGCCAGTAGCCCATCACATCTGGATTTGGGGCTCAGGAATGGCCTTGGGTGCTAGGACTTAACTCAGGTCCTGTCTGCTCCCAAAAGCCTGCAGCAATTGCCCCAGCCAAATTATGTCCCTGTCCTCTGAAATCTTGGGCCACCCATCTCAGTTGCTTATTCCCCTCGGGTTTTCTGTCTTTTTGGTGTGGGGGTTTCCTTTCCCAGTCTTGACTTACAGAAGGGCCCAAGAGGCTCATACCTCCCCCAAACAGTGGCTTCACTCCACGGTGGGGAGACTCACCCAATTCTGAGAGGATATGTTGTTCACTAAAGAGGCAGGTTGGGAAGTGGCAGCAGCACGGAATCTCCTCCCAGTCCACCGGGTTTTCAGTCTGAGGGGCTTCTCAAGGGTGTGCCTGAGCCTGACTGACACCTGGGCCAGTCCCTTTTGGGTGGGAGAACTGAAAGCCTGTGGTAACCAGCCCCTAAGAGTGCTCAGTGATCCTGATCTGTTGGTTTCCCTGACCTTGTGTAGTCTGTCCCCATACTGTATCAGGGTTGGTCTGCAGCAGGAGTGATGGCATATGCCTTTGAGGCTGGTTCAGTGTACACACCATGACATCTGCTTTTGTTTCTGTCTCAGCGAAGCCAGCTGCTATGTTGTAAGTGAAAGAACCAGACCAGTGCCATCTTAAGAGTTAAGTTTCACTCAGAACAACGCTGTGAGGTAGATATTATTGTTATCCTTATTTTATAGATAAGGATCTTGGGAACAGAGAGGTTAAACAATTTGCGGAAGGTCACAAAGTGAGGGAGCAGCAGAGCCGGCCTGGCTCCCTGCTCTGCCCCAGACGAGAACTGACCCAGTGTCCACGTTGTGAGATTTCCATGCTGTGGGGGCACTGTTCCTTGGGCAGAGCTCCTTGGGCAGGACAGTTAAGTATTTTGGTTCTGGCCATAGAGAATCCAGGGGTTCATGTTCAAGCAAGGCATCACCTCCTAAGGAAACTAGGCCAAATCCTTATTAGGAAAAGCCATGGGAGTTCATCTTCCAAGACCAATCTCTGTATTCAGCACTGCCGGTCTGCCTGCCCCTGCCTGGCCTACTCCTGCCTTCTTCCCTTGTGTCAGCTAGTCCCCTACATTTTCCCACCTTCCTAGACCAGGGCAATTTTCCCCCCAGGGGACACTCAGAAATGTCTAGAGATGGTTTTTAGGTTTTTATTTTTAGGACTAGAAGGGTGCTACTGGCATCTAGTGATTAGAGGCCAGAGATGCTGCTAAAAATGCTGCAATGCACAGGACTATGCCTTGTGACAAAGAAAGATCTGGCTCAAAACGTCAGTAGTGCCTCAGTTGAGAAGTTTGTGGCCTGGGCCTACCTCATAGCATCTAAGGCCGAGGACCCCTCCCATGGGATCTGATTTCTGTTAGAGTGGTGGCCCAGGGTCCAGGTGGGGACACACTCATTCTCAACTTCAGCATCTCCCCGGAGCCAAAACAGAAATTGAAGGGCTCAGTTTGCAGTCCAGTTACAAGTTCTTGAAAATAAGATAAGGATTTTGAGGGATCGACACATGTAGCAGCCATTATTTTTATTTATTTATTTATTTTTTTTATTGTTGGGGATTCATTGAGGGTACAATAAGCCAGGTTACACTGATTGCAATTGTTAGGTAAAGTCCCTCTTGCAATCATGTCTTGCCCCCATAAAGTGTGACACACACCAAGGCCCCACCACCCTCCTTCCTTCCCTCTTTCTGTTCCCCCCCCATAACCATAATTGTCATTAATTGTCCTCACATCAAAATTGAGTACATAGGATTCATGCTTCTCCATTCTTGTGATGCTTTACTAAGAATAATGTCTTCCACGTCCATCCAGGTTAAAACGAAGGATGTAAAGTCTCCATTTTTTTTAATGGCTGAATAGTATTCCATGGTATACAATACCAGAGCTTGTTAATCCATTCCTGGGTTGGTGGGCATTTAGGCTGTTTCCACATTTTGGTGATTGTAAATTGAGCTGCAATAAACAGTCTAGTACAAGTGTCCTTATGATAAAAGGATTTCTTTCCTTCTGGGTAGATGCCCAGTAATGGGATTGCAGGATCAAATGGGAGGTCTAGCTTGAGTGCTTTGAGGTTTCTCCATACTTCCTTCCAGAAAGGTTGTACTAGTTTGCAGTCCCACCAGCAGTGTAAAAGTGTTCCCTTCTCTCCACATCCATGCCAGCATCTGCAGTTTTGAGATTTTGTGATGTGGGCCATTCTCACTGGGGTTAGATGATATCTCAGAGTTGTTTTGATTTGCATTTCTCTAATATATAGAGATGAGGAACATTTTTTCATATGTTTGTTAGCCATTCGTCTGTCGTCTTTAGAGAAAGTTCTATTCATGTCTCTTGCCCATTGATATATGGGATTGTTGGCTTTTTTCATGTGGATTAATTTGAGTTCTCTATAGATCCTAGTTATCAAGCTTTTGTCTGATTGAAAATATGCAAATATCCTTTCCCATTGTGTAGGTTGTCTCTTTGCTTTGGTTATTGTCTCCTTAGCTGTACAGAAGCTTTTCAGTTTAATGAAGTCCCATTTGTTTATTTTTGTTGTTGTTGCAATTGCCATGGCAGTCTTCTTCATGAAGTCTTTCCCCAGGCCAATATCTTCCAGTGTTTTTCCTATGCTTTCTTTGAGGATTTTTATTGTTTCATGCCTTAAATTTAAGTCCTTTATCCATCTTGAATCAATTTTTGTGAGTGGGGAAAGGTGTGGGTCCAGTTTCAGTCTTTTACATGTAGACATCCAGTTCTCCCAACACCATTTATTGAATAGGGAGTCTTTCCCCCAAGGTATGTTCTTGTTTGGTTTATCAAAGATTAGGTGGTTGTAAGATGTTAGTTTCATTTCTTGGTTTTCAATTTGATTCCAAGTGTCTATGTCTCTGTTTTTGTGCCAGTACCATGCTGTCTTGAGCACTATGGCTTTGTAGTACAGACTAAAATCTGGTATGCTGATGCCCCCAGCTTTATTTTTGTTACAGAGAACTGCCTTAGCTATACGGGGTTTTTTCCGGTTCCACACAAAACGCAGAATCATTTTCTCCAAATCTTGAAAGTACGATGTTGGTATTTTGATAGGAATGGCATTGAATAGGTAGATTGCTTTGGGAAGTATAGACATTTTAACAATGTTGATTCTTCCCATCCATGAGCATGGTATGTTCTTCCATTTGTTAATATCCTCTGCTATTTCCTTTCTGAGGATTTCATAGTTTTCTTTATAGAGGTCCTTCACCTCCTTCATTAGGTATACTCCTAGGTATTTCATTTTCTTTGAAACTATGGTGAAGGGAGTTGTGTCCTTAATTAGCTTCTCATCTTGACTGTTATTGGTGTACACAAAGGCTACTGACTTGTGGACATTGATTTTATATCCTGAAACATTACTGTATTTTTTGATGACTTCTAGGAGTCTTGTGGTTGAGTCTTTGGGGTTCTCTAAGTATAAGATCATGTCGTCAGCAAGAGGGAGAGTTTGACCTCCTCTGCTCCCATTTGGATTCCCTTTATTTCCTTGTCTTGCCTAATTGTATTGGCTAGAACTTCCAGCACTACGTTGAATAGTAAAGGTGACAGAGGACAACCTTGTCTGGTTCCAGTTCTAAGAGGAAAAGCTTTCAGTTTTACTCCATTCAGTAAAATAGTGGCTGTGGGTTTGTCATAGATAGCTTCAATCAGTTTTAGAAATGTGCCACCTATGCCTATACTCTTTAGTGTTCTAATTAGAAAAGGATGCTGGATTTTATCAAATGCTTTTTCTGCATCTATTGAGAGGATCATGTGATCTTTATTTTTGCCTCTGTTAATATGGTGGAGCAGCCATTATTTTATATCAGGCTCTATGCTGAGTACTTCACAGATTTTAACTTATGTCCTTTTCACAAGCCAGTCTTTGATGCTATTATTATCTCTATTTTATAAATTGGGAAATTGAGACTTAAAAAGATTAATTAACTCACTTAGGGTCACATAGCTGTAAGTGATAGTCATGTTTCCAGCCTAACCAGGCCCTGATACACATACCTAGGCAAAGTAAAGATGGCAAATTCTCATCTCCCAGAGCCAGCAGAGGACACAGCTGGACCTGCCTGTGCTCACAGGAGGAAGGGCAGAGTAGTAGGAGCAAGAGGAGGGTTAGTTTGTGTACAGAGACTGTTAAGACATGAGGAGGCAGGGAAAAGATGGACAAGGAAGTGAGGCCTGGGAGCATTTTATTATTTATTACAGCAGAGGAAAGAATGAGAGGTTTGTTTCTAAGCCATAAATACCCTCCTTTGATCCCTGTGCATATCAAAGATAAATGAGTCCCTCTTGGGCCTCAGAAATTAATGACTGTCCTAATGATCACCCTACGTGACCTTGCAGCATTAGTAATTCCCATCACTCCCTGCAAAGTAGCTGTGTCAGGGTTTAGGCAGGACTAAAGTGGGGTGAAGCATGATTTCATTCCTCAGGCCCAGCCTCACTTTGCAGAGGTGAAACTGGCCTCCACTCCTAAGGTGGGAGCAGATACAGACCGCAGCTTCCGGGCTCTGCCCTCCCTATCTTTGCCTTCAAACCGAGGGCCACCGGGTAGGGAACCGGCTTCCTGTGGAATTCTGACCCAGAGCAAAGTTAACATCTGACCCCCTCCCCTTCAGAATGGAGAAGAGCTTTGAAGTTTCTATTGTGTGTATTTTCACAGCCCTAATCCTGCAGTACTGGAATTAGTCAGAGGCCCTGCCCCTTCCCTGGAGATTTGTTCCCCAACTACAAAAGTCTTAGAAAAATACTGCATGCAAGCTCCACCTCCCATCTCCAGCCACTGACTGCTTTTTCTTTAGGCTAAAATACCAGGGAGGAAAGGGCCTCAGAACCCCCACCAGGGGACGTTCTGTACATGTTTACAGTTTGCTAGAGGCAAGCCCAGGACTCCTGGGAGCGGATCTGAGGGCAGGTGCTTCCCAGATAAGTGTGTTGGGGGTTGGCGGGAACAGGGTAATGAAGGGGAGGACAGAGCAAGACTGTCTCCAAAGCTTCCCAAGGTACCAGGTCCAGAACAGCAGGGCTGTAGGTTCTGGCCCAGAAAGAAAAAAAAAACGGTGGACCCAGGCCTTCCAGTCATACTCAGTGAACAAACCACTGTGCCTTTTTTTTTTTTTTGAGATAGAGTCTCACTATGTCACCCTCGTATAGTTCCATGGCGTCACAGCTCACAGCAACCTCAAACTCTTGCGCTTAAGTGATTCTTTTGCCTCAGCCTCCCAAGTAGCTGGGACTACAGGCACCCACCACAATGCCCGGCTATTTTTTGGTTGCAGTTGTCATTGTTGTTTAGCTGGCCTAGGCCAGGCTTCAACGCTCCAGCCTCAGTGTATGTGGCCGGCACTCTGCTGCTCACTGAGCTACGGGTGCTGAGCCAAACCACTGTGTCTTGTGGATCTTTGTTGCTCTGGTTCTCAAGTTCACCAGAAAGAAAATGTTAAAAAAGGAGGAGGGGAAGGAAGAGAGAAAAAGGAATGAGAAAAAGGAGAGGGAGAGAGGGAGAAGCAGGGACGCTGAAAAAATGATTCAGCTCTTCAGTCAAGACCCTGAGAAATGGTGCCACTGTGTGGCTGTGTCCTGGAATTACAACCAAAATCTCTCTCCCCTCTCCCTCCCACCTCCTGCCTCACACTGCCTACTAGTGATGTCTGCAGCTGCAGGGGCAGAAGCCTTGGATCGTGTTTCCACCCTGAGCAATCCCCCTTCCACTGTCTTCCACATACCCTTAGGGTGAGTTCGTATTTGCCCAGCAGAAATACCAGCTGTTTGATGTTTGATTTGACTCTAAGATTCATTCACTCATTTAACAAATATTTACTGTGCTCTTATTATATGCCAGGCGCTGTCCTAAGACCTAGAGACCTGACTGTAAATAAAAATGTCTCCATTCTTGTACCTTACATTTTAGGTAGGGAGACAAATATTAGACACAAATATAAAATATAAGGAGAAGTAGTAACAAGTAAAATGAAGGAAAATAGAGGAATTGGTGAGGCACAACTTTTATAATCAGGTGGCATTTGTGCAGAGGCATGGATGAGGTAAGGAGCAGTGACAAGGGCATGTCCGAGGGAAGAAGCAGTTTCTTTTCTTC
This sequence comes from Nycticebus coucang, assembly GCF_027406575.1. Lineage (NCBI taxonomy): Eukaryota > Metazoa > Chordata > Mammalia > Primates > Lorisidae > Nycticebus > Nycticebus coucang. Next base: position 60,852,900 of record NC_069783.1, read on the forward strand.
TTCTTTTTTTTTTTTGTAGAAACAGAGTCTCATTTTATCGCCCTCAGTAGAGTGCCGTAGCATCGTACAGCTCACAGCAACCTCCAACTGGGCTTAGGTGATTCTCTTGCTTCAGCCTCCCAAGTAGCTGGGATTATAGGTGCCTGCCACAATGCCCAGCTATTTTTTTTGTTGCAGTTCAGCCAGGGCTGGGTTTGAACCCACCACCCTCGGTATATGGGGCTGGCACCTTACTCACTGAGCCACAGGCACCGCCCAGGGAAGAAGCAATTTCAAGTGCAAAGGCCCAGGGCCATCTGTTGGATCTCTGCTGTAAGAGATGATGCGCATGAGGTCATCTAGGGTTCTGGGTACTACATCTGATGTTTATGCTCTTCTCTGTTCTTAGCATCCAAAGCTATCTTCACCAAATTTCACCTGCCAAGTCCCCCTAGCAGAGAAAGGAGGAGGCCCTAAGCCATTCTGGATTTAGGACCTTCTGGCTCTTATTCTTCTGAATACAGATGCTGACTTTTGACATGAGGAATCTGACACTCTTCACTCTCTGGGCCAGTTTTCTTTCCCCAGACTGCCGGTCTTCCTTCTATGGCCAGCAGTAATCCCGTAAGCTTGCCTTTGCTTCCATCAAAGTCCCCCGAGTTCTAACTCCAGTTAGTGACTCCACTATGATATCAAAGTTGAAATTAAAAAAGAAATTTCTTCAAAGAATAAGCACAACCTTTGGAAATCTGGTGGCCAATTCGTGTCCCAGGCCAGCCTGCCCCACCCACATTCATTTTTTTTTCCAGGTTAACAAAGCTTCCAGGTGTGCTTGCAGAATATCACCTGGAACATCAAGTGGAGGAGGGAGACAGAGTCCTGAGCGTTCTCTTTATTTCCGAAGGCCGCATTCTCTACAGGTCTGGAAGGCAATTGCTTACATGTAAAACTGTTCCAAATGAGAATGCGATCAGATATGGGATTTGCCTTTGTAGCCTATGAGTCAACAAGTATGAGTCAAGTATATCCTGAATGGCTTCTGAGTAGACAAAGGCACTGGTTTCATCATGTTACTTGACTCAGAAGGTCAGAAAATGCCTTTAGCAAGGAATCTGAGGACTTCATACCTTTCTTTCAGTGTTTACATTCTCTATGTTCATTTCATATTTGAGAAGCCAAATGGCAAGGCAGCCTGATGAATAGACTGGGCCTTTGTAAACGTGATAGACTCAAGTGACTCCACCAAAATACAAAACAAAACCAACAGTACAAAAAAAAGAAAACCCATTTGAATGTTAGAAAATATCTTCACAATGACTCTAGTCTTTTTGTTTTTGTGGTTTCAGCAATTGATTTATTTGGATGTGTTCTCAACAGTGGATGGTTTCAGAGGATTGTGCTCAAGAGGAAGTTCTCTGAAGAGAAAGTATATCTCATTCTTTTGTGTGTTGGGCACCTTGAGCTGATGGCAACTGTACGCTCTTGTGGTGGCCTGTTCTGTCCTGGCAGATGGGGCTTTCCTTGCCTGGTTCTGGAAGAGAGACCCTCTAGGAAGGTTCCCTGTCTGTCTGGGCCTGTACCTGTGTCTGAGTAAAAGTAGGGACAGTAGGTCATTGCTGCCTGGGGGCTAATCCAGCAGCTATATCTGGATTGGAGCCACAATAAACTCACCTAAAGTCAGGTCATTGGCAACCAAAGAAAAGAATGACTTACTTGTCCTCTCCTTGCCCAAGCAACAGGCCTACCACTGCCAGCTCCCTATGAGAGTTCTAAAGGCATTTGCCTGTGTGTGGTTTTCATTTGTAAGAAGATGGGGTCTGGAGAGTGGGAGAGTGGGGTGGTACAGGACTGGCAAGGTTAGCAAGGGCTTAGAGAAAGGATAAGTGGGAGCTGCCTGTGGGAATGTAAACTGTTGCAATATTACAGGAGGCCAGTTTCCCCAAACAGTCCTGGTTTATTATTATTTATTGGTTACTGTGCATATTTTCTTTTCTTTTTTTTTTTTTTTTTGTGGTTTTTGGCCGGGGCTGGGTTTGAACCCGCCACCTCCGGCATATGGGACCGGCGCCCTACTCCTTGAGCCACAGGTGCCGCCCCATATTTTCTTTTTGAGACAGAGTCTCACTTTGTTGCTTTTGGTAGAGTGCCATGGCATCACAGCTCACAGCAATCTCAAACTCTTGGGCTTAAGTGATTCTCTTGCCTCAGCCTCCTAGTAGCTATAGGTGTCAGCCACAACGCCTGCCTATTTTTAGAGAGGAGGTCTCATTGGTTCAGGCTGGTCTTGAACCTGTGAGCTCAGGCAATCTACCCACCTCAGCTTCACAAGTGCTGGCTTCCATTACTATGAATTTTTAAGATTATCCTTTTTCACTCTTAAAAAGTCCTGCTTGGAGAATAAATGATATGGTCATCTAAACTTTGGGATATATTTAGGGAACATATTCTAAGAATATGTACAAAGATGTAGCTTGAGGGATGTTTAACACAGGGCTACCAGGCTTAAAGAAAAGTTAGAGGTAAGTTATGTGTTTAGTAACAGAGAGAATTAACTGAATGAATTAAATAAATTAAAATACATTTCACACAATAGAATGCTATATAGCCATTACGAGTGAAATGTAGGCTGGTGACATATGTCTGTAGCCCCAGTTACTCACTTGAGAGGCTGAGTGAGGCAGGAGGGTAGCTTGAGCCCAGGAGTTGGAGGTTGCAGTGAGCTATGATTATCCCACTGCACTCCAGCCTGGATGTTAGAATGAGACCCTGTCTCTGAAAAAAAGAAAAAAGAAAGAAAGAAATGCAGAGAAATATTTTGTAACATGTAAATATGTATATTATTAATAATTACTAAACTTCATAAATAATATCATATAAACCTAGTTTACAAAGAAAAAAGACATGTGCACTGAACAAAAGACTTGAATACATACTAAGTTGCTCTCTCTAGGAAGTAGAATTAAAAGTGACTTATATACTTTCCTTTATCTTTTTTTATATGTCTAAATTTTCTACAATGAACACATATGTTGAAGGCAGAATAATCCTAACCCCCAGAACCTATGAATATGTTAAATTATGTGGCAAAAGGGAATTAAATCTGCAGATGAAATTAAGATTGCTAATTGGATGCCCTTGAGAAGGGGTGGATGGCCTGGATCATCCAGGTGGGCCCAAGGTCATCATGAGAGTCCTTAAATGAGGAAGAGGGTGGCAGGAGCGTGTCAGAGTGATGTGGCATGAGGAAGTCTCCACCAGTAATGGCTGGCCTTGAAGGTAGGAGGAGCCATGAGCCTGGGAATGTGGTGGGCTCTCGGAACTGCAAAAGGTAAACAGATTTCCCTAGAACCTCCAGAAGGGCCCCGCCCTGCTAACACCTTGATTTTAGCCCAGTGGGACCCATTTTGGACTTCTGACCTCCTACTACATAATAAACACGTGTTGTTTTAAGCCACCAGGTACACGGTAATTTGTTCTAGCAGCAATAGGAAACTATTACAATGAATTTCTTTTTTAGTCAGAAAAAAAAAAAGAGATGATAATGAAAGTCTTTTTAAAAGACAGAATTAAGACCAGGTGTGGTGGGCGGCACCTGTGGCTCAAAGGAGTAGGGTGCCGGCCCCATATACTGGAGGTGGTGGGTTCAAACCTGGCCATGGCCAAAAAAAAAAAAAACAAAACAAAACTAGGTGTGGTAACTCACGCCTGTAATCCTAGCAGTCTGGGAGGCTGAGGCAAGCAGATTGCTCAAACTTAGGAGTTCAAGACCACCCTGAGCAAGAGTGAAACCAGGTCTCTACTAAAAATAGAAAAAAAAAATAGCTGGGAGTTGTGTCCGGCATCTGCAGTCCCAGCTACTCAGGAGGCTGAGACAAGAGGATCACTTGAACCTAGGAGTTTGAGATTGCTATGAGCTAGGTGAGGCCATGTCACTATAGCCTGGGACAACAGAGCGAGATGCTATCAAAATAAATAAATAAATAAATAAATAAATAAATAATGAGATATCACTCTTTGTAATCTAACCCAACAGCCTCCAAGAAGCTTGTCAGTCTGCTGTATGCATGGGGAGCCACTAGGACCAGCTGGCTGTTGTTTTGTTATTAGTAGATAACAATAATCCAGCAGCCTGAGAATTGTCCTAAAGCCCAGCACACTTAATTGCACAAAATGGGGGAAGAACAACCAACCCTATGTGACCAGAGAGGGAGAATGAGAGAAGTCTTTCCCTTTCTAGACTGTTCATTAAAGTAGCATGCTCAGGGTAAAGGGTTGAAAAGGATTCTCTTAAATAAAATCCTCTATTTGCTTTGAAGGAACTCTCAGCCTCCTTAGCAGTGGCTGCAGTGAATAAGGTATCTGCAAATGGTAACCGCATTCTCTTTGCTAGCGGGTCTAAACTATCTCCTGTCTAGCTTAATCTGTTGTAAGACTCCCCTCTTGTAGCCAGGGCTCTCTGGAAGTAAGTGCACAATATTTATTTGGGGTAAACACCTGTGAAGGTCGAGCAGGGTTGGGCAGAGGGAGAGATCACGCTGTGGTGAGAGCCTGACAGGCACATGGCCCGCCAGAGTTGCTTGCGGGTGGGCTTGCAGATGGGCTAAATCTAGGCATTTAGATACTTAGCCATGATGAGTTTCTGGGTATAGGCATGGTCTTGGTGAGGCAGCTCTCCATCAAACCTGAGGGAGGCTATCTGCTACCTGAAGCAAGTCCTCCTTTGAGGGGCAGTTAAGTTGGCACATCTGTGTCACCCTAGTGGACCTTGTTCCACTTACAGGCTCAGACTCACAGACCTGCTAAAGTGGTCTGTGCAACAGGGACTTGGCTCATTTTGCACAGCCCTTGAGAGCAGAGACAAGATCATCAGAGAATTGTGCCAAGGAAGCTGACTTTAGCTTGGAACAAAAGACTTGATCATAAACATGTCTGTTTACGAGACAGGATGGTAAAGGGGGGTCCAAAAGTCCTGAGCCACTCGAGTACACAGAGCTTGAGCACCTGTGTGACAAGATGAAGAAGGGATTTCTGCAGTAAGCCTTACAATGGACTTGTGCTTTCTAGGCTCCTTTTGTTTTTGAGAGCATTTGGCCAATGGGTCCACCCTAGTCTCTATCCCTGGGTGGTTGTCTAGGCCATCTGAGGCTGTGGGTGCCAGTGTCACTCCTGGAGTAGAGCCCATTTCAGGTTAATCGTTTGGCCACTTCCAGCATTTTCCCACAGACCAGGTCCTTCATATCCTCGGAAGAGGCTCAAATCTGGCTCAGAGACCCATCCCCTCACTTGCCTGGCTCTCACTCTTACTTCCCCTTCCTTTGCTCCTTTTGGATTTGCTATCTTTGACAGGGGCCAGCACACTCACAGGACACTGGCTCTGTTAGGTGGCTCTCAGCCCCGTGCCCTTCAGCCTGGGCATGCCCCACTGCACCTCATCTCCCAGGCAGGTCCTAGAGACTTATCAGCTGCTGGCAGCACCTCCTGCCCA